>NC_056737.1:1222743935-1223073935 GCF_019279795.1 Protopterus annectens
GCACGTGTGTGTGTGTGCACGCATGCTTGCGTGTGTGTGTGTGCGTGTGTGTGTGTGTGTGTGTGTGTGTGTGTGTGCGTGTTTGCGCGCGTGTGTGTGTGTGTGTGTGTGTGTGCATGTGCATGCGTGTGTGTGTGTGTGTGTGTGTGTGTGTGTGTGTGTGTGTAGGGGGGGTGCAGACCTCCACCCTTCCAAAACTAGTTTGTTGCTTTTTTCTCACATTTTAAATTTGGCAGTCATTATCATTCTTCTGTCAAAATGGGCTGTGACAAAAGTTTACTCTAAATTAGTAACCTTGTTTCAAGTTACTAAATTAGTCATAACTTTGAAGAATTGCAGGCTACTATATTACTCTTTAAATGTCTTCACCAGTGAGCTATAGAGTTATGAGGGACATAAACTGTTTTATTACAAAAGTAGCCAGTTTACTTAGACTTGAGTCATATTAAATGGACATAGCCAGCTCTGATGCATTATCTTCTATGAATGTACACAACTGCATGTGCAATTGTATTAGCTGCACTGCATGAGAAAGATGAAAAGGGTACGGCCAATATGCACTTTATCCAAATAGTTTAAAAAAATCTGAATCACATCAACCACAAGCACAAGTCTGCATGCACTGCCTGCAGTTTGTGAAATATGATGGTTCATAGGTTCATAGGCTGGTACTAGGTTATCGGCCCTAGGGCCTATACAAGCCTAGCCAAACAATTCCCTGGATATTTCTTCCCACAATATTTACTTTCCTGGGCCCCTGTCTAGCAGGGTGACTGACATGATCCCCGGAGTGAATTTCCTATCTCCAATCCAATTGTCAAGGTTCCTTTTGAAGAGGGCCAAGGAGGCGCTCTGCTTGACATGTATGGGCAGTCTATTCCAGAGTATGGGGAGTCTCTGGGTCATGAACCTGTCCCTCCAGCATGTTTTGTTCAATGTGATGACAAGGTTTAGATCCCTGGAGTGTGTGGCTCTGAGGATTGGGATTTCTTTAAGTGGAGCATGTCCAACAGCTCAGGGTTTGACATGGCCTTGTATGTTAAGCAGAGATTGCCTCTGAGTAGACGATATGCCACAGAGTATAGCTGGAATTTTTTTAGATGGTCAGCATAAGGCATCTGCTTTAGGCCTGTGATTCTTTTAGTGAGGTATTTCTGCAGCATTTCCAGCTGTTGCAGATGTCTTGTGAGGTACATACAAAATGGAGCGTTGTACTCTATAATGGGTCTAATGAGGGATGAGTACAGTGGGACTATGACCTCCTTTTTTCTGGATGAAAAGCCCTTAGTGATGAGGTGAGCCGCATAGAAGGTTTTCCTGACTGTTGTGGCGATGTGGTTATTGAAGGTGAGACCACTGTCGACCTGTGTCCCTAAGTCTCGCATCACACTTTCGGTGTTTAGTGTACTGCCACCTATGTGGTAATTCATGGGTACATGGTTTTTCCCAAAGGGGATAACTATACATTTCTTGGCATTAAGCTTGAGCCTATGGCTCTGGCACCAAGCATCTGTTTCTGTAAGACCCTTTTGTAGAATATCCACATCATTTGGGGATTCAATAATGGATCCCAGTTTGCAGTCATCTGCAAACTTTGTTAGCCAGAGTCCCTTAGTGTTGGCCTGTACTTCAGAAAAGTAGATGTCAAACACGAGCAGTCCCAGGACTGAACCCTGAGGTACTAAACTTGTCACTTGTCTGGAGCTGGATTTGGAGTCGGCTACTTTTACAGTCTGGGTTCTGTCAGTAAGCCAGCTGGCAACCCATCGAGTGACATAGGGATTTATGCCCAGCTTAGTAAGTTTATCTATGATTCCAGAGTGGAGGATGGTGTCGAAGGCCTTGGTGAGGTCCAGATATGCTGTGTGGACCACCTTACCCTTGTCCACAGCTCTGGAGACTGATTCAAAGAAGTCAGCCAGGTTCAGGAGACAAGATCTGCACTTCACGAACCCAAACTGGGTGGGGTCCAGTGTTTGAAGGTTGTCAATGTCTTTGTTTACAAGTTCCATGATAATGCGTTCCATGCCCTTGCAGATCAGGCTCGTCAGACTGATAGGACGGTAGTTCAAGGGATCCAAGGTGGATCGCCCCTTGTGGAGTGGGATAACTGTAGCTGTGTGCCACTCAGTGGGCACGAAGTCTGAGGTGAGACTATGATTAAACATGACACTTAGGTGAGGTGCCAGTTAATTTTGTAGTTCATGTAGTACGCAGCCTGGGATACCCTTGGGATCAGTATATTTAATGCCATTCAGTTGTAGCTTAGAGCAGATCTGAGCATTGCCATTTAGATTCTTGACATAACTATAGAATGCCTTGTGGTTGTCTTTGGAATCTTTGGCAATTTTATTTTTGTAACTAGCTTTGGAGGATTTTATGAGGGATCTCAACTTCTTACTGAGGCTGGTAAGGCAGATTTTTGCATCCTGGGATTTTCCTCTTTTCTGCAACAGTTTCTTCTTTCTGTTGTATAGTTTGTTCATGGCAGGTGACCACCAGATTGGCTTCCTTTTTTGGAGGAGAGTGCCTTGGTTCTATTTGAGATGGCACAATTCATGCATGAGTGGATGTGCTCGTAAAGGGCCTTAGTGTAGGATTCAGCAGTTGAACTTTCAGCTCCTGTCTGCATGGGTGCCATGAAGTTTGTCACTTCTGACTTAATTAGCATGAAGTTGGCTTTGGAGAAGTTTTTTTACGGAGGTTTCCTTACTGAGGGGTGGGGGTGGGATGTGGATGTTAAGGGTGATTTGCTTATGGTCAGACCTGACCAATGAGGGGGTGACCACTGGTGTGGAGCATCTATCTCACATGTTGATAATGACCAGGTCTAGGATATTGGTGCCCCTGGTGGGACAATGGATTAGTTGATCCAGGGCATTGGAATTTATGAATTCCAAGAACCGTTGGGAAAAGGTGTTGATACTCGAGTAGTTTTCCCAGTTAATGGCAGGGTAGTTGAAGTCACCCAGTATTAGGGTGTTTGGTTGTATCTTAATATTTTCCGGTATGTTTAGAAAGGTGTAGTGAGAATCTTGGGGCATGGTGGGGGATCTTTAGCAAGCTACAATTTGGATTGCAGTCTTACCTAGTGTAAGTTGCACCTGGAGAATTTCAGATACATTGTGTTGGGCGACTAGACTGGAGATGTGAATATCCTTGGTGAATATGGACACTCCTCCACCTTTAGTGTTTCGGTCTTGGTTTGGTGGCCGAAAAGTGTGGTAAGAGTTGTAGCCTGGTATTGCAGGGGTGCAGTCTGGAGTCTTGAACCAGGTCTCAGTTACTGCACAGATATCGATGTTCTCCATTTTTAGGAGTGCCTTGAGAGAGTGCATTATGAGGTTTAGACTTCTAGCATTGAGTAACATTACCTTCAGATTTTGCATGCTTGCATCTGTTACAGTGGTGGTTTTGTCCTTTGAACCTTGCCAAAAAAGGCACTATAGGGGTGGCAAGAGCTTTAGCCAGTAACCTGAATCCCAGGGTTGACAGGTGCAAACCATCTCTGGCAAAGCATTGTGGTTTGTCGATCATGTCATCCCAGGCAGACAGATACTGGATCCCCTTTGAATGACACCAGAAGCTTAGCCAATTGTTGAAGTCAATCATTTTGTCCTTATACTGTGGTATCATTCTCGTTGAAGGCAGGATGCTACTCAGGGCTAGGGTCATACCTGCCTGGGCTACAAGATCGGAGAGCTCTTCCATGTCTCTTTTCATGTAGTCCAGGGAAGTATGTCCCAAGTCATTTACTCCAACATGGCCAATGACAGAGTCGTATTTGTACTTGTTGTGGAGTGACTTGAGTGCATGCATTATGTGGCAGATCCTGGCACCCGACAGGCAGCTGAATGTAATTTTATCCTTGCTCAGCCTGGTGAGTGGGACATCAGTGTACCTGACTATAGAGTCACATATGACTAAAGTGTTGGGTACGTTGTCTTGCCTTAGGGGCTGTTGTTGGGTGGCACGCTGGTGTTGTGAGCTATGTGTCACTTTGGTTGTGACTGGTGTTTGTTAGCCTTTCAGCTTCAGAGGTCCTTGTTGCTTGGGTAGGTTAATGTTAAGGGCCTCCACATATGTGGGTTTAGTGTTGCTATGTGTGGGTGTTGATGGTGTGTGTTTTGAAGGGCTATGTGTTGCTTGAGGTGTAGTGCAGCTGTTAACCTTCTCCTCTTGACTGTCTAGCACAATCTTGGGTGGAGAGAGCTTTGCTTCCAGTTTGGCTATGTAAGTGCATCTCTCACAGGTTGTAGCATTGGGTGATAGGAGGAGAGGGTTGTCTGTGTACATGAGGCAGTTGCTGCATTGCCCCAGTATGCCCATATTCACCAGGTGGACAGGAGAAATCACCGGAAGCTGACCCTTGAACATGCCTGTTTAGGTGCTTTTTTTGTGAAGTACAAGAGCTGTTTTCCCTTACCTTTGCAAGGTACTTTGTAATTATAGGCTGTTTAGTGCCTACAGTTAATTTATCCTTGTTAACAAGGATAGTTGAGTGCTTGTATCAGTTTAAGGCTTCCTAGTGCTTTCCTGCAGGTTCTAGAGTGAGTGTTAGTCACAGGGGTTCAGATTTTAGTGCTACTACTGAGAAACCATCTAGTTCTAGGGAATATTTGAAGAACAGACTTTCTGGTACCTGGAATAGTTTAACCATAGCCCTGCTATGCTGCACGATGCAAAAAATACGCAAACACATGCGTTTTTAAGCCAGAAAGTTGAATGGGATAGAAATCAGCCCAAAATGGCTAATAAAATTACAATTTCGGAGCTGAAAACCACTCCTCTAGTGATAGATAGGCAGTGCAATGCTCACCACTCCCACTGGTAAGCAGAAGGACTTCCCTCTACCTCAGCAAGGTCTGGATAGCTCCGAACACAGAAAATAATTTCTACAGTTATCCTCCAATGCTATTGCCTACCCTATTTCCATATTGATAAATAGAACTATAAGCGAAGGTCACACACACATCCCCACCTTATGGAAAGTCTCCCATGTTATCCCCCTGCATAAAGGCAGACACTCCATTGAGCTATCAAACTATTGCCCTACTCTCTCCATTAGCTAAGATTATGGAGAAATGTATCCACAGGCAATTACTCCACCACTTAATTGAAAACAATTTACTTTCCAACTGTCAACATGGTTTCAGACCCTCACACAGCACTACCACTGCCCTCCTTTCCTTTACTAATTACATCAACAAACAATGAAAACTAAATAATCTTTCTTCTGCTCTATTTATCGACCTGTCTAAAGCATTGGACATGGTAAACCACCAGATTCTCATAAACATTCTAAAATCTCTGTCATTAGACCCACTTTCCATAAAATGGTTCCAATCCTACCTTGACAAATGACAGCAAGCAGTACTATGGCATAACAGTCTATCCACCCATCTACCCATTACCATAGGCGTCCCCCAGGGGTCCATACTAGGACCTCTTCTCTTCTCCATATTTATAAATGACTTTCATCTAGCTATCCCCCAAGCCACTTGCATACAATATGCTGATGACTCCACATTACTATGCTCAGCCACATCCTCCCAAGACCTTCACTCTTTCACCCAGAAGGTATTCAACATAGTAGAACAATGGTTCACTCAGCGTTGCCTTCTTCTGAATCCAAAGAAAACCAAACTCCTCCTCTTCACTCCTATTCAAAAGTCCTCTCCTCTCCTCTTCATTTCTCTGTGACATCCACCAGTGGTACTATAATATCTCCAGACTTTGCCACTAAACTTCTAGGTGTCACCATCGACAATAATCTGAACTTCAACATCCATATCAACAACACTGTAAAGACTGTCAACAAAAAATAGGCACTCTCTATAGGATTAAAACCTTCCTTTCTCCTACTGCCAAAATTACTATAGCTCACACTCATTTGATCTCAACACTCCTTTACGCTTCTCCTATTTTTACTAATCTATCCAAGACTGTCTTCAGCAAATTGGAATCATCCTATAATAACATTGCAAGATTTGCAACAGGAAACCCATTTAGAACACACCATTGTATAAATCTAAATCAGCTAGATGGTTAGAACTACAACACCTGATTAAATTTCACCAACTAACCATTGCCCACAACATTCTTTACAAACCTTCTAATACTCCTAGTTTATCTAGCCTCATTACCCCCTATAAAAATCTGAAGTCCTTACGCTCCTCACACAAACTTCTTGTACACACCTCCAAATCTAATAACAGGGCTGGGGATTCTCTCTTCTCTAATACTGTAGGTAAATCCTGGAATCTTCTCCCTAGTGACCTCTCCTCACTCACCTCCATATCACTCTTCAAAAACAGACTTAAACTTTACCTCAGATCATACTGGCTATGCCCCTGTACCACACCAGACTAGCCATCTATCTCTTTATACTTGACCTTGCCTATCGTGTACTTACTATCCACTGTTACATCTTCCTTCTTACTATACTTCTCTCATGTCTCCCTATCCTGTGCTTACTATCCACTGTTACATCGTCCTTCTTACTATACTTCTCTCATGTCTCCCTATTAGGCATCATTTCACTTCTTATATACCTTTTTTTCTAATAAATGCTTGTAAAATCATTTCACAACTAACTTCCTTTCTCCACTATTATCTTTACATGTACTTAGTCCCTGTACCTTTCTTTTTGCAACTAAGTTTCAATCAGAACTTCAGTCACTAACCCAAAAGACCTTTAATACAGTTGAAAACTGGCTCCTACAAAGACGTCTTATCCTCAACCCCAAAAAAACGAAAATGTTACTATTTTCCCCCACCCGCAGAACCTCCCCACTTAACTTTACTATTATTTCAAATAACGGAACTATAATATCTCCTGAACCAACCACCAAACTACTCGGAATACTAATAGATGATAACTTATCTTTTGAACCTCACATTAATAAGACCATTAAAACAGTAAACAAGAAACTAGGTTCCCTCTATAGAATCAAACCCTTTCTAACACCTCCAGCCAGGGTTACCATTGCTCGCACCCACCTTGTCTCTACCCTGCTCTATGCCTCCCCTATCTATACCAAAATATGTAGAACTAATCTGAGTAAACGTTCATCCTCCTACAACAATATTGCCAGATGTGCAGCTGGGTCCTCCTATAGAATTCATCACTGTATCAACCTGAATCAGCTAGGATGGTTAGAGTTGCCAAATCTAATACTTTTTAATCAACTAATAGTAGTCCATAAGATCCTGTATTTACCTCAAAATACACCCGTACTTACTTCACTAGTCATCTCCTATAACAGTCTCAAGACCTTACGCTCATCTAATAAACTACTTGTACAAATATCAAAATCCAACAATTCAGCTGGTGACACCTTGTTCTCCAATACAGTAGGTAAAGCCTGGAACATCCTCCCAAGCCAGCTAACCTCAATATCCTCTGACAGCTTATTTAAAAGCAAGCTCAAACCCTACCTCAAATCACACTGGGTATGCCCCTGTGTCAACCCAGACTAAGCACCAGACCATTAACTAGACTCCCATGATTCCTAGTCTCTCAAGATCATGGTCTTGTGTTTACTCACTAAATTCTAGTGAGCTTAACCTTTCTTAAGATTTTTTTCACATGGAAATATGTATATATTGTGGTATGGTCAACCACCTTCATATATGATCACAACTTCGGTGATAAAGAACACTATTAATGCATCCTTGTATGTTTATCTTCTATACTTTATCCATTTATCTCTAGTGTTTTTCTTTCTGAGGTTTATATGTGACCTTAGTACCCATTTAATATAAACTAATAGTTGTATCTAGTTTAGTCTTATATTAAGTTTTCTTTCCCTAACAGAACACATAATATAAAATCGTAGGCTTGTAATATGTTATAAAGATTTGTAATATACCATTTCTAATGCAATTGTCTTAGTCGTGTTCATCTAATTCTTAGAAAAATATTTCTTTCCCTACTGAAATATAAAATATATAATCTTAGGCTTGTAATATTTTTTTAAAAAAAAACTTCTTATGTACCAAATTCTACTGTTAATGTATTTGTCGTGACCATTATGTTGTTGTATCTTGTGGAGCTTTTCTCCCCGGGCCACCACTGAAAATGGACATATATCCAGCTGGACTAGCCTGGTCAACAAATGTAAAATAAAATAAATAAAATAAAGTTTATGACTCTTGCCCTCTTTACAAACCCTGTGCTAACCTCTATGCCTTACTGCACATGTTACCATTGTACAAACCCAGTGCTAACCTCTATGCCTTACTGCACATATTACCATTGTACAAACCCAGTGCTAACCTCTATGCCTTACTGCACATGTTACCATTGTACAAACCCAGTGCTAACCTCTATGCCTTACTGCACATATTACCATTGTACAAACCATGTGCTAACCTCCATGCCTTACTGCACATATTACCATTGTACAAACCCAGTGCTAACCTCTATGCCTTACTGCACATATTACCATTGTACAACCCAGTGCTAACCTCTATGCCTTACTGCACATGTTACCATTGTACAAACCCAGTGCTAACCTCTATGCCTTACTGCACATATTACCATTGTACAACCCAGTGCTAACCTCTATGCCTTACTGCACATATTACCATTGTACAAACCCAGTGCTAACCTCTATGCCTTACTGCACATTTTACCATTGTACAAACCCAGTGCTAACCTCTATGCCTTACTGCACATATTACCATTGTACAAACCCAGTGCTAACCTCTATGCCTTACTGCACATGTTACCATTGTACAAACCCAGTGCTAACCTCTATGCCTTACTGCACATATTGCCATTGTACAAACCCAGTGCTAACCTCTATGCCTTACTGCACATGTTAACATTGTACAAACCCAGTGCTAACCTCTATGCCTTACTGCACATATTACCATTGTACAAACCCAGTGCTAACCTCTATGCCTTACTGCACATATTACCATTGTACAAACCCAGTGCTAACCTCTATGCCTTACTGCACATATTGCCATTGTACAAACCCAGTGCTAACCTCTGTGCCTTACTGCACATATTACCATTGTACAAACCAAGTGCTAACCTCTATGCCTTACTGCACATATTACCATTGTACAAACCCAGTGCTAACCTCTATGCCTTACTGCACATATTACCATTGTACAAACCCAGTGCTAACCTCTATGCCTTACTGCACATATTACCATTGTACAAACCCAGTGCTAACCTCTATGCCTTACTGCACATATTACCATTGTACAAACCCAGTGCTAACCTCTATGCCTTACTGCAAATATTACCATTGTACAAACCCAGTGCTAACCTCTATGCCTTACTGCACATATTACCATTGTACAAACCCAGTGCTAACCTCTATGCCTTACTGCACATATTACCATTGTACAAACCATGTGCTAACCTCCATGCCTTACTGCACATATTACCATTGTACAAACCCAGTGCTAACCTCTATGCCTTACTGCACATATTACCATTGTACAAACCCAGTGCTAACCTCTATGCCTTACTGCACATATTACCATTGTACAAACCCAGTGCTAACCTCTATGCCTTACTGCACATATTACCATTGTACAAACCCAGTGTTAACCTCTATGCCTTACTGCACATATGTTACCATTGTACAAACCCTGTGCTAACCTCTATGCCTTACTGCACATATTACCATTGTACAAACCCAGTGCTAACCTCTATGCCTTACTGCACATATTACCATTGTACAAACCCAGTGCTAACCTCTATGCCTTACTGCACATGTTACCATTGTACAAACCCAGTGCTAACCTCTATGCCTTACTGCACATATTACCATTGTACAAACCCAGTGCTAACCTCTATGCCTTACTGCACATGTTACCATTGTACAAACCCAGTGCTAACCTCTATGCCTTACTGCACATATTACCATTGTACAAACCCAGTGCTAACCTCTATGCCTTACTGCACATATTACCATTGTACAAACCCAGTGCTAACCTCTATGCCTTACTGCACATATTACCATTGTACAAACCCAGTGCTAACCTCTATGCCTTACTGCACATATTACCATTGTACAAACCCAGTGCTAACCTCTATGCCTTACTGCACATGTTACCATTGTACAAACCCAGTGCTAACCTCTATGCCTTACTGCACATATTACCATTGTACAAACCCAGTGCTAACCTCTATGCCTTACTGCACATATTACCATTGTACAAACCCAGTGCTAACCTCTATGCCTTACTGCACATGTTACCATTGTACAAACCCAGTGCTAACCTCTATGCCTTACTGCACATGTTACCATTGTACAAACCCAGTGCTAACCTCTATGCCTTACTGCACATGTTACCATTGTACAAACCCAGTGCTAACCTCTATGCCTTACTGCACATATTACCATTGTACAAACCCAGTGCTAACCTCTATGCCTTACTGCACATGTTACCATTGTACAAACCCAGTGCTAACCTCTATGCCTTACTGCACATATTACCATTGTACAAACCCAGTGCTAACCTCTATGCCTTACTGCACATATTACCATTGTACAAACCCAGTGCTAACCTCTATGCCTTACTGCACATATTACCATTGTACAAACCCAGTGCTAACCTCTATGCCTTACTGCACATATTACCATTGTACAAACCCAGTGCTAACCTCTATGCCTTACTGCACATGTTACCATTGTACAAACCCAGTGCTAACCTCTATGCCTTACTGCACATATTACCATTGTACAAACCCAGTGCTAACCTCTATGCCTTACTGCACATATTACCATTGTACAAACCCAGTGCTAACCTCTATGCCTTACTGCACATATTACCATTGTACAAACCCAGTGCTAACCTCTATGCCTTACTGCACATATTACCATTGTACAAACCCAGTGCTAACCTCTATGCCTTACTGCACATGTTACCATTGTACAAACCCAGTGCTAACCTCTATGCCTTACTGCACATATTACCATTGTACAAACCCAGTGCTAACCTCTATGCCTTACTGCACATATTACCATTGTACAAACCCAGTGCTAACCTCTATGCCTTACTGCACATATTACCATTGTACAAACCCAGTGCTAACCTCTATGCCTTACTGCACATATTACCATTGTACAAACCCAGTGCTAACCTCTATGCCTTACTGCACATATTACCATTGTACAAACCCAGTGCTAACCTCTATGCCTTACTGCACATGTTACCATTGTACAAACCCAGTGCTAACCTCTATGCCTTACTGCACATATTACCATTGTACAAACCCAGTGCTAACCTCTATGCCTTACTGCACATATTACCATTGTACAAACCCAGTGCTAACCTCTATGCCTTACTGCACATGTTACCATTGTACAAACCCAGTGCTAACCTCTATGCCTTACTGCACATATTACCATTGTACACAACCCAGTGCTAACCTCTATGCCTTACTGCACATATTACCATTGTACAAACCCAGTGCTAACCTCTATGCCTTACTGCACATATTACCATTGTACAAACCCAGTGCTAACCTCTATGCCTTACTGCACATATTACCATTGTACAAACCCAGTGCTAACCTCTATGCCTTACTGCACATATTACCATTGTACAAACCCAGTGCTAACCTCTATGCCTTACTGCACATGTTACCATTGTACAAACCCAGTGCTAACCTCTATGCCTTACTGCACATATTACCATTGTACAAACCCAGTGCTAACCTCTATGCCTTACTGCACATATTACCATTGTACAAACCCAGTGCTAACCTCTATGCCTTACTGCACATATTACCATTGTACAAACCCAGTGCTAACCTCTATGCCTTACTGCACATGTTACCATTGTACAAACCCAGTGCTAACCTCTATGCCTTACTGCACATATTACCATTGTACAAACCCAGTGCTAACCTCTATGCCTTACTGCACATATTACCATTGTACAAACCCAGTGCTAACCTCTATGCCTTACTGCACATATTACCATTGTACAAACCCAGTGCTAACCTCTATGCCTTACTGCACATTACCATTGTACAAACCCAGTGCTAACCTCTATGCCTTACTGCACATGTTACCATTGTACAAACCCAGTGCTAACCTCTGTGCCTTACTGCACATATTACCATTGTACAAACCCAGTGCTAACCTCTATGCCTTACTGCACATATTACCATTGTACAAACCCAGTGCTAACCTCTATGCCTTACTGCACATATTACCATTGTACAAACCCAGTGCTAACCTCTATGCCTTACTGCACATGTTACCATTGTACAAACCCAGTGCTAACCTCTATGCCTTACTGCACATATTACCATTGTACAAACCCAGTGCTAACCTCTATGCCTTACTGCACATGTTACCATTGTACAAACCCAGTGCTAACCTCTATGCCTTACTGCACATATTACCATTGTACAAACCCAGTGCTAACCTCTATGCCTTACTGCACATGTTACCATTGTACAAACCCAGTGCTAACCTCTATGCCTTACTGCACATGTTACCATTGTACAAACCCAGTGCTAACCTCTATGCCTTACTGCACATATTACCATTGTACAAACCCAGTGCTAACCTCTATGCCTTACTGCACATATTACCATTGTACAAACCCAGTGCTAACCTCTATGCCTTACTGCACATGTTACCATTGTACAAACCCAGTGCTAACCTCTATGCCTTACTGCACATATTACCATTGTACAAACCCAGTGCTAACCTCTATGCCTTACTGCACATATTACCATTGTACAAACCCAGTGCTAACCTCTATGCCTTACTGCACATATTACCATTGTACAAACCCAGTGCTAACCTCTATGCCTTACTGCACATATTACCATTGTACAAACCCAGTGCTAACCTCTATGCCTTACTGCACATATTACCATTGTACAAACCCAGTGCTAACCTCTATGCCTTACTGCACATATTACCATTGTACAAACCCAGTGCTAACCTCTATGCCTTACTGCACATGTTACCATTGTACAAACCCAGTGCTAACCTCTATGCCTTACTGCACATATTACCATTGTACAAACCCTGTGCTAACCTCTATGCCTTACTGCACATGTTACCATTGTACAAACCCAGTGCTACCTTCAGTGCCTTACTCCACATATTACCATTGTACAATCCCAGTGCTAACCTCTATGCCTTACTGCACATGTTACCATTGTACAAACCCAGTGCTACCCTCAGTGCCTTACTGCACATATTACCATTGTACAAACCCAGTGCTAACCTCTATGCCTTACTGCACATATTACCATTGTACAAACCCAGTGCTAACCTCTATGCCTTACTGCACATATTACCATTGTACAAACCCAGTGCTAACCTCTATGCCTTACTGCACATATTACCATTGTACAAACCCAGTGCTAACCTCTATGCCTTACTGCACATATTACCATTGTACAAACCCAGTGCTAACCTCTATACCTTACTGCACATATTACCATTGTATAAACCCAGTGTTAACCTCTATGCCTTACTGCACATATTACCATTGTACAAACCCTGTGCTAACCTCTATGCCTTACTGCACATGTTACCATTGTACAAACCCAGTGCTAACCTCTATGCCTTACTGCACATATTACCATTGTACACACCCAGTGCTAACCTCTATGCCTTACTGCACATATTACCATTGTACAAACCCAGTGCTAACCTCTATGCCTTACTGCACATATTACCATTACTTGGTTATTTTTATTATATTTTTTACTATTTTTGCTATTTTTTTTTCTTTTTTTTCTTACAATTTTTTTTTTTTTTTTTTGCTTTTTGTAGTTTGTAATTTGTTATTTGTATTTGTATTTTATTCATGTCTTGGAGCTTATCTCCCCGGGCCTCTACTGAAAATGGACATATATCCAGTTAGACTAGCCCGGTCAACAAATGTAAAATAAAAATAAATAAAAATAAAAATAATGTCCTGAAAACAGCAAAGCCTGGGAACTGGAGTATACTAGCTAGGAAATGTGGGAAAAGAGCAAACAAGATAATATTTTTTTGTTTTTTTTGTTTTTTGTTTCGGTTAAAACAGGCTAAACAATGAAATAATACAGTAAATAAACACAGAAAAGAAGCTAACATACTTGAGTGTGTAGCCCTAAACAGTAAATGCAATTAGAACTCTACAAAATTAGCAATTTAAAACTTTTTAAATGAAGCAAGGCAAGTGCACAACTGAAAAACTATTTGAGGCAATAATACAGTAAAATAAGTAGGTAGTCTACATATACAAAAACGTCTATATATACAGAAAAGCAGCTAAAACACACTTAAACAATTCAGTTGCAGTGCAACGTAGAGCACTTGAGTTGTAGCAATATTAAGGCAAATACAGTTTTAATAAATGCACTAAAATATACTCTATATTTCTAAAATGTTTGAGAAGCACAGTCAGAACACAAGGAGATTCAGGCAATTTTTTTTGTAAGAAAGGGAGAAAGGAGGAACAGAAGGAAAGACACTAGGTGGGTTGGCCTTCTCAGATGTTGCCTCTGTATTAGGTAGAATGAGCTAATGACCCTCGACTGGGAGGAGTGTCCCAGTTCAAATTTACAGTGGGGGCGGGCAACTGCAAAGCCACCAAGTATAACAGCAAGACACCAACAGGGAGGAAGGGTTGGGACAATACAAAAGCTAGTAGCTTACACTCCTTTAGACAGAACCAATGAGTGATTATTCCAAGCCCTAGACCACCCAACCCTCACTAGCCAGCAGCCAATCAACACAATCCTGCCATGAAGGTAAAGAAAGGCTTCTGCTAATTCAAGATGGTCTGGTCATATGCTCAGAACAATTACTGCAAATGCTGCAAAGTGGTGAGAAATTCCCTGCAGCACATTTGACTGGAGACACATGGCTGAGCTGCAGAGAAATATGCCCGGCACACGTTTACTGTAGGCACAGAGAATCACGCAACACCATACCTGCAACTTCATTACCCAAGTGCAAAGGCACAGGGGAAGGAAAGTGTGCAGTGATTCGTGTACAGTACATGTTTATATAACTACAACACGTAGGAGTGTGCTACAGCATGGGGACAAGTGAAGTAATGAGTGTTGTGCTCAGTGTACAGTACATGCTGATGTAACTACAACATGTAGAAGTGAGTTACAGTGTGGGAACAGAGGATGTAATGAGTGTTGTGCTTAGTGTTATGTAACTACAACATGTAGAAGTGTGCTACAGCTTGGAGACAGGGGAAGTAGTGAGTGTTGTGCTCAGTGTACAGTACATACTCATGTAACTACATGTAGAAGTGTACTATAGCATGGGGACAGTGGAAGTAATGAGAGCTGTGTTCCACGTACAGTACATACATATGTAACTACAACATGTAGAAGTGTGCTACAGTGTGGGAACAGGGGAAGTGATGTGTGTTGTGTGCAGTGTACAGTACATACATATATAACTACAGCATGTAGAAGTGTGCTACAGCATGGGGGCAGTGGAAGCAATGAGTGTTGAGCTCAGTGTACAGTACATGCTTATGTAACTACCACATGTAGAAGTGTGCTACAGCAAGTGGACGGGGGGGAGTAATGAGTGTTGTGCTCAGTGTACAGTACATGTTGTGTAACTACAACATGTAGAAGTGTGCTACAGCGAGTGGACAGGGGAAGTAATGAGTTTTGTGCTCAGTGTACAGTACATACTTATGTAACTACAACATGTAGAAGTGTGTTACAGCATGGAGACAGTGGAAGTAATGAGTGTTGTGCTCATTATACAGTACATGTGTATGTAACTACAACATGTAGAAGTGTGCCACCTCATGAGGGCAGGGGAAGTAATGAGTGTTGTGCTCAGTGTACAGTACATGCTTATGTAACTACAACATGAAAAAGTGTGTTACAGCACGGGAAGTAATGAGTGTTGTGCTTAGCGTACAGTACATACTTATGTAACTACAACATGTAGAAGTGCGCTACAGCGTGGGGACAGAGGACATAATGAGTGTTGTGCTCAGTGTTATGTAACTACAACATGTAGACGTGTGCTACATCATGAGGGCAGGGGAAGTAATGAGTGTTGTGCTCATTATACAGTACATGTGTATGTAACTACAGTATGTAGAAGTGTGCTCCAACATGGGGCAGAGGATGTAATGAGTATTCTGCTCAGTGTACAGTACATACTTATGTAACTACAACATGTAGATGTGTGCTACAACATGGGAACAGTGAAATAATGAGTGTTGTGCTCAGTGTACAGTACATGGTTCTGTAACTACAACATGTAGAAGTGTGATACAGTGTGGGGACAGGGGAAGTAATGAGTGTTGTGCTCAGTGTACAGGACATGCGTATGTAGCTACAACATGTAAAAGTATGCTATAGCAAGAGGGTAGAGGAAGTAATGAGTGCTGTGCTCAGTGTTATGTAACTACAACATGTAGAAGTGTGCTACAGCTTGGAGGCAGGAGAAGTAGTGAGTGTTGTGCTCAGTGTACAGTACATACTCATGTAACTACATGTAGAAGTGTGCTATAGCATAGGCAAGGGGAGTAATGAGAGTTGTGTTCCATATACAGTAACATATGTAACTATAACATGTAGAAGTGTGTTACAGTGTGGGGACAGTGGAAGTAATGTGGTTTGTGCTCAGTGTACTGTACATGCTTATGTAACTATAACATGTAGAAGTGTGCGACAGCGTGGGGACAGGGGAAGTAATGTGTGTTGTGTACAGTACATGCATATGTAACTACAGCATGTAGAAGTGTGCTACAGCATTGGGAAAGGAGAGGTAATGAGTGTAGTGCTCATGTACAGGACAGACTTATGTAACTACAACATGTAGAAGTGTGCTACAGCTTGGAGGCAGGAGAAGTAGTGAGTGTTGTGCTCAGTGTACAGTACATACTCATGTAACTACATGTAGAAGTGTGCTATAGCATAGGCAAGGGGAGTAATGAGAGTTGTGTTCCATATACAGTAACATATGTAACTATAACATGTAGAAGTGTGTTACAGTGTGGGGACAGTGGAAGTAATGAGGGTTGTGCTCTGTGTACAGTACATGCTTATGTAACTACCACATGTAGAAGTGTGCTACAGTGCAGGGACAGGGCAAGTAATGAGTGTTGTGCTCAATATTTAGTATGTGCTTATGTAACTACAACATCTAGTAGTGTGCTACAGCATGGGGACAAGGGAAGTAATGAGTGTCGCACTCAGTGTACAGTATGTGCTTATGTAAGTACATGTCGCAGTGTCCTGCAGCATGGGGAATGGGGAAGTAATGAGTGCTGTGTTCAGTATACAGTACATACGTATGTAACTACAGTATGAAGAAGTGTGCTGCAGCATGGGGGCAGGGGAAGTAATGAGTATTCTGCTCAGTGTACAGTACATACATATGTAACTACAGCATGTAGGTGTGTGCTACAGCATGGAAATAGTGAAGTAATGAGTGTTGTGCTAAGTGCACAGTACATACTTATGTAAGTACAACATGTAGAAATGTGTTACAGTGTGGGGATAGAGGATGTAATGAGTGTTGCGCTCAGTGTTATGTAACTACAACATGTAGAAGTGTGCTATAGTTTAGAGGCAGGGGAAGTAGTGAGTGTTATGCTCAGTGTATGGTACATACTTAAGTAAGTACAACGTGTAGAAGTGTGCTACATTGTGGGGACAGGGGAAGTAATGAGTTTTGTGCTCAGCGTACAGTACATACTTATGTAACTACAACATGTAGAAGTGTGTTACAGCATGGGGACAGAGTAAGTAATGAGTGTTATGCTCAGTGTTATGTAACTACAAGAAAGAGAAGTGTGCTTCAATATGGGAACAGGGGAAGTAATGAGTGCTCTGCTCAGTGTACAGTACATACTTACATAACTACAACATGTACATGTGTGCTACAGCATGGGAACAGTGAATTAATGAGTGTTGTGCTCAGTGCACAGTACATACTTATGTAAGTACAACATGTAGAAGTGTGTTACAGTGTGGGGATAGAGGATGTAATGAGTGTTGTGCTCAGTGTTATGTAACTACAACATGTGTGCTACAGTTTGGAGGCAAGGGAAGTAGTGAGTGTTATGCTCAGTGTACAGTACATACTTAAGTAAGTACAATGTGTAGAAGTGTGCTACGTTGTGGGGACAGGGAAGTAATGAGTTTTGTGCTCAGTATACAGTACATACTTATGTAACTACAACAACTAGAATTGTGCTACACCATGGGCAGTGGATGTAATGAGTGTTGCACTGTGTGTACAGTGCATGCTAATGTACCTACAACATGTAGAAGTATGCTACAGCATGGGGACAGGGTAAGTAATGAGTGTTGTGCTCAGTGTACAGTACATGGTTCTGTAACTACAACATGTGGAAGTGTGCTACAGCATGGGACCAGTGGAAGTAATGAGTGTTGTGCTCAATGCACAGTACATACTTATCTAACTACAACATGTAGAAGTGTGTTACAGCATGGGGGCAGGGGAAGTAAGGAGTGTTGTGCTCAGTGCACAGTACATGCTTATGTAGCTACAACAAGTGGAATTGTGCACCATCATGGGGACAGGGGAAGTGATGAGTGTTGTGTTCAGTGTACAGTACATGCTTATGTTAATACAAGATATAGAAGTGAGCTACAGTGTGGGGGCAGGGGAAGAAATGAGTGTTGTGCTACAGTACATACTTATGTAACTACAATGTGCAGAAGTGTGCTACACCATGGGGCGATGGAAGTAATGAGTGTTATACTGTGTGTACAGTACATGCTAATGTACCTACAACATGTAGAAGTGTGCTACAGCATGGTGACAGGGGAAGTAATGAGTGCTGTGCTCAGTGACAGTACATGCTTATGTAACTACAACATGTAGAAGTGGGATACAGCATGGGGGACAGGGCAGTAATGAGTGTTGTGCTCATTGTACAGTACATGCATATCTAACTACAACATGCAGAAGTGTGCTGCAGTGTTGGAACCGGGGAAGTAATGAGTGTTGTGTTCCATGTACAGTACATGCTTATGTAACTACAACATGTAGAAATTTGCTACAGCAGAGGGCGGGGAAATAATGAGTCTTTTGTTCAGTGCACAGTACATACTTATGTAACTACAACATGTAGAAGTATGCTATAGCATGGGGTCAGGGGAAGTAATTAGTGTTGTCAGTGTACAGTACATACTTATGTAACTACAACATGTAGAAGTATGCTACAGCATGGGGTCAGGGGAAGTAATTAGTGTTGTCAGTGTACAGTACATACTTATGTAACTACAACATGTAGAAGTATGCTACAGCATGGGGTCAGGGGAAGTAATTAGTGTTGTCAGTGTACAGTGCATACTTATGTAACTACAACATGTAGAAGTATGCTACAGCATGGGGTCAGGGGAAGTAATTAGTGTTGTCAGTGTACAGTACATACTTATGTAACTACAACATGTAGAAGTATGCTACAGCATGGGATCAGGGGAAGTAATTAGTGTTGTCAGTGTACAGTGCATACTTATGTAACTACAACATGTAGAAGTATGCTAAAGCATGGGGTCAGGGGAAGTAATTAGTGTTGTCAGTGTACAGTGCATACTTATGTAACTACAACATGCAGACATGTGCTACAGCATAGGGATAGGGGCAGTAATGAGCATTGTGCTTAGTGTACAGTACATGCTAATATAACTACAACATGTAGAAGTGTGCTACAGCATGCGGGGCAGGGTAAGTAGTGAGTGTTGTACTATGTGTACAGCACATACGTACATAACTACAACATGTAGAAGTGTGTTACAGCATGGGGACAGGGGCAGTAATGAGCATTGTGCTCAGTGTACAGTTCATGCTAATATAACTACAGCATGTAGAAGTGTGCTACAGCATGCGGGCAGGGGAAGTAGTGAGTGTTGTACTCAGTGTACAGCACATATGTACATAACTACAACATGTAGAAGTGTGTTACAGCATGGGGACAGGGGAAGTAATGAGCACTGTGCTCAGTGTACAGTACATGGTTATTTAACTACAATATGTAGAAGTGTGCTAGAACATGAAGAAATTCTTGCAAGCTGCTGTATTCACACATATGCTCCAGTATGTGTTTTAGGCAATGTTCTCTGGACAATGTGAAGGGGTAACAGTCCACATACATAACTTAATCAAGCAATTGCTGACAACCCACTGCTTTTTCATTGCCATTGATATTGGATCTTCCATCCTGCAACTGATACTTGCTATACTGACCCCTGTCTAAAGGGGCTTTGAGGGCTATGTACATTATTTCACCCATGTACTTGGTTACTGAAGCTGTGTGCATGGACCTGCATGTTTCTCTGTACCTGAAGTGAATTTATGACAGGCATATGTCTCTGCAGCTGAATTTCATTTCATCCGGATATCACCATCCATATTTACTGCACAGGAATGTTTAGTAGCTTAGCATCATGAACCTGAAATGTAAATCTGCAATAAAAAGTGTGTACATAGTCCTTCCTTCAGCTTGCACTTACAATGATTGAGCCTGGCCCCAGTTAAGCATCATTATGCAAATATTTAATTGGGCTGGGTCACCACGGCTCAAGCATGGCTGACCTCTGTTTTTCATCATTGTCTAACTAATTGACTTGACCTATGACTTTCACCTCTGTTTTTCATTGTGCTGTCATTAGCAGACTTGATCTAGGATTTTAACGTTAACACTCTACTTCAATACACCTCTGTACACTTTACATTCAAAAGCTGTAATTTCTATTTCATAAGTGCTTGGAAACACATAAGGAAAAGATGACTTATGTACAAATTAATGTTATAATATTCTTCCCTTTACACAAATATATATAAATATATATATATATATATATATATATATATATATATATATATATATATATATATATATATCTGTCAAAGTCAAAGTAAACTTTATTGTCACTTAGACACCACAAGTGAAGTCTAAATGAAATTATGTGCATCATGAAGACAGATAAATATATACATACAATTGTATATGCTTAGAAAAGAGACATATACATACATACAGTTACGCTTGCAGCAGTCCTAACTTTTACCGTTCTCTTAGACAGTTATATTACTGCTTATTACTACAGTTATTCGATACACTACTATAGCAGCTGAATTACACAATGTAATTCTCATGTTCTTTATATTATGAGAATATCTATCAGTTTGTATTGCACGTGATTTCCTTGTAAACTGTGAAGTTGGTTGCCATGTCTTATTGTTATTGCACTATGCCTGGTATATCCAGTGTCGGACTTCACGCTGATGGATCTCCTACATATCGTCAAAACAAACAGCACTAGGATTACCCCTTCTAAAGACTTAAACCTTGCCTGTGATATAAATAGGACCTGCTGGAGAGATTGGTATGTATCCCAGAGACTACCCTGTCTATGGAACAGGCACCCCATCCATGTGAGGCAGAGTTCCTCACTAACCCATTTCAAGTGCAACTTGGACAATTGGATGAGGAACAGGAAATTCATCCTTAGTTTGGCTCCTGTATCTCTAATGCAATCAGGCAACCTGTAAATGGTTCATCTCCTACGCCCCTGCATGTAAATGTTTATCCCCCAACCCCTGGTTACACTTATCAAGGGTATCAGAACTTGTCAGAGATTTGGGATGCACGGCTAGGCTTAAAAAGGCCTTTGTAGTCATTAGCCTAGTAAACGCCTTTGAACTTATGAACTTAAGAACCTATTGTTTGGTTATCACAAGACTTGTCAGTACCTCTGCATGCTTGCAGCTCACTGAAATTAATGAGTTCAAGAATCTAATTGCTTGAAGGAAAAAATTGTTCTTGAACTTAGTCAGTTTACACCGAATGCTGCAGTATCTTCTGCCAGATGACAAACATGTGAACAGTTCAAAAGCAGGGTGTGTAAGATCACTTGTTATTTCTGTTGCTGTGCTGTAACAATGTTGTCTATAGATCCTTTATATCTAGAAGTTTGGATCCCGTTATTTTCTTCACAACTCTATCTTTTATAGGGCTTTGTGATCTGCATCTGAACAGCTTCCATACCACACCGTGAAGTTGCACATAAGGATACTTTCTATGGTACCCCCTGTGGAAGGTGGAGAGGATAAAGGGAAGAAGGCTTGCTTTCCTCAGTCTCTTCAGGAAGTGCAGGCATTGGTGTGCATTTTTTACTATGTGAGTGTTATTGGTTGATCAAGAAAGATCCTCCGCTATATAAGCCCCCAGGAATTTTGTGTTTTTTACCCTTTTCACTACCTTCCCATTTATTATGAGAGAAGAGTGAGCTTGGTGTACTCTCTTCAAGTCTGTTATAATCTCCTTGGTTTTGCTGATGTTGAGGTCAAGATTATATCTGGCACACCAGTCAGAGAACTAATTTCTTCCCTGTAAGCTTTTTCTTTTCCTTTGCTGATGAGGCCCACAATTGCAGTGTTATCCACAAACTTAATAATGTAGTTGGTGTTAAATCTGGCTTTACAGTCGTGGGTCAAGATATTAAACAGCAGCGGGCTTAGCACACAGACCTGAGGTACCCCTATGTTGATAGTGATGCTCTTTGGGGAATTCTTACCCC
Source organism: Protopterus annectens (assembly GCF_019279795.1). Lineage (NCBI taxonomy): Eukaryota > Metazoa > Chordata > Ceratodontiformes > Protopteridae > Protopterus > Protopterus annectens. Next base: position 1,222,766,473 of record NC_056737.1, read on the forward strand.
ACATACTCTTTGGGGTCCTCCAGTCAGAAAGTCCAGGATCCAGTTATACATGTGGTTATTAACACCTAGGTGGACAAGTTTTTCTGTTAGCTGTTGTGGGATCACTGTATTGAATGGTCAACTGAAATCAATGAACAGCATTCTGACATAACTGACCTTATTTTCTAGGTGTGCCATTGTGAGATGCAGTGCAACAGAGACGGCTTCTGTTGTGGAGTGGTTTCCATGGTATGTGAACTGCAGTGGATCATGTGCTGTTGGAAGGTTTGTTGTCAGGTGGTTTTTGACCAGCCTTTCACAGCTTTTCATGATGATGCACATGATGGCCACAGGCTTATAGAAGTTGTGGCTTTCTTTGGTAGTGGTATAATGTTTGTGTTTTAAAGCACTTGGGTTAGAATTACCACCTGTCCCACTTTACGAGGGACAGTCCCTCTTTGGGCAGTTGTGTCCTGACAAAAAAATTTAAAAATGGCAAATGTCCTGAGATTTTAGGACAAAATTATTTCCTATATTTTATGTAATAGTTGCATAAAACAGTTATTCTGTATCTAAAATACCTAAATATTATAAGAAACAGAATAAGCAACTAAAATGCTACAAGAATAAGCTTTTATTTAGGCAAAAAAGTTAAGTTCTATCCTTTGCACTGACCGTGGGTATGTGTCGGCCTGTAAAATCTGATGTTTGTACTGAAAATGTCCCACTTTGGCCATTTTGAAAAGGTGGCAACCCTAACTTGGGTACCTTCACTTTGTTGAGGGAGATATTAAATATATCTGTCAGTACAGTGCTTAGAAATTCAGCACGGTCCTTTAACACCTTACCCAAGATGTTGCCTGACCTGGCAGCCTTTCTTGGATTCACCTGACACATAATCTTTTACACTTCAGCTTGGTTTAGAATGCGCACTTCATTGTCTGGGTCTGTAGGAAGTGACATTGCCTTGGAACAGTTCCTCTCCTCAAATTTGCTGTAGAAGGTGTTCAGCCTATCCAGGAATTCTGTGATGTCTTAACAATGACCTGATGTCAGTTTGTATTTGGTTATGGCTTTTATTCCCTGCCACATACTCCTGGAGTCTCTCATGTCAGTGAAATGGTTTTGCACTTTTTTTCCATATGGCCTATTTGACTCCCTTATCCCTCTCTTCAGATCTGCCCTTGCCACCCCAAGAGCATCTTTGTCATTCCTCTTGAATGCCACATTGCATTCTTTACAAACTCATATACTTTGCCTGTTAGCCATGGTTTTTGGCTTGCTCTTATGATGATGTTTTTATTCACCAACATGTGTATATAGTTCCACTTCATAATCCCGAAATTCTAAAATCTCAAATTTCAGCATTCGAAACTATGAGGCTGAAACCTTACAATACTGAAACTTCACAAACCCGAAATCACAAATCCCAAACACACAGCATACACCACACCACACATAAACCACAACACCCACACACAAAACAAATAAACACAGAAAAACAAAATACCAGACATGCACATATCTACACTACACAAAAGCAGGGGGCTAGCTGCTCCCCCCTCACCCCCCCTACTTATATATACTAACTCCGAGATTGTACAAACAGTAAAAGACAGTACACTCACATTCCACAGTCCCTCACACACACATACATACACACACACACACACACCATACACACCATACATAAACAAACACCAGCACATCCAACAATTACACACTCATACCTTAACCTTCCTACCCTAACCCACAAATACAACTTACAATCTCACATACACTCAAACTACCACCCAAAACCCTTTTAAAACACTCACTTACCTTATACTCCATGTCAATCCATACACTACAGTGAACAAATCCAAAGCAAACACCGCACTTCAGGTTACGTAAAGCCATAACCGCAAATTCGAGATATTCGAATTCGCGATTATGCAATTTCTACATTTTAAAAATTTGCCTTTATGGTCTCAAAATGCTGAAATTCGAGATTTCAGCATTTCGAGATTATAAAGGGGAACCGTATATATATATATATATATATATATATATATATATATATATATATATATATATATATATATATACACACACACACACACACACACACACACACACACACACACACATATATATATATATATATATATATATATATATATATATATATATATATGTGTGTGTGTGTGTGTGTGTGTGTGTGTGGATCTACTACAGTTTATCAAAGTTTCAAAACTTTGAAGACCATATGGCCAAGACCATATGCCCAAAGTTTTGAAACTTTGAATACTTTGCGTTGAGATTGCCGTACAGCATGGAACTCGGGATTTGCCATTTTCCTCAGTGTAGTGCGATCGCAGAGTTGCCTTTATGATGTATTGCATTTATTCATCGATTTGAAAAAATATTCAAGATGTCATTTGCAAGTACTTTACATCTAATGAGAAAAGGAGTATTGCATGCATAAGGTAGTTTGGAAACAGGTAAACTAAGAAATGTTAACTCTAATATACATACCCTGTATACAGTTGGGATAAATCAGATTGCTGTAACAGTACATAGGAGATTCTGAGTCCTTTTTATCTACAAAAATATACTGTTTGAAAATTTCTAAAACAAACTTTGTTAGATGTTCATTTACTGAAATGCACATTTTGAAAATTAAGATTACTACTCTCAGTGAAAATTCACTGTCTGTCTTATAATGGACATTAGCATTATTAACTACGCTTGAATGTTTTTCTTACAGTTTTTAAAACAGCTAAGCACATTACATGCAACTCAGCTCCTGCTTAATAAATCATGTTCTGAAAACTGGCTCTTCCAGATGCAGTTTTCACTAGATGTTCTAAGTAGAGAATGTTAACCTTTACTCAACTGCAATAAACAAAAACAAAAAAAATTACAGCATAGATTCTGTGTCCTGCTAAAGTCAGAGTATTTCATAGAATGGCATGTTCATCTTTGAAGGCTTCGGGCAAAATGCTTAACAACGTCTCAGTGAAACATGTTAAATTCAAGAGAAACAATGGAGCAGCAAGCCACCAAATTTAAATTATCTCTTAACAATGAAGAGCTAGTAGGTAACTACATATAAATGTTTTTGGAAAAACCAACGAAGTTAGTTCAAGAACACCAGCCAATTATGAGACACCACAAATTGTTTTAGCGCTTTCATTCACATTTAATATCCAGTGAACTTCTTCAGAAACAACTTCACCATCCATTCAACTGTTTAAATATCTAATCAATTAACATAAAATTTACATAATTAATTACTTAATCAAATGTTAAAGACATACACAATAGATAATGAAAAAACTTTTAAAATTCTGTGTCATATGTATATATGTATAAAAGAGACATTTTAGCTTATGCCAACAACACTGCTTATACTTTGGTTTCTAAGTTTGCAATGGATAATAACTGTGTTACTAACAACAATAGTAATAATTGCAACAGTGAATCAAATGGAGAGAACGACACGCAGGGCTCAATTACGAGGCCCAGTAATAGCGGTGGAGCTATTAATGGTATAGTTTCCGCTACAGACAATTGTGATAATTGTGTTGCTGTAGTTAACACTTCCAGCAATGGAAACAACAATGTATGTACTGAGAACAATGGTACTGTAAATATTGACAATTGTGCTGAAGGTGTATCCAATGGAGGGCCTTTTTTAGTGGACAAACAAGGAAACAAAAGTGGGCTGACATGGCCCAAAGTAGTTCAGAACAAACCCAAAGGCAGGTTGAGAAACAGGAAAAGGTGGTAAAAGATATTAATGTTGATAATTTTGAAATACAAATACACAATTTGTCTAAAACAACTTTTTCAAGTGAGACTATTAGTCTTTTGAAAAAGGGTTTTTCTTTTATTCCTTCTAACCATTTCAATAAAGCAAAGACCATTATTGATTTTAGATTAACCCTTAGAAAGTTGAATTTAAAATATATCATGCAAGACATTGGGTGTAGTTCAGTACACAAGGGTCCAAAGAAAGCAAGTACTTTCAATCCTCCACTTGTTGATACATTACAAGTTTTTCAAAATATAAGTGAAGAAGCTATAAGGAAAATAAACATTCTTAATAATAACAACAATTTGAGTAAGTTAGAAGTACTAGCACTAAAAGAACTAAAGGACAATAATGAGATAAGAGTTATGAAGGCAGATAAAGGGGGTAAAATTGTGATTATGGAAAACATACAGTACATTAAATCCATGGAAGACCTTTTGGAAGATAAATACACCTATCAGAAAGTGGATTGCAAACAGATTCAAAAAAGTTTTTTGAGATTAGATACCACTTTATTGACATGTTAAGTCAAGATGAAATTGATTATAGAACTTACAACTTTCTACTGGTCGAATTTCCCAAGATGGGATCTATGTTTGGTATTCCAAAATTGCAGAAAGATCTTATTAATCCCCCTTTTAGGCCTATTATTTTAGCAGCCAAATACAAGACAGAAAATTTTTATTTATTTATTTTACATTTGTTTACCGGGCTAGTCCAACTGGATACATGTCCATTTTCAGTGGAGGCCCGGGGGCAAAATATTTCCATTTGGTTGGATTATATTTTAAATCCAGTTGTACAAAGTTCGAAATATTATTTGAAAGATTCCTGGCACTTGCTGGAACAATTAAAGGAATTTCAACCTTTCGTGCCAGAATTTGCTATGGCATCGTTGGACGTTCAGTCCTTATATACTAGTATTAATCACGAAATTGGTATTGATTATCTAAGGCAATATTTGACTGCACATACAAGTTTTATTAACACCAAAATTAATACTATTTGTACACTTATGGAGTTTGTTTTAGATAATAATTTTTTCAAATTCAACCACAACTTGTACAGACAAATCTCTGGTGTGGCCATGGGAGCACGAGTAGCTCCCGCTTATGCAAATTTGATCATGGCCCACTGGGAAAATATCTTTATAGAGAACTGTAACTATAGAGATAAGATTATTTTCTACACTCGTTACATAGATTTGTTTTTTCTATGGAAAGGCCCTCTAGATGATTTTCAGGATTTTGTTAATTATTTGAATGGCATTACTAATTTCCTGAAATTTTCTATTGGGGAATTTGGAACTAGTATCAATTTTTTAGATTTGTATTTGAGTTATGATTGTGTAGTCAAGAAATTTTCCAGTAGTATATATAGAAAATCCACATTTGCGAATCAGTATTTACATAAGAACAGTATACACCCCTTTCATATGAAGAAGGGAGTTGTTAAAGGTCAATACATCCGTTTAAGTAGGTTAACATCTGAGACTGATGTTTTCCTTAGAGAAATGGGTACATTAAGAAGTTTTTTTCTTAATAGAGGTTATCAGGCATCATGGCTTAGAACAATAGAAAAAGAGGTGATAGCACTTCGTGACACCAAAGCAGGACCTATTTTGATGTCAGGATTACCTTTGACCCAAGTTGGTACTAATATCAACAAGGAATTTACTAGTGCTTTTGTGCTACCTATATGTAATGAGATGTGGTTGATCAAAGAAATTATAGTGGACAACTGGAAAATAATATTAGGCAATCAGGACTTAGTCAATACTATAGGTACTAAGCCAAACTTCACTTTTAAAAGGGTAGTTAATTTAAAAACTTTACTAGAGAAAAAAGAAAACAATTGTAACATCAATAAAGTAGGTGCCATCAATACTAGAGGGACTTTTTCCTGTCACAGTTGTAAACAGTGTAGATATATTATTAATTCTTCGTCGGTGTATTTTCAACATTTACGTACCACTCATTGGTCTAAAAATTATTGCACTTGTCATTGTACAATGGTTGTATATTTAGCTCAGTGTCAAACATGCCCAAGTTATTATGTAGGAATGACTATCAGAGCTTTTAAAGTTAGAATCAGTGAACATCTTTTAGCCATTAAAAAGAAAGATTCAAATAATGCACTAGCTAGGCATTCCATTTGTTGTAATGAATTTAAAAAGTTTATATTTTCAGTGTTAGATAGTGTGGATAGTGATATATTTGGTGGAAATCTCAAACTTTTATTAGAATGCAAAGAATCCTTCTGGCAGATATATTTAGGAGCTGATAGAGCTCCTGGTCTTAATGAAACTATAAATATGAAATGTTTTTTAGAAATGAATACATGAATTCATGAAAACATATAAATATATATATATATATATATATATATATATATATATATATATATATTATATATTTATTGTTATATATCTTAATATTATTTTATGTTAACATATATACATATGACACAGAATTTTAAAAGTTTTTTCATTATCTATTGTGTATGTCTTTAACATTTGATTAAGTAATTAATTATGTAAATTTTATGTTAATTGATTAGATATTTAAAAAGTTGAATGGATGGTGAAGTTGTTTCTGAAGAAGTTCACTGGATATTAAATGTGAATGAAAGCGCTAAAACAACTTGTGGTGTCTCATAATTGGCTGGTGTTCTTGAACTAACTTCGTTGGTTTTTCCAGTTATTTGGTTTGGAGTGTGTTTCTACTTTTGATATAAATGTTTTTATAAGACAGAACCTTAGAAAGAAGATTCTGCGTATCCCTACAAAAAGCAACACAATAAAACTTAAATTAAAATATTGACTTTTCTACTGCTTTCAGCAAATTATTTTGGAGTTGTATGTATTTTCCAAAGGTACGACGTAATATGAAGAGGAAAATAAAAGTAAAAACAAGAGACTAACGACTCTTTAAAACGTTATTTAATATTGTTGATACACTGTCATCTTTACTATCAATTTAGAATCTTCTAAACAATTTGGCAAGCAGCATTGAAGTAAATGAATTTCACCTCCCATCATTTGACAATGAATCATACAAATCATTAGTTGTAAGTGCAACCTATGTAATATAATTTAAGTTAATTTACTTAAGATGGAAATTTTATTTAAATTGATTTAACACTAAACATTTCCATCATCGGGAATACCAACTCATGTGCAAATGTTAACAGAACAATACATATAAATTAAACATTTAAAAGTAGTATAACTTATGAGGTCAGTATTCTTGACTCTAAGAATATCTTTAGAATCATATCAAATTAATTGAAAAAAGTGGAAATATGGATAATTAAGGGCAAAGCTGAATTTCAAACTAAAACAGTATGCAAAATTAAAAGTGAACTGAAAATTTTCATTTAAATATCAGTTAAAGAATGATGCAGACATTTCATATTAGTATGCTACTAGAATATTATGATATTAAAGCCTAAAACACCAGTAAAAAATATAAGGCCAATATAGCATGGTTAGTTCCAACAACAACATACTTCGATGTTAGCAACATTTAAATATTGAAATGTAATGTTAATAATAATAATAATAATAATACCAATTTGTAGACCAGGTAAGTCCACTGCACATACAATCCCTTTTCAGGGGCAGACTGGGTGCAATGTTTGGTTAAGAGACATGCTCTAAATTGGACAACAGGCAAAGGAGGGCCGAAGGAATCAAACCCTGCCCCACGAGAAGTGCATCTTGCAACCTATGCACCAACTGCCAGATAATCCCAATATGGTAAACAGAGACCCCAAAATCTTTAACAGAAATTAGACGAAAAGCAGAGGTAATTCCACCAATTCATTGTACCAAGAACTATCAGAGAAGGAAAAGAAAAAAGGTAAAACTGCAGATGAAACATTCCATTTGCTAAATTACATCTCATCACTATAGGTGTATTCAGATAAGACAATGATGTACAGTTGTCAATAATGATTATGCAAATGCATCAGTTTGTTCAAAGATGGCAACAAAAGTAAGCATGAATTAGAATAGGTTTTCAATTTCAAAATTTCCCATAACATTGTTGCCAAGATCTCAGAAGGTCAATGTGGATTCATTTGATTATCTTCAGATGGCACTATCAGAAACATCAACTTTGATCCAATATTTAGTTAAACAAAAGTTAAGTACTGTTGCAGAATTTGTTTCAATCATCAGTCCATCAAACAAAGGAAATTAATTTGACTCTGCACCTGTTAAAATTAACATTTTGAAATCAACTCTGATGATCAGTGGAGCTTTTAAAATAAACCATCACAATTACTGAAATAACTAAATAATGTTGTAGATTCTACAAGTGAAGCACTTATTACCAGCCATGAGATAGTTAATGCAAGTTCAGGTGAAGTCTAAAAAATGAAAATCAGGCCATTAGATTTTAGAAAGGCAGAACAATGAATTCCCAGTTTGGACAACAGCTGAAGGAATGGGTATGAAGAATTCACTTGAGCATATAGCCCAGACAGTCGCTGATCTTAAAAGAGAGTCAATCCACATCCAAAGTTCAAGAGATGAATAAAAGGCCACCAATGTGTGCAACAAAGATTAAATTAGTTCTCAGAATAATAGGAACAGGGTCAGACATGAAGACAACATTTGAGTCTAGTGGTCAGATAATCAAAGTGTCATTCTTTCTGTTAGAAAAATATGTATTAATATATGTATGCTTAGTGACAAATTAATAATCAAGTGTTTTTAATACGCTTTTCATTCTATTTCTTATGCACTGTGATTTATATAAATTGAGTTTCATATGAGACTGAAAATATGTAGTAAAACTGCAGCATGCTTACTGAAACTGGCAAGTTTCCCTCTGACCTAGTAACTGCTAGCACAGCAATATTCTTGTTTATGCCTTGTGGAAATGTACTTGAGAAGCAGGTGTTAATCTGCTAGGTCAGAAGCATATGAATAGACAATATACCGTTTAATAAATGTAATGATTCCAGACAGACAGCCTTGTTCAGAGGATGGGAAGCTCTGCAGCTGCAGTAGTTTAGAGATAAGGTAGACAAAGGCTTATTATTGAAATGAACTGCTAGCATTGTGTTCGATTTAGCTATAGTATCTTGAATGTAACATAACAAGTATCTAACTGAAAGTAACCAAGGCCATGTTGTTTTCCTCAGGATGTTTCACATAAAAATTGTTTAAATCAGCAGAAAATCATGGGAAAGATGGTCAGCAGATGATGACCAAAAGGTGGTAATTCATTACGTCAGCATGGTAGGACAGGATTAATTTGATAACCTATAAAAATGAATGCATTTCCTGTTTCTGGTTAGATAAACTCTGTATTAGCATGTTTTTGTCTCCTTGCTGCAAGATTAAAGTGCCTTAACCTGAACCTACCGTGTTTTGATCATTTTTAAAGTATATTTTTCCTTTGACAGATTGGTCCTTCGGACTGGAAAACGTATCTCTCGCTCTGGACCTAGGTCAGAATTGGGCCCGGTGGCATGCATCCGTACGGAGAAGAGGCCAAATCGGCTCTTCTGTTTTGAAAGACCTCCGATTGAATTGTTCGAAAGAGGCCAGCCACTGTTTCTGATCTGGGATTGGAGGACGAGTCAACGATCCGGTGGATCAACTCACGGAGGGTCAGGTAAGGAGGAATTACCTTATTTTTGTTTCAGGATCAGGGACTAGTTACAGAACTGTTCTTTTTTTGTCAGGTAAATTGCTTATGCAAATTAGAGACAGAAGAAGGGGTTACTGTTTTTTGTCATAGATCAGGGAAACAGAATAGGTAGACAGTTATTCTAGATAAACTGTGAAAAAGGTATAGATTTGTGGTACCACATGATAGAAAGGATTACGTAACAATTTGTAGCTTAGCTAAGACAACAATGGGAAATCAGTGCACAAAAAGTTCCCAGGACACGCCCCTAACTGAAGACGCAAAGTATATGCAATTACAGCGTGCCGATAATGTTAAATATTATACCAAATGGGTCGACAAGTACAAATTCGAGGGTAATTTAGATAAACTTGCACTTATGAAACTTGTAAAACAGTTAAAAATAGACGCCAAAGGTCAATTAAAAAAGCAGAGACAATTAGGAGTCCCTCAGGTGCACAGGTGGCTTGAGGAAGCAAACCGTAGGGAGCAAAGAATTAAAAATTCAAAAATGATGTTTTTAGACAAAGAAGATAATAATTTAGTAATAGCGACGGCCCCTCCTTCGTCCCCTCCACTTCCGTTACCAGAATATGAAGCGAGTGGACGAGCTGATCCACCTCCGCTATACCTAGCTGTCCCTGCAAAAGCACAACCGTTTGTCAGGGATCCCATCGAGACCAGGTCTGGAACACGTGACTTGAGGAGGGAAATTGAATTAAATGAATTAAATAGAGCATCACAAGCTATGAGCAAAGAAGAGATATATCCGCTCATAGAAGTACTGAATCCTCAGGCAGGACAGGCAGGACAAGATCCGACTCTTTTAGTTTATTGACCGTAGACACCGGAAGATATCCGGAAAGCCACAGAAGGTATTCCCCACCCAAAACTGAATTCTAGACAATTTTTAGAAGACTTACAGGGTATGAGATTAAGTTACCATTTGAATGGAGAGGAAGTAGAAAAAGTAGTTAGACAAATTGTAGGTCCAGATTGGCACATGATTTGTGGCAGCTGGAATCCTCGTGATGCACAACTTAGACCACTCCCACATACTGATGCAGAATTGGATGGCAGAGTAAAGGGTCTAACAGACCCAATGTCTGAAAAGTGGAAGCCTAGGGCTGATTGGACTTGTATTAATCAATGCATACAGCAAGAAAAAGAAACAGTAGATGGGTACTATGCCAGATTATTAGAATGCTTTAACAATCATAGTGGCATGACAGTTCCTGAAAATCAAGTAAATGATTCCCCGTATGAACACCAATTGAAAAACGCATTTTTGAAAGGTTGCATTGCACCTATTAGTAGCTTCATTATGAAGCATATGATAGATCATCGAACAAGTAGGTTACAAGCCTTACTGGAATATGCTAGACATGCAGAAAGACATTTTAATAGTAAAAAGAAAAAGAAAACCCAAGTATTTTCAGCAGAAGATGGGTCAGAAGTATTTGTAGTACAAACTGGGAAAAAAGGGTAAGAAAAATACCCAGGGAAATAAACAATCTGACAAACGATAAGAAGATTTTGAAGAAAGAAAGAAAAAGGGTGAGTGTTTTAAGTGCCGGAAAAAAGGACATATAGCAAGGGATTGCAGGCTAAACAAGAAGGCGACTACAGAAAATAAGGAGGATGAGGAATGACTATATGATAGTCAGGAATCATTAGATGAGAGTGAGCAGGAAAAGGTAAGTGTAAATGTGATAGCAGGAGAAGAGGATGTGACACAAGGGGTAGAGGATGTATATGAATACACAGACGTAGAAGAAAATGAAAATTTAGACCTAGCTCTTTTGAGCTTAGACCTTTACTTAGCAGACACGAAACCGGAAGTGACGCTTCTGGTGGAGGGGAGGGAAGTTAAATTTTTGTGTGACTCAGGGGCTTCACGCACCCTGATACACCCTTCCAAACTACCGGAAGATACAGAATCACCAGATTATATAATAGTGAAAGCAGCCAATGGACGGCTATATCGGGAGCCACTCTCCCGTGACATTACAATAATAGACCCTGTTTCAGGGATGACTCAGAAAAGTAAAATTGTAGTTTCTGCAAAATGCCCAGTGAATCTTTTGGGTAGAGATTTAATGCAGATATTTGGCATAACAGTAGTTCCAACCATGCAGGGTATGGAAGCACAGCGACAAATGGACACTTTTATAGTGCGACCAGAGGGTGAAATGTATTACTGGTACAGCCAGGACTTGGTTACGACTGGTCCAGGGGCAGTAACCGAAGAATTAATGAACGTAGCTATCAGCAAGTTCCCCTCCCTCAACATTGACAAACAGCATTTGTTGCATTGTACTCTATATTACTGTAATAGACCAGGTCCTGATAAAGATTATGAACCAGAATTGTTTCAAAACCATGCAAACAGGCTAGTATTGCGAAACTTGTACTGGGATGCAGAAGGGAGCAGTGTAGCAAGCTGTTCATTGCCCCAGGAATTTTTAGCACTCTACAAATCTAATCGACTGCCCCATGTTAGTTTGACTAAGAATAAAACCTTAAAATGGGCAGACTTAGGTGAAAAAGTCACGAGGTGGGAAAAGCAGACAGAATTAGAGCTCTCCAAACAAGGAGTACAGAAACAGAAGTTGAATTGGATAACACAGACACACCCGGCTGTGCACTCACAGGCTAGTGAGAATAGTTGAGTATTACTCTTATTGGAAGAAGAGGAAAAAGCCTTGCGAAACATACCAGACATTCTCTGGTCAGCAGGGAAATCAGATGTAGGATTAATACGAACAGCAGGACCAGTTACCATAACGCCAAAGTCAGCTTTTAGGCCCCAAAAAAGACAGTATCCCTTGAGAAAGGATGCAGAGGTAGGAATCATACCTATCATAGCAGCCTTACTTAAGGAAGGAGTCTTAATAGAATCTCCTGATTCACCATGTAATACACCCTTATTTCCTGTCAAGAAAGCAAATGGGGAATGGCGTATGGTCCAAGACTTACAAGCAGTGAACAATGCAGTTATACCCAGAGCACCAACGGTGCCAGATCCACACACCTTACTGAATGATTTAAAGCCAGAACAGAAATATTTTTCAGTGGTAGACATATGTAATGCATTTTTCTCGATACCAATACACCCTGACAGCCAATATTGGTTTGCATTTACATTTCAGGGAAAGCGGTACACATATACCAGATTACCACAGGGGTATTGTGAAAGTCCAACAATATTTGCACAGGAAATGGCAAGCAACCTGGCGGGATTCATCCCACCGAAAGGTAGTCAGATTCTACTTTATGTAGACAACATTCTGCTGGCAGCCCACACCCAGCAAGAATGCAAAGAAGACACAGTAGCTTTATTACAATTTTTAGCTACTCAAGGTCACAAAGTAAACAAAGACAAGTTACAGCTTTGGAGAAAACAAGTTAAATACTTAGGATATGTAATATCCAAAGAAGGTAGAATATTAGATGAAGACAGAAAAACAGCGATTTTACAAGCACCCAGACCAACTACCAAGAAGGAAATGATGTCCTTCCTGGGAACTACTAATTTTTGTCGGAGTTGGATACCAAACTATGCTTTGGAATCTGCCCCACTGGCTGATTTAATATTTAAAAAGCTGATGGCTGCACAGGATTTATTATAATGTAAGCTGAAACAATTGATAGCATCATCCTTAGTTTTAGGATTACCAAACTATAACAAGCAGTTTATTCAGACTGTAGATTGTAAGCAAGGTTATATGACATCAGTGTTGACACAGCAATATGGGGACAAACAACGCCCCATAGCTTACTATTCATCACAGTTAGACCCAGTGGTGCGATCCTTGCCCCACTGTGTACAAGCAGTAGTTGCAGCTGCAATGGCAGTACAGGCTTCAGCCTCAGTAGTATTGTTCCACCCTCTCACATTGAGAGTGCCTCATGCAATTGCAATTATTTTACTGCAAGAAAAAGTAGCATATCTTTCTCCTGCTAGACATCTGTCCTGTATGACCATTCTGTTGGGCCAACCTCATATGACAATTGAATGATGCACAACTTTGAATCCGTCAACTTTGCTTCCAACCCCTGTAGATGGCAAACCGCACTGCTGCCTGCGGGAGATTGAGCAAAAGACATTACCTAGACAAGACCTTACAGATGTTCCCTTGGATGATGCCGAGGTGACATGCTATGTGGATGGCTCGTGCAGGAGGGGTCCTACAGGGCAGAACCTAGTGGGGTATGCAGTCGTTTCTGATACTGAAACTTTAGAAGCAAAATCTTTACCACACAACTTATCTGCACAAGCAGCAGAATTGATTGCCTTATCAAGGGCATGTACCTTAGCAAAAGGTAAGAAAGTGAACATTTATACTGACAGTCAGTATGCTTTTTCTACTGTACATGTTTTTGCGCAACAGTGGAAAAACAGAGGAATGATAACATCTACTGGTAAACCGATTAATCATGCGCAACTTATTTTAGACTTGTTAGATTCATTTCAGTTACCTAAGAAAGTAGCTATTTGCAAATGTGTAGCTCATACAAAACAACAGGATAGAATTTCAAAAGGTAATGCACGGGCTGATACAGCTGCAAAGCAGGCAGCTTCAGCCACAGAAACTTTTCTTTTGAGTGAGAAATTACAACCCTCAGAGACTTTAGATTTAGAAATGTTAAAAACAATGCAGACACTTAATACAAATCTTGAGAAACAAAAGTGAATAAAACAAGGAGCAATCCTCGAAAAGGGACTGTACATCTCCAAGGAAAAGAAACCGATTTTGCCATCTAATTTATTTAGATATGCAGCATTGTTGAGCCATGGTCAGAGCCATGTCTCAACAGAGGGGATGGTACAGTTCATGAATCCAGTGTTTACAACCTATGGGTTTACAAGGATGGTACAGTTAGTGAATCGAGTGTTTACAGCCTATGGGTTTACAAACTATACAAAAAAATTTTGTGCAGCATGCCATGTTTGTAACAAGCATCATGCCCAAGGGGCATTGAAGCCTAAGTGAGGGAATTTTCCTACACCACCATATCCGTTCCATACTATCTGTATGGACTTCATAGAATTGAATAAATGTGAGAATAAGAAATACTGCCTAGTTATTATAGACATGTTTTCCAAATGGGTAAAAGCATTTCCAACTAAAAACCCAGATGCAGCTACGGTTGCAAAGGTCCTTGTTAAAGAAATTATACCCAGATTTGGGATACCGGAAAAGATTTATAGTGATCACGGGACACATTTCGTGAACCAAACAATCCAACAACTTAGTCGTTACTTCAGAATATCATTAAAGAACCACTGTGCATACCACCCTCAATCTGCAGGGCTAGTAGAGCGACATAATGGGGTACTGAAAAACAGACTTAGGAAATTGATAGAAGAAACACAGAAAAATTGGGTGCACTGTTTGCCTTTATCACTGTTGAGTATGAGAACTGTTCCAAATGTAAAGGGATTAACTCCTTTTGAAACTTTGTTTGGGAGGGCATATTATACACCTCATTGGAAACCTCTCATGTCTACAGAGCAGGAGGCTGACAGTTCACTTGCTGGATATATGAGGAGATTTTTGAATAACAAACTTTTGCAGTTAAATTCTGTTTCAGATAAAGAGCAACCGAAATCAGAAGCACCAATAGCCCCCGGTACCTGGGTGTGGGTGAAGATTACGAAACGGAAGAATTGGAGCTCTCCGAAGTGGAAAGGTCCATACCAGGTACTGCTGTCAACACCCACTGCAGTCAAAATCGCGGAACGAGCTTCCTGGATTCATTTGACACACTGTAAACTGGTCAAAAACTTTGAACTGGACAAAAACTTTGTTACTGTTGCACAACAAGAACAAAATGGCCAGATACAGAGATAGTAGAGACACTGTGCAATTTCAAAAACTTGTATGATTGTTTTTGTTGCAATATTGATCACACTGTTCTTTTTGCTGTGGCCATACATTTTCCTGCCACAAAGGTTGAACTGATTAGACGTAATGAACCAAACATAGATTGGCATCTGAACTTTAGCACTTATCAGGCAATTACACGTGTATACGCAGAGACTTTCAATGTTTCGAGCTGCTGGGTCTGTACGGCCATACCAACAGCATACAGGGGTTTGTTAATGACTGCTATCTCCCTATGGGTCAATGAGACCTGGGAAAATCTGGTTTTTGACACAGTCGCTATTAAAGCATAAGATAAGGTAGCACTGTATTTGCCTGTGACACAAAAAGGAATTGTATGTTTTTATAAAAATGATTCCATCCAAGTTGGATGGAGCAAATGTAATGTTACTGTACAGTACAAATGTTATAGAAAACCAAATGATTTGAGTGGATCTTGTAGTACAGATTATGACTCATTTTTGAAATCTATGCATAAAACTCTTGATCAGGTACAGCATAATCCTGTACTTTTCAAACAGATATCAGTGATAGATAGGAAAATGTTTCATGCAGGGCAGTCATTTCATAACAAAGTAATGACAAAGGTAGAGGACTGTTATTTTGTATGTGGGAAAAAGGCATATAAATGGTTACCTGAGAATTGGTCTGGCAGTTGTTTTTTGGGATACCTGGTTCCAGCCATCCGACACTGCAGCTTTGCCTCAAGGGAGTATTCAAAATACTCGAGATGTAACCAAAAAGACTGTTAAGAAATCGGAGAATCCAGTGGGACAAATTGAAGCGGGGTGGAAAGACCATCGTAATGTGGGAACCAAACTTGTGCCCATAGACTTGAGCGATGCTGTTATATCCTGGGCAGGTATATCACCCATGTATGGCGGAGTCAAATCAATATGGGAACTGCAAAAACTGTCTAAACTTCTCAAAATAATGAGTAATGCAACTTTTTCTGCCCTTGAACTGATAACTGATGAACTGAATGCCATGAGAACTGTAGTGCTTCAAAACCGAATGGCTCTTGACTTCACCCTAGCGGCGAGAGGCGGAACTTGTGCTTTAATCAAAGAAGAGTGCTGTGCGTTCATTCCTGACCATCAGCATGAGATCAACGACCATCTCGAGGTGATTCAGCAAGTGTCGGCCATGACCAAACCAGGCCCAAACCCTCTGGCAGAGTTTTTTCAGAATGCCTTTGGGGGGTGGGGCTCCATCTTTATGGACATACTGATTGCTATTGGGGTAGGTTTACTCCTAATAGGAGCTTGTATTTGTTGCGGAATCCCCTGCATGAAGAAATTAATTAAGGAATTCATAGATATATCCGTATCTGAAACTATGTATCAAAGTACTGAATTTGAAGAGCTGCTAGAATGTGAGACACTTTCATAAAAGTTTAAACTGAATGACTTTCTTAACTGCAAAACCTAAATGGAAGATGTTAGGAAAAGAAGCAAGCTGTTTATCCTTTTTTGAAAATAGAATAAAAAGTATTAACAGGAGGGAGATGTTAGAAAAATATGTATTAATATGTGTATGCTTAGTGACAAATTAATAATCAAGTGTTTTTAATACGCTTTTCATTCTATTTCTTATGCACTGTGATTTATATAAATTGAGTTTCATGTGAGACTGAAAATATGCCTTATTGAAACTGCAGCATGCTTACTGAAACTTGCAAGTTGCCCTCTAACCTAGTAACTGCTAGCACAGCAATATTCTTGTTTATGCCTTGTGGAAATGTACTTGAGAAGCAGGTGTTAATTTGCTAGGTCAGAAGCATATGAATAGACAATATACCATTTAATAAATGTAATGATTCCAGACAGACAGCCTTGTTCAGAGGATGGGAACCTCTGCAGCTGCAGTAGTTTAGAGATAAGGTAGACAAAGGCTTATTAGAGAAATGAACTGCTAGCATTGTGTTCGATTTAGCTATAGTATCTTGAATGTGACATAACAAGTATCTAACTGAAAGTAACCAAGGCCATGTTGTTTTCCTCAGGATGTTTCACATAAAAATTGTTTAAATCAGCAGAAAATCATGGGAAAGATGGTCAGCAGATGATGACCAAAAGGTGGTAATTCGTTAAGTCAGCATGGTAGGACAGGATTAATTTGATAACCTATAAAAATGAATGCATTTTCTGTTTCTGGTTAGACAAACTCTGTATTAGCACGTTTTTGTCTCCTTGCTGCAAGATTAAAGTGCCTTAACCTGAACCTACCGTGTTTTGATCATTTTTAAAGTATATTTTTCCTTTGACACTTTCCAAACTGAATTTCTAAATGCAGGCGTTTGTTCACTGATTTGCTGTGAGAATGGACGATTACTTAACTTATTCCCAATTAGGGCCTTTAACAAAATAAAACATTGACAAGACATGCTGGAATAATGCAAGCAATGTTATCAACTAGATGCCATAGACAGTATCACCGCTAGCTCATTATGCTGGTACCTTGCAGCATTGCTGTACCTATCAAAAGATTTTATGCATAACATAGTTATAATTTGTTTAGATATTATATGTATGGAATTATAGTGTTTTTAACACCCTGTACATTTTGTACACATATGCATGGCATGCAGTTATCCTTCTGTCATTTCTGCTAAAGCTTTGAAATAATTCTGTCATAGAATGTGTTTTAGCTTCATAGTTACATTGCATGGTCACAAATTAAACAATTGCTTCCTTATCCACTTTTCATTTTTTGTAAGACACAGATCTCTTGTTTACATTTAAGTGTGATAAGTCTATGGTAGGTTATAAACTGCATATATCTAGGAAAGAGTGCAGATATAAACATTGGATTAAGGTAAAACAAATCAACAATATGTTGGGGTAGTTATAAATTAAAGGGTGCCTCATCTAAATTGAAAGATGAGCAGCTTATAAGAGGCTTTTATTTATAGTTTCATGTCAGTCAGTCCATCCATCTGTCCATCAATGTATAATTCCATCCATCCACCCATCCATCCATCTGCCCATCCATCTTGACGATACAGTTTGAAATGACAAGAGTTGCAGTGGTAGAAAACTGAATAGAGCAGGCCAGACTCTTTCCCATCATCAGATTTCAGCTCATTTTGTGACATTTATATATTTTTTCTGAGGCAAGTTGAAAGACATTATCTCTGCAAGATATCTTGATTTTGATTTGCTGGGTAGCTTGATCATTGCTGCCCCCTCAATTGCCTATCCCATATCAGTCCCAATCAACCATTCTGTCTCTGAACAATATGTACCCCATGTATGGAAAATATCTCACATCATTGCCCTACACAAAGACGGCCTCTCTAAGGATCTAATTAACTACCGTGCCATTGCCATACTCCCCTCTAGCCAAAATCTTAGAAAAATGTATTCACTCCCAACTCCTTACTCACCTCCATAATCACAAACTCCTCTCCCCCACACAACATGGCTTTAGGCCAAAGCATAGTACCAGCACTGCCCTGCTATCTTTCACAAACACCATTCAAGATCTTATAAACAGAGACCAAATGGTCTCGTCCATATTCCTTGACATGTCAAAAACCTTTGACAATGTCTCCCACCAAATCCTACTAAATAAACTATCATCACATGCCCTCAACAAAACAGCCTTGTCCTGGTTCCATAGTTGTCTCTCTAACCATCAGCAAGCCACCAAATGGGAGAACACCCTGTCCCCCCTTCTACCCATCACTGTTGGTGTACCCCAAGGTTCCATACTTGGTCCCCTTCTCTTTACAGTTTTTACTAACAACCTCAGCTCTTCAACCCAGCTAGCCTCCATAGTCCAATACACCGACTACTCTACATTAATCTCCTATCTGCACAGACCCCACCCCCCAGAACTTACAAACAAAAATGCAAAAATCTTTCCAGGACATAGAAAACTACCTCACTAGCCATCAACTCATACTTAACCCCAACAAAAAACAAGTTAATTGTCTTCAATTACAATAAATCCAAAACATATCTGACTCCACTTTCTATCCTTTCCACAAATGGAACCAAAATAGATCCCACCAGCCAAGCCAAACTTCTAGGTGTCACAATCGATGATAACCTAATGTTTGACACCCACATCTCCCTCACCATCAAAAAAGTCCATTCCAAACTTGGCACCCTTTACAGAATTTAACCTTACCTTACAGACAATGCCAGACTAGCCACTTTCTGCACACATCTACTCTCCACCCTCCTCTACGGCTCCCTAGTATTTACAAACATTCATAAATCTAACCTAAATAATCTGGAATCATGCTACAACAAAATCTCTATGTTTGCCACAGGCCAGCCTTACAGAACCCACCACTGCTCTTTACTCTCCCAATTTAAATGGTTAAAACTACCTAACCTTCTAACATTTAATCAGCTGTCCATAGCTCACAATATACTTCACAAACCTAACAACTGCTTGGCATTCACCGATCTAGTCCAGCCCAACAGCAATCCTAGAGCTCTAAGATCCTCAAATAAACTACTATTAAAGATTACCCAAGCCCACAACACACAGGACACTGCCCTTTTTTCCCATAAAATTGACAAACTGTGGAACACTCTTCCTCAACCTATGGCTAAAAACCCTAGCATTCATGAGTTTAAAAAAACTCTTTAAGGAACATCTAGCAAAACCCTCACTCTTCTCTTGCCATACTCCCGGTTAAGCTGCTGCTACTCCTTACATTACCCTAAACTAGTTCATTCTCACAGCTACAACTATTAACTACTGAAGGCTATTGATTCTATACTCAGTTTCAGTTACCAATGCACACACATATACTGCTTTGTCTTTAACTGTTATGTAGACTGCATTTCTCTATCTTGTAATTACTGCATCACACTGTTCTCATTATTAACTTCTGGCTAGTTTTTATCACTAACTGTGCCATTTTTTATTAAATTTATTTATTTTATTTTATTTTATTTTACATGTGTTGACCGGGATAGTCCGACTAGATGCATGTCCATTTTCAGCGGAGGCCTGGGGAGAAAAGCTCCAAGGGTAAGCATATACAGCATTACATAATACCAGCATTACATATTACAAACAGACTATTTACAGTGATTACATAAGTAAGCAAGTTAAACAAGTTCCACAGGTTAGAGTTAATCCCGAGAATAAGTCAGGATTAAATTAAATTACACAGTAAACTGGTTAACAGATTTGTACACATTCTAGAGAGAGTTAGCCAGGCTTGATACATTGACATAGCCAGTTAAGTGCCAAATGTTGTTTGAGTCTAGTTTTAAATTGACCTAAGGTAGAAAGTAAGGTAATATCAACTGGAAAAGAGTTCCAGGGTCTACTTACAGAGTTTGCAAAGAGAGAGTCACCGGCTGTGTTATTAATTTTGCTAGTCTGAATTAGTAGTTTGTTGGAGGATCAAAGCGGTCTAGGATTGTTATAGGGGGAGATCATATTTTTAAGTGCAGGAGTATTGTCCGGATTATAGAGGATTTTATAGGCCATAATCAGTTGGGTTAGGCTGGGTAGTTCAAGCCACGCAAGCTGATTTAGATTGATGCAATGATGTGTCCTAAAAGGCAGCCCAGTGGCAAACCTGACAATGTGGTTGTAGCAAATTGAGAGTTTGTTAAGGACAGTCTTGTTTAAATTTGGGAGTAGAGGGGATGCATCCAGAAGGGTTGAAAGAAGGTGAGAGCGAGCTATGGCAATTTTAGCTGCAGGGGTTAAGAAGGCTTTTATTCTGTAAAGTGACCCTAGTTTTTTATTGATGGTTTTGATAGTTTGGTTAACATGTAGGTCGAATTTTAGATTATTATCTATGATGACACCTAATAGTTTTGTAGAGGGGTCAGGGGAGATTATTGTGCCATCATTTGAATTTATGGTAAAGGTGAAAGCAGTAGACCTACATGTTGGTGAAAATAACAGCATTTTAGTTTTTTTGGGTTTAGGATCAAACAACATTCAGAAAGCCAGTTTTCTATTGTATTAAAGGTGGTCTGGGTAGCTGACCATAACTTTATTGGAGTTGTGGCCGAGCAAATCAGAGTAGTCATCAGCATAATGGATACAGCTGACTTTTGGGATGACAGTATAAAGGTTGTTAATAAAGATGGAGAACAGCAAGGGCCCTAGTATAGAGCCTTGTGGTACTCCAAGGGTGTTAGGTAGAAGATTAGAGGGTTTTTCCTGCCAGAGGACAGCCTGCTGTCGATCATTCAGGTAGGATTGAAACCATTGAAGGGCTCTAGTATCTAGACAGAATGTTTGCAAGGTGTGGATTAAAAGTTGGTGATCAACCATATCGAATGCCTTAGAAAGATCCAAGAAGACAGCTGAGGATATATAATTATTGTTGCAATTATGGTTTATGGTGTTGGTAAAGGCTAGGAGGGCTGAAGTAGTGCTGTGATGAGGACAGAAGCCATGCTGAGTGTCTGCCATAAGGTGATTCTGGATTAGGTGGTGCATGAGTTGTCTATGAATACATTTTTCCGTAATCTTTGCAAGTGGAGTGAGTATAGCTATTGGTCTATAATTGGAGAATTCAGTAGAGCTGCCTACTTTGTGAAGTGGGATTACACAGGATATTTTTTTGATGGTGGGAATTTTAGCTTCTACTATGGTTCGATTGATTAGTATTGAGACGGGGTAAGCAATAGCATCAGCTGATTTTTGTAGGTACTCGGCAGGGAGTTGATCAGCAGAAAGTGTAGTGGGTTTTAATTTTTTGATCAAGGTACGGATAAGTGAAGTGGCGACTGGTTGGAAGCTGAATGCGAGTAGGTTTCTAGGGGTGATACTTACAGGACCCTGGGATCTAGGAGGTAATTGGCTAGCTAGGGCTTGAATTGTTTCAGTAAAGAATCGATTAAAACTGTCAGAAACATCTTCAGGGGTTTTATCAATAGTAGCAGCAGGGATTGGGGTTGAAGTTTGTCCAGGATGTAGTACATTATTTAAACCTGCCCAAAACTTCTGAGGGTTATTTTGATTTACTGTCTGTAAATTACAGAAGTATTATTTTTTGTCTTGTAAAATGGATTTTTTAGTTTTGATACTGGATTGCCTGTATTTAATGTGATTTTGGGGGTCTTTAGAAGAATGCCATAAAGCCCATGCTTTGTTTCAAAAAGTATTTTTGAGTTTAGACTCTTTAGAAAGCCATGGCACAGTTTTTGCCCTTGCTCTCTTTGAACTAACAGGTGCATGCAAGTCAAGGATCTCAAGGAATTTGTTGTTAAAGTATGCTACTGCTTCCTCTAAGGGGAGACATTTTAGAATAGACCAATTACATGAGTTTAGTTCTTGTTGGAATTTGGCAGGGTAAAATTTTTATTGTTTCTAACCTTTCTGAGTAAGGGTTGTTGGGAATTAATGGCTTTGTGCTTAATTACATATGTGAGAAGGTGATTGCTTAGGCCATCAGGGAGGGTACCAGAGGTGTACAGTTGAGGGTGACTATTTATGAGTACCCAGTCAAGTATGCCTTCTTTTTGGTTGGGTTTACCTATCCTGGTAGGGGTGGATATGATGCAGGTTAATATGGGTGGCTGGGGATTCTGAGGAACAGGTGCCCCAGTCTATGTTAAAGTCTCCAAGTAGTAGGGTTTCTTAAGGGTAGTGACATGATAGCCAGTGCAGTATATCTTCAAGTGTAGATATATTATTACCTGGGGGAATGTACATACAGATGATATTTATGCATTTATTTTTCTTAAGTTGCAATTTGGTGGCAAGAATCTCTGAGTTATTAATCTGAGATGGTTGTATTACATCTATGGTGACATTCAACTCAGATTTATAGAGTACAGCTACCCCACCCCCTTCCTGGTAGCACGATCCAGCCTGTGTATGTTGTATCCAGGTGGTAACACTTCATTGTCTGTAGTGTTAGGTTTTAACCAGGTTTCAGATAAACAGAGAATCTCAGCGGAGTGGACATCCAGAAATGCATTCAATTCATGTACCTTGTTATTAATGTTTCTAATATTGAGATGACAGGCTAGGAGAGAGTTAGTTGGCCTATTAATTGTAGGTTTGTAGCTTAGATTGCAAGTAGAGGGGGTATGTGTATCTGAAGTGGGTGGGCCAGGGTTGGGGTGAATATCACCACCAAGTATTAGGTTATGTCTATACTTGGCGATGAACTTCAGGAATTTGTTTATTAGTTTGTGGTAGTGTTTGGATCTAGAGATAATGTGCCTGGGGTTGAGATGTTGATAGACTGAACAAGATGTTGGACAGGACCTGGTACTGTAAGTATGGTTGAAGGTGGGAGGATTTACAGCTGGGGTGATAGTAGGGCCTTTCGGGACCTGAAATCCCGTGAGAAACTGGTTTTCATACAAGGTAAGGAGGTATGGTGCGAACAAGAGGGGTAGTAAAGAGTATATCATTATTTGTGATTCAGCTAGTGAGTTAAGGAACTGTTTTACCTGGTGATGCAACACCAGAAGATAGAGTGGTGATGATACTTTCCATGGCCTTGCAGACCAGGCTCATCAGGCTAATGGGGCGGTAGTTCCCAGGGTCCATGGTGGCTCCCCCCTTGTGGAGTGGGATAACCGTCACTGTGCACCATTCAGCAGGCACAAAGCCTGAGGTGAGGCTATGATTGAACATGGTACTTAGGTGGGATGCCAGTTCATTCTGTAGTTCATATAGACCGCAGTCTAGGATGTTGTCTGGTCCCATGGATGCTGTGTTCTTGGCTTTGGAGAGTGTGTTTTTTACCTGTGCAGCCGTGATTACAGGAACTTTGCATTCTTCTGGTATAGAGATGGGCCCTTTAGAGGGTGAGGGGGGGGGGGGTAAAGTTAACACTGAAAATATCTACAAGGATGTTGTCAATATCAGTTGGGTCTGTATATTTAGTGCCATTGTGCTGTAATTCAGAGCAGATCTGAGTGTTTCCATTGAGATTCTTGACATAGCTATAGAATGCTTTGTGGTGGTCTTTAGAATCAGTAGCAATTTTGTTTTCGTAGCTAGCTTTGGAGGATTTTATCAGGGATCGCAGCTTCTTACTGAGGCTGACCAGGGAGCTCCTCCACTCATGGGATTTTACTCTCTTTTGCAACAGTTTCTTCCTTCTGTTGTACCATTTGTTTATGGCAGGGGACCAGCAGATTGGCTTCCTTTTTTTGGAGGATAGCATCTTGGTTCTGTTTGGGATAGCACGATCCATGCACTCATGTAAGTGTTTATAAAATGCAATTGTGTAGGATTCAGTAGTTGTAACTGTATTGTCCATCTGCATGGGTGTCATGAAGTTCACCACTTCTGTCTTGACAAACATGAAGTTGGCTTTGGAGAAATTTTTTTACTGTGGTTTCCTTAATGGGGGGTGGGGGCAGGATGTGGATATCTAGGGTGATTAGCTTTCATGGGAGAAACTAAGGCATCACCCATACCAGGTCCAAAAAATTACTTCTTTCTACCATGAGAAGCCTCAACTCTATTATGATATACACTGCAATGAAGGAGTTCCTCACCCTATCACAGGTTCTGAGCTCTACAACTCAGTAAAGCAACCTTATTTCTGGCCTTTGTAGCAACAGTCATGCCCACTTGGTCACTACCTAAATTTTATGACTGCAGTTGAAGATAGGGGCATAAACTGACTAGCACATTGGGTGGTTTGTCCAGTGGGAGGATGGTTTAGCATAATCGTTAAGGTATTTGTTTCATGGACAAAGAGTACAGGCCTTAATTCTCGCTTTTAAAGAAATTTGGCTAGGCTTAAAATGGCCTACATGGGCAGTTAGCCTAATACTCATCTAGGAATCTATGAACACTTAGCTCATCTCTTGCTTTGTGCACCGCTTTGTGCAACAATTTGCTGCCGCTAACACACTCATCTGCTCATTATTTTCCCTGATCTTCTTTGTCTTCATTCATGAAAAACTCCTCAAGATACGTAACCTTCTCCACTTGTCATAGCTGTTCGTCAATAAACTGCAAAGATTATTCCACTCTTTTCCTGAAAGTCAACCATGACCTTTGATTTGGATGTGTATTTTTTTTATCCTACCTTATTCACAATCATCAGTGAACAACCTCTGTACATGCTAGAAATCAAAATTATTTGAGTTCAAGTGAACAACACTGTTTTTCAACAACATAGATCCAAGCGTTCTTATCCCTAAACTAGATATTATTATCCACACATCAGCTTTGTCCTGAGATCTTATTAATGAAAAAGATGAACAAGAAATGAGACAAAGTGTTGGTGTAATATTATAGCTACTCGGAATGCGTGTGATGTAACACAAGGAATATTGGCTCAATTCTTGCTTAGCAAATGCTAGAAACAAACAGTATGCAGCAGTGGGCTCTGGGACCCCATATTGTTGCAGCATCTTCTACAAGTTATGCTGGAGCAGATGATAATGTGTTTTCTTCAGGGCTACTAAACACATATGGACTGAAAGTCTCCTGATCCCTCCACCATTATCTGGTAAGATGTTCCCAACTAAGGCATAATTTACCATCCTGTTGAAACAGTGTTTCAGCTGCTGGTGTTGACTTTCAGAATGGAGGCTTAAGAGTGTTATTCTAAAACTGGAGCTCACTATTTTACCCCACTATTGTAAGATATTGACCACTACTGCAGGATTCCATGTCAGTGGGACTATCTATACTTCCATCCAACAAAGAAAACACGTGATAACCATGACACCCACCCAATATCCAGTGCCATCAGCATATATGGGTAGACATCACCCATTTTAAATACTTTATCATTGTGGAGGTGTTTAACTGCCTCATGTACAGAAATTGAACTAATCACAAAAGTTGAGCCTCTCACTGTCTCCCTAAGATGAGCATATTAACCAGGTTCAGGATTTCCTTTGCGGCTTCTACATTTTGACTGTGTGTCTGGTTGAAGACAGCATTTCTACACTCTTGTTAAAAACAACCAGAACAGTGTCAGCACCATTTTAACCTGTGTGTCCAGATGGCTTGGCACAATCTCTCCAGAGCCATCCAAAAGTAAATTTTGCTTAGTTTTGCCCAACTCCGCCAACACAAGCAATTCATCTAATCAACTTGTACAGCAAATGCCTTCCTGGTCACTCACAGTACATACTAGATAAAACTGGAAACATCCTGCAAGCATTACACAGGTCTGTTTTACCATCATGTCATTTTCAGAGTGTACCTTAGCAGTTATTTAAAGAGAATATGCATACACATGGGAGCAATGGACAACATGGGTATTTGTTAAAACAGAAGGTAATCTCAAGCATGTACTACACACTATATAATTTAGCAGTCAGTAAACTAATAGAATCCTGTGTGTGTGTGTGTGTGTGTGTGTGTGTGTGTGTGTGTGTGTGTGTGTGTGTGTGTGTGTGTGTGTGTGTGTGTGTGTGTGTGTGTGTGTGTGTGTGTGTGTGTGTATGTGTGTGTGTGTGTGTGTGTGTGTGTGTGCGTGTGTGTGTGTGTGTGTGTGTGTGTGTGTGTGTGTGTGTGTGTGTGTGTGTGTGTGTGTGTGTGTGTGTGTTTTAATTGTAGAAGGGCTTCCCTATCTCATTTTATCTATTACTGGTCATGTAATATAAAAAGGTTTATTGTTGACTGGTGCTTGTTAGATCAAACCTCCTTACTCACTCAAGGCTTGTTTTTCTCACAATTTTACAGAAACTCTGACTTGAGCAGGTCTCTATGGTAACAGAATGCCAAAGCTGCATATTTCAAAATCCTTTTCTGAAGACTCATCATCTGATGAGTGTCCTTACAGCTGAGTAAATGTCACGCAGATTCACAATTTAAATCCTCATTTTACTATTCAAGTAATTCTTATATACATTTTCATTTTTTGGCTGATATTTATGTTGCAAATAATTGTACCACATAAGGAATAATTGATTCATTGCCAACCAAAATAAGTCTGAAATGCAAACATCATAGCAGGAGTATGTTCACAGTTCAGTACTGTAAGTATAATTTTGAGTCAGGGTCCCAATTTAGGGCATAAGCTATTTTAGTGGATCCTATCTACAATGTTATGATGATCATTTCACAGGGTTGCAATGCAGTCTGCTGTACTGCTGGATTAAGCATTCAGCTTTGTAGGTACATTCATAGGAGCTGCATCCTCCTTTCATGCTTCATCTAAACTCTGGTGTTAACCAGTCTTATAGGAAACTAAAAACGATCTCAAAGCAGTACATTCATACAGCTGTGAGTGGCTGTGATTGTGATAGAATGCCCAATGGTTAGTCCCATGATCATTGTAAATTCAAGTCTTTATGATTATTTGTGAATTGTTTTAATCAAATTATGGTCACATTCCACAAATGTCTGAGTTCTGATAGATACGCCTTTGACTTTAAACTTGATTAATGGTTCACCTACTAGAAGTGACACTTGAATCATCATTTTGCCATTAAATGGACATTAAACAAACATTCTTCACTAAATCACTACTTAACACATATGGCAGACTTAAAGAGTATTTGATGGAATCAGTTTTATTCCCTGTTTAAAATATTCTCATAAACTGTGGCTAGAGTGTAGGCATATAAACTATTACATAATTTGGTAAAAGAATAAGTCATTGAGTTAGGATAATGTCTGCACATGAGGTGCAGTTCAAGTGTGGATTTTTGAAGTAATTCATCCTGTGTGCACTCCCATCTTGATTTGATTGCTCACAGACTTTGAACCTTCAATGAAATATTTTCTTACATAACTTGTAACTTGGCATAATATTTTCAGAGAACGGGCTGCATAAGCTTTCAGATGGTCACTTTTATAAACAATTTAACAGGAGCACTACAAACAAAACTGGAGCCTCTTATAGCAAAAAGTATTATGCAGGTCATGGGGACATGTAGGGTCATTACTATTTTTACCGCAGCAACTATTCCCATCAGGGCATTGCTGTTTTGCTTTCCTCACTGAAGTAGTGTTTCAACTACACCCACTTCAACTGAGATTGTGAGAGCAACAGCACTGCAAAAATCTATGAATACGTTAGCAGAGAATTTTCAGCTGCACTTTATTTAGGTTCATAGGTGTTTACTAGGCTAATGGCCATAAAGGCCTTTTTAAGCCTAGCCATGCATCCCAAATTTTTAAGTTCTGGTGCCCTTAATAATAATTGCAGTTCTTCATTGACTTGGCAGAAAGCTGTTTGGAGGCTGACTGAATAGTACTTCTAATTGCCCTGATAGGGAATAGTTTGAGCTTTTAAGGAGGCATCCATGGAATATTATCAGGTCCCACTGAAGCAGTGTTTTTCACCTTACCTTAATGACCTGTTCCCTAGTGACTTTAATTACCCCGCTATAAACTGGGAATCACATACAACCTCAGCCTGGGGAAGCTATGGTTGGATGTATTTTTTGAGAGGTATCTGGAGGAGAATGCTGGACCAAACAGGAGTAGAATTTAACATCAATTAGATTTATGACATTGTCTGGATCCACATACGCGTCTTTTTTGTTATAATGTTGGGATGGCTTTTTTTGAGTTTTGCCCTGGGTTTATTTTTAGTAGGTAGCACTGTCCCTATGCAGCTATATACATGATACAAATGTTTTTGTCTGAATGACTCTGTAAAGACAGTGATGTTACCTGGGTTAGGAGGGACTTGACATTTTGCCAGTGTGTCACCTAAAAGTAGGAAGTTTAACTTGGAATAATTCTGAAAAATTCCAGTGTTATGTGGTTTTTTTTGGGGGTTTTATTTATTTATTTATTTTAAGGAGACAGTTTTATGATCTAACCTGACTAACAAGAGCATTACACTTGTGGGGTTGCAGCACTCCCCATATTGATGTGGAGTAAGTCAAGAATGTTGCCTCCCTTAGTGGACATATGGACTACCTGGTCCAGAGCATTCATGTTCACACATCCAGGAATCTGCAAGGCTGAGGTCTGTATATGATTCCCAGTTTGTAGTGGGGTAATTGAAGTCACCCTTGTGTATGGTGTTGAGTTGAATGGAAAATGACTCAAGTTCATTTAAGTAAGCAATATGGATTTCTTGGGTCATAGGGTGGGACCTATGATCCAACAAGATTTGGTAAAGGACTTTACTTATGGTGAGTTGTACATGGAAGAGTGTGTTATACTGCTTGACCAGCTTTGAGGTGAGGCTTCTTTTATGTAGTTTGAGCACCTTCACCTTTTGTCTTTTTCTGTGCAGTAGCTGTTTTAAATATGTACAAGGCAGTGTAGCCTTCCACTGCCGAGGTACACCCTATGGCTTTAATCCATATCTCAGTAACTACACAGGCATCTACAATCTATAGGGTTAGGAAAGTTTGGAAGGAGTGGAGTGTTTTGTTTGGCCTCCTGGCATTGAGCAATATCACCTTTAAGTAATTCTGGGTCAGTTTAGCTACATCAGATGGTTTATCAGGCTGGCAATGCTTAAAAATGTACTATGTTGGGGTGGATAAGGTTTTAGAAAATATTGGAAAGCCTAGAGGGGACAGGTGCAGACCATCCTTGGCAAAGCATCATAGTCGGTCACCCATATCCTCCCAGGCTGACAAATATTGTACCCCCTTTAAATTATTCCAACAATTAAATCAGTTACTAAAACCAATTATTTTTTGCTCATATTATAGCATCATCCTTGGAGAAAGTATAATGTTGCTTAATGTTATGCTCATATCAGCCTGGGCCATATAGTCTAAGAGCTCCAGCGTGTC
Organism: Protopterus annectens; assembly: GCF_019279795.1. Lineage (NCBI taxonomy): Eukaryota > Metazoa > Chordata > Ceratodontiformes > Protopteridae > Protopterus > Protopterus annectens. The sequence continues at coordinate 1,222,796,423 of NC_056737.1, forward strand.
TCTCTTCCTACAGTCCAGGGAGGTATTTTATTTATTTATTGTACATTTGTTGACCGGGCTAGTCCAACTGGATATATGTCCATTTTCAGTGGAGGCCCAGAGAGAAAAGCTCCAACAACCAAAAAACACATTATTATTTATAATATGAGACATTTACAAATACAGTTAAATGTACACTTAATCCTCCCATTCATTACATTTTGTTACATTTCTGTAAACAGAATCATGGTACATTTCAGCTATGGTTAGCCATGCAAATATTTTGCTAAAAATTTAGTATAAGAGAATACTTTCATTGTAGTTGACAGAAAAAAGTATGTAGGTTATACACTCTCTTAGCAGTTAACAGAAAAGTAACTAGTTTGTACAGTAACAGCAATAAATGCTTTGAGAAATTAGGGGTAGTTAGTCAGGGTTAGAACAAGGGCATAGCCACTGTGTTTTAAGGCATGGCTTCAATTTGCTTTTAAATAATGTTGTAGAGGTAATGGTGGTTAGGTCTTTTGGGAGGGAATTCCAAGTTTTCCCCACAGTATTAGCGAACAAGGAGTCACCAGCCAAGTTGTTAGATTTACCTATTTGTACAAGTAGTTTATTTGATGAGTGAAGGATCTTGAGGTTGTTATGGGGGGTGATTAGGTTAGTAAGTATTGGTGTGTTAGTAGGTTGGTACAGGATCTTGTGGGCAACTGCTAACTGGTTAAATAGTAATAGATTTGGCAGTTTTAGCCATCCTAGCTGCTTAAGATTATCACAATGCTGGGCTCTGAAGGCAGATCCAGTTGCAAATCTGTCAGTATTATTGTAGGAGATTGCTAGCTTGCTGATGTTGTTTTTGCATAGTTTCGTATATATAGACGAGGCATAGAGGAGGATAGAGATTAAGTGGGTACGGGCAATGGTGGTCCTGGCTAGTGGAGTCAAAAATTATTTAATCCTGTATAGGGATCCTAGTTTTTTTGTTGACTGTTTTTATAGTACTATTAATATGGGAATCAAAGATAAGGTTGTTGTCAATTAGAACCCCAAGAAGTTTAGTAGTACAATCAGGAGATATAATATTGCCATTGCTTGATGTGACAGTAAAATTAAGTGTCTCAGGTCATTTACTCCTACATGGACTATGACTGAACCATATTGGTATTGTGGTCCAGTGACCTGAGTGCATGTGTGACCTGGTAGATCCTGGTGCCTCAGAGATAGTTGACTGCAACCCTCTTGTTGTTCAGCCTGGTGATTGGGACATCAGTATGCCTCAAACGGAGTCACCTATGACCAAAATGTTTGATTGGGTGGTGACATTCTTCATGAAGTTAGGCATAGACGCACTATGAGTTGAGTCTGAGTCTACTGCCGTGAGTGTTGCTTTGGCTGTGTGTTTTTGAGGTTGTTGATGGTATTTATTGCAGTTACTGCATCTGGGAGGCCTTTGAGGTTTTGGTTTGGGTAGATTACTTTAAAGAGTCTCACCATATGTGGGTCTGTGTGCTTGTCCTGTACTGAGTATGGCAGATATTGTGCAATGTTGTGTGTTTCTGACAACCTGTTTGGTATTTGTAATGGCTGTATGTGAGACACTTGCCTCCAGAGACAGTGTACAAGTACATCTCTCACATACTGTATGAAATTGTTTGAGAATTAGGTGGTTGTAAGAAAAGATGAGACAATTTCTTTGTTGTCCCAGGATGGCCATTTCTATCAGGCTGCCTGCAGAGATAGCAAGAAAGTGCAGATCCATGGTTCCGGGTATAATAACAGAGAATTACAAGAAAGTGCTGCAAAGGAATGCTGTGCTCTTTTTTTTGTAACCACTGAGGGGGAGAACAGATTTGCTAGCTGGTAGGAAATACAGTCTTAGTTTACAGTCATGGAGTGATACCCTGTTCATGCAAACAGTGCCCTTCTGCTCCTTTTCTCGACAGGAGCAAACAGTAGCATAAATCCTAAGCTGGCCCTCATAAGCAAATTGTTGATGTTCCATTGACTGGTAATCACTAGGGAGGTGAGGATGTCTCTCTGCTCCTCCTCTCACCAGGAACAAAATGAAAGCAGTAATCCCATGTTGGATGTGAATTTCTGAAAAGCAGTTCCCAGGCTCCACTGTAATTGGTAATCTAGTCCCATATATTACAGATTTTAAAAGTAAGATGGGATTAATACTCTGAATATTGCAGTGTTTACTAACTGAATTGGGTGATATGACACAGAGGATAACACAGGCTTTAAGAGTCTAAGGAGAGGACCTTCCCTGTTTCGTCTTTCAGTGTCCAGTAGAATGAATAGATGAGATAAGATGGGAATGGGGCTTCTAAAGATAGATTTACAGTAGGGGTGGGCAACTCAAAAGTGGCCAAGTTCAAACAGAGCAACAGCTTCTGGGTGAGTGGGTAGAAACATTTTCAGACCTACAGTTTTCTTAAAACAGGAAATTAGATGCATAAACAGAACAGGCAATGCAGAAAGCAGCAGTAAATTGCTATAAAATAAAGTGCAGACACAAAGGGAGAGAAAAATTACTTCCCTGGCTTCTTTGCTGATTTTAAAACTCCAGCAGTGAGCCAAACACAGTGTTTACAAATGCGGCCCAAGTGCTATTAGAAGACCAGCCCAAGCAAAACTATAGTGTAATAAGTTTCAACCGAGGAAGCAAAATAATCAGTGAAAAACGTGTGAAATCTGAAGCCCAAGTTTTAAGTTTCTTCATATCAGGATTATATATCAGGCTCTCACTGGATACACATACCCTCTTGTGGTCAAGGAATGACTAATTAATAATCACTATGTTAAACACGTAGAGGAGAAAGATTCTCACCATTAGTCTGTATGAAGCATGAAAGAAAAAAGTGGATAGCAAAATATGGAAATTTGCCCTGTTAACTTGCACTGTTTGCTTCTACCTCTGTGCGTCATGCACAATAATATATAATAAGCGAAGTCCTGAGGTGTTAGAACTAGGATATAGCACCCTTCAAATGCAAAAAAGCAACATTCTCAGCCATTTTGCCTTTTACTATTATTATTATGAAGAAGAAGGTTTACTAGTAAACTAAATACTTGAGAACTGGGCAGCTATAAATTACACTTTGTATCATAAATGACACACTGTGTTTTGTATTTACCTGCACATTAGAAAGTAATAGAGTTTATTTGCATATTTGCAGAATGTACCCATGCTTTGAGTCTTGTCCCTTAACTATAATGAACCCACTACCCAATGGTGCAGACTTGTTAAGCAGCCAAGGAATGTATTGAGGATGAGGGAGAACCCAGAGGGACTGGTAGTCAGTATAGCGGATTAAAGCTCTGACTTACAAATACACCACTTTTTTTGTACCCATTGGTAAATGGTTTTATCCTGTTAATGTCATTTTGCCTACAGTGTGACTGATTGTGTCACTTAACCTGACAGTATTACTGTGTAAATCTAAGCAAGTCACTTTTAGCCTGATAGTGTTATTAATTTGTAACAACATAACAAGAAATACATGTTCTAAATCTTCCAAGTTTTTTACAACTACAAAGAAAACCACTTGAAAACAATTATTTCAGATATTTCTAGCATGATTAAACATAGTGTAAAGCAGGGGTGCTTTACACCTGTTTGAGCTACTTCAATTTGAGTAACTCACTGCCAGGGGCTCAAATGGCTGCAGCCCCATCTGACCAGCTGCTTGAGATTAAACTTGAATGTGAGTTCAGTGACATAGCTGCCACACCACAAGGCGGATGCAAGCAAGTCCTCACCATGGACCAGATAAGTGAGTAAAGGGTGCCAGTGGAGTGCTTTTAGGTTTAAGGAGTGGGACAGGAAGTGGTGCAAGGACTTCAGTGTCAGGCAGGGGATGGGGATTTTAGTTTTAAGGAGCAATAGTAGATGTGAGGGAGAAGTGGATTTTACCTTTATTTTTAGGGAAGGAGAAAGGGAACTTTAGGTTTAGGGAGTGATTTGGACTTTAAAGTTAGGGAGGGGGAAGAGGATTTTTAGGTTTAGGGAGTGACTGGCACTTTAGAGTTAGGGAGGGAAAAGGGGATTTTAAGTTAAGGGAGTGACAGGGATTTTAGGGTTAGTGAGGGGGGAAGGTGATTTTAGTTTAAGGAGAGACAGGGACTTTAGGGTTAGGGAGGGGATGGGTAATTTAGGTTAGGAAGTCATCTGGAATGGGAGATGGAAAGAGAGTTTTGGTTTCGGGAGCAATCATGACTTTACGGTTAGGAATGGTAATGGAGATTTTAGGTTTAGAGAGGTTAGGGGGACTTTAGGGTTAGGTACTAGAGTTCGGATAAGGGCTGTATTAGGGATAGTTAACATTTTGGGAAATGAGTCAGAGGGAGTTAAGGCACTTGCCAAAATGAGCGACTGCCAGTGAGGATGTGTGTCTCAAGCAGATGTGTCTTGAGCACATGTTGTATACCTGTAAAGCAGTTCAGCAAAGCAAAGCAAAACATGAATGAATCACTGTATGAATATATATTATCAAAATACAGTGAGCAATGCAATCATTTAAAGAGTCCTGTTAGGAAAACTTTAAGAAAACAGTTCACCTTATTTTGGCTAAATTAATGTAATTGTCTATTTGAAACTAGTTGTAAAGGGACTGGTTACTGCATTCTGATTTTCTTAGACGTTTCCACCAGCTGTCCACAAATATTCTAATATAATGTACGATTTTGTTTTACAAAGTCTGGCAAGTGATAAGATTTGTTTCTTTTCCCCTGCCTTCACAAACTCTTTTATTTCTTTTACACTATCCTGTTTGTCTGGGAAATGTGGTAATATGATAATGAGTGAAAGAAAAGTCTGTGTGTTTGTGCACGTGCGTGCCAGCACGCGCACATGTTAATGTGTGTTTGGGCATGTGTATGTTAGTGCATGTGTGTGCATGTGTATGTTAGTGCTTGTGTGTGTGTGTGAAGGGTTGGGAATCAGATGAGTCCAACTTTCTGCCCAAGGGAATAATGACCTCTCTTGGAAATATCAACATCTTTGACTGGACGTTGTTTGGATATAAAAAATGCTTACATTGGACAGTTATTAATCATTATAAAGTTTATGAAATCTTCTGTGACAAGGACTAAAATGTGCAGTCTTACATTGTTTAGCTACTCTGTAATGGGGAAAAAAAGCTGGTCACAACTGTGGTATAAAGAAGCCTTTGATATTACAAAATGTAACAATTTGTTCCCTAAAATGATAAATACTGAAGTTACAAGGAAACACTAGATAAGCTGATATTAAAATTAGTTATTTATCCCCACTCCAGTTTGTAATTTATGATTTTCTTTTTTTGTGGCAGACATTATGTGCAGCGCTAAAAGCATCTGTTCTGTATACACGTTTACTATTTTGCATAGTCGTAGGCACCTGCTTTGTTGCTCAACATCTTAAGGGTAGAGAATGTTTATGCATTTCTACTGTCGTCTTCCATTCAGACATGGAGAATGAAGTGGTTTCGCTGTACTCAGCAGTTCTTTCGGTTCTCAGTCGTCTTCCATTGGACAACTCTTAATGTTCTGTATAGCTATTGCACAGCTTTTAAGGTTCTCTAAAGTTTCTCTATTTCTCTGCCTCTCTTTCAGTGAAGTAATGCACACCAAGTGCAGTAAGAAGCTGCTGCCACTGAGATCAGTGATTGTTTTACATGCTTAACTACTGATTGCTTATTTCTCTGTTGCTTTAGCATTACAGCTAAGTATATTTCTTACTCACAAAGATTTAACTGCCTCACTTAGTATTAATGTACTTGAGCTAGAATTCAACACAGTTTATTCATTCTGAAATTGCAGCCTCAGAAAGTATGATGTTATATAGAGCTATATCTACACCTAAAACTTATATAAATATATATATATATATATATATATATATATATATATATATATATATATCTACACCTAAAACTTATATGAATATATATATATATATATATATATATATATAGATCTATATCTACACCTAAAACTTATATCAATATATATATATATATATATATATATATATATATATATATATATATATATATATATATATATATATATAGATCTATATCTACACCTAAAACTTATATATATATATATATATATATATATATATATATATATATATAGATCTATATCTACACCTAAAACTTATATAAATATATATATATATATATATATATATATATATATATATATAGATCTATATCTACACCTAAAACTTATATAAATATATATATATATATATATATATATATATATATATATATATATATATATATATATATATATATATATATATATATATATATATATATATATATATATATATATATATATATATATATATATATATATAGATCTATATCTACACCTAAAAGTTATATATATATATTTATATATATAGATATATATACACATATATATATATATGCACAGATCTATATCTAGACCTAGAACCTATATAAATATATATATATATACACACACACACACACACACACACACACACACACACACACACACACACACACACGCACACACACACACACACATGTGTGTGTATAGATAAAGATATAAATATACTATATATATAAACCAAAGAGTAGAAAATTGACACAGACACCATTCATTAAAAACTGCAAGAGAAATAAAGCCAAGCTAGAGTTTTCTCTGTGTGATACACTAAACCTCCTGCAGTGGAGGCACATAGGGTATATGCAAATGACCTTTTAAAGCCTGAATGAAACCATAAAGACTTAAAGTAAAAAAATGAAAGTCATGGACATTCAGAAGCCATGTAACTGAAACACGATGTCCTTTAGGGGTCATTTGTATATATCCCATGAACTTCCATTACTGGAGGTTTAAAGTATCACACAGTGAAAACACTAGCTTGGCTGAATTTTTCTTGCAGTTTATACGTGTGTGTGTGTGTGTGTGTGTGTGTGTGTGTGTGTGTGTGTGTGTGTGTGTGTGTGTGTGTGTGTGTGTGTGTGTGTGAGACTTTAGAAAATATTACCAAATTTCATAAAATCAAAATGTATATGATTGAGATAGTATGTTTGAGTTTCCAAATACTTGAATGTAAAAAAAAAATGTATACATGTTTTTGCAGGGGGTAGGCCTCCCTGCACCCCCATATCTCCCTGCAAATTGCATGTACCAGCTCTGAGATCACACTACAATGGGAAAAAAGGAAAATTCCTGATCCACAGTTTATCCTGATCTACATAGTAATACTTAATGGGAAATTTACCCTTCCTAACCCTGACCCTAAAGATTGGGGTACTAAACACCCTTTCCTTAACAGTACCACTAAACAAGACACACACATACACACACACACACACACACGCACACGCACACACGCAGACGCACACTCAAACCAAATGAAGAAACTTTTGAGAGAAATCCAAGTTTCCATGTTGTTTTGCACCAGCCTTACCTTTTATGCTACTGACTTTGATTCTTCCTGCACTGAACAACTAATATATTTGAACAGTTGGGACAAAAAAAACAGCCTTTAACAAGCTGTACATAAGCAAGAAAAATTGGTCAAACTTGCTAGCTTCCTATACATTTCGGATGTTTTCCATAAACAGAGGAAAGCTAATGCAGGCCACCTATGGCGTCATTCATACTATATAGTACAGTGCAGGAGAAAAGATTCCTGCACAGTAGTAAGCAGGACTTTGACCCACAGAAAATACTTAGTTTGAATGCCATTCTGAACATTGTTTGTTTTTGTTTGTTTTTTAAATTAAAATTAAATTTGCATTATTTTTTTAATTACTTATCCCACTCTCTACTGTCCTCTTTTTTAATAGGGTCTATATTATCAAATTGAAACTCTAAATAGATGAACACCACAACATTGACACATAAAGATAGAAGCAGCAAAACTACAAATGGCCACTTCAGCAAATTTTTTCCCAGGGGAAAAAATCATTTGGCCGTCATCGGGAATTTGCCTTCTCCACTGTAAAGCAATCTCGAAGTTGGTATATTTAGTTAGAAGGGGGTATGGGGGGCAAAGCCCCCCACTTTTGTAGGATTTGACAGTTTGTTTGGTTTTGGTTGGCTGAGAAATTTTTTTCCCCTGGGAAAAAAATTTGCTGAAGTGGCCATTCATACTTTTGCTACTTCAATCTTTATGTGTTGATGTTGTGGTGTTCGTCTAATTAGAGTTTCGATTTGGTAATATAGACACTTTTTATATTATATATTTCTTTGAATGGTGGCACTTTGAGAGGTTCAGTTTGCTGCCTAATTGTACCGGGTTCTCTAGTTTGATTCCAGGTGGCATATGTTCTCTGCAATGCCTGTATATCCAAATTGTGCTCAAGTGAGGGAGTTTTATCAAGTTTCCTCAAACATCACAAGAAATGAGCAGCTGAACTGGTAATCCTGAGTGAGTGTGTGTTTGTGTGTGTGTGTGTGTGTGTGTGTGTGTGTGTGTGTGTGTGTGTGTGTGTGTGTGTGTGTGTGTGTGTGTGTACATTAGACTGTCACTTTGACCATATTTAGCTGCTTTGCCATGTGATCGCTGAGTTCTAAGACAGGGTCTGACTCTCTCATGATCCTGAAATGGATTAAAATGTATGTGAGCTGCAGCAGGTAAATTTAAAATAATTGACTGAATCTGCAATGTGTGTTCTACAGTGATGTGAAAATACTGGATAACTTGTGACCTTTTCTGGTACACTGAAGAAAAAACATATATGAAGTTTGTAACTGCCTTCTATTAAGGAAGTACATCAATTGGACAATTGAAATGTGCAGCAGATGTGAATAGAAGTTGTAACTGTTCTACACTGTGATTACGTCTATAGCTTTTCCTATGAAGTGAAGCTAAAGAGCCATAAACTTCAGTTTGAAGGTCCTACCGAACACCCTGATATTGTGCAATTTCAATTACCCTACCATTAACTGGGAAAACTACTTGAGTACAAACTCCCAGGCTCAGCGCTTCTTGGAATTTATCAACTCAAATGCCCTAGATCAGCTGGTAAACTCTCCTTCCAGAAACCACAACATATTGGCCCTGGTCATCACCAACATGGGCAACAGGTGTTCCATACTGGAGGTCAACCCATCACTGGATAGATCAGGCCATAAACTAATCACCCTGGATATCCACACCCCACCACCACCCCCAGGCAAGGAAACCACAGTGAAAAACTTTTTTAAAGCAAACTTCACCTTACTTATGACAGAGGTGGTAAGTTTCAGAGCCCCCATGCTAAAGGATAACACTGCCCAAGATGCAGAATCCTTTACAATTGCACTCTATGAACACCTACAAAGATGCATGGATCATGCCATCCCTAGCAAAACCAAGACTCACTCCCCTAAGAGAAGGAAACCAGTCTGGTGAACCCTTGCCATAAACAGGTTATACAACAAAAGGAGGAAACTAGTTCAGAAAAAAAGCAAATCCCAAGAAGGAAAGATATCCCTGATCAGTATCAGTAAGAAACTAAGGTCCCTCATAAAATTATCCAAGGTGAACTTCGAAAGAAAAATAGCCAAGGATTCAAAAGATAACTACAAAGCCTTCTTTAGCTATGTCAAGAATCTAAGTGGCAACTCACAGATATGCTCTGAGCTAGTGCAAGATAGCACAAAATATACTGAACCTACTGATATTACCAACATCCTGGCAGATAGATTCAGTGCAAACTTCACCTCCCTCTCACCTTCAAAAGGGCCCACAACAATACCGGAAAAGTGTAGTGTCCCAGAAATCACAGAAGCACAGGTGAAAACAGCCCTTTCAAAAGCCAAAAACACAGCATCAATGGGGCCAGATGGTGTCCCAGGCTGTGTCTTGCACGAACTACAGAACAAACTAACCCCCCACCTAAACACGCTGTTCAACCTCAGCCTCTCCACAGGCTGCTTGCTCATAGAAAGGAACACAGCAATGGTTATTCCACTCCACAAAGAAAGGGCCACAACTGACCCTGGTAACTATCACCCCATAAGCCTGACTAGTCTGGTCTGCAAGGCTATGGAGTGCATCATCATGGAACTCATTAACAGAGACATTGGGAACCTCCAAACACTTGAACTGACCCAGTTCAGCTTTGTTAAGGGCAGATCATGCCTACTAAACCTGGTTGACTTCTTCGAGACAGTCACCGAGGCCATAGATTAGGGAAAGGTGGTTCACACAGCCTACCTTGATCTCACCAAGGCGTTCGACACCATTCCTCACTCGGGTATTATAGAAAAACTCACCAGCCTGAACATAAACTCCTATGTCACAAGATGGGTTGCCAACTGGCTTACAGACAGAACTCACACGGTAAGAATAACGGACTCCAGGTCCGACTCAAGTGGTGTCCCGCAAGGCTCGGTTCTGGGACCCCTACTGTTTGGCATGTATTTCTCCGAAGTACAGACAAACACAGGAGGACTATGGCTAACCAAGTTCACCGATGACTGCAAAATGGGAGCCATAATTGACTTTCCGGCTGACACGGACATCCTTCAAAAAGGCCTTACTGAGACAGCCACCTGGTGTCATAGTCATGGCCTCAAGCTAAATGCGAAAAAATGCATAGTCATCCCGTTTGGGAAAAACAAAACACCCACAAATTACCACATAGGCGGCAGCCTCCTTAATACAGAAGAGGAAATAAGAGATCTGGGGACCCAGGTAGATAGTAATCTCTCCTTTGACAATCATATTGCCAAAGTAGTTAGGAAATCCTTCTATATGGCCCATCTAATTACTAAGGGGTTCAAATCTAGAAATAAAGAGGTTATTGTGCCCCTCTATTCATCACTCATCAGACCCATCATAGAGTACAATGCCCCATTTGGGATGTACCTCACAAGACATTTCCAACAGCTGGAAAGACCACAAAAGCACCTCACCAAGAGGATTACTGGCCTCGAACATATGTCCTATGCAGCCCGATTGAAAAACTCTGGATGTACACAGTGACATATCACTTACTCAGAGATGATCTCTACCTGACTTACAAAGCTATGTCTAACTCAGAATTGATGGACATGCTCCACCTAAAGAAATCCAAGTCACTGCGAGCCACGTGCTCTAGTGAGCTACACCTCGCCACAGCAATAAATAGAACATGCTGCAGGGATAGATTCCTGTCACAGAGACTCCCCAAACTTTGGAACAAAATTTCTAATTACATTAGGCAGAGCCCCTCACTAACACTCTTCAAGAGAAGCCTTGACGAGTGGATGGGTAACAGAAAATACACCCCTGGGATAACTTCATTGGCTCTGCTTGACAGAGGCTCAGTTAATCAATCAATGGGACGGCAAAAGCCGACACACTCTGGCTAGGTTTATAAATTCCCTCGGGCAGATAGCCTAGTACCTACCTATGACCCTATGAACCTAGTAAATTCTGCAAACAAAAAATTTTAGCAGGTAAATATGAAACTCTGCTTAACTAAATCTGTGATTTCTGTATGAAAAAAGATATAAGGCAAACAGTCAAATTTACAAAGAGTATCAGAGGAGAAGTACATTGGTGGCTATATTACACAAACCTGTGAGATGAGAACTACATTGGAGGTTGGGTTACACAGACCTGTGAGATTGTTTCTTCACTTATATTTCTTCCTGTGATGTTTTCTGCAGTGTAAGGTTTAGTAATTTTTTAAGACATGTAGTCAAAGGTTTAGCTGCAGATAGATGTTTTCCTTTTTTGCAATCTAATTGTTTAAAGTGATCTTTTTTTCTGTTTTCATCGGGCAAGTTTATATTTATTTGTATATTTCATTGATAACTGTACTGCTTCATTTATACATTCTTAAGTATTTGTATCTATTTCCTTTAAAAATGTGCCAGCGAATCATTAATGTATAAGAGGATATTTATTCCTAAATAATGATACTTTACTTGCATCCAACTTAGACTGGGTAGTATGTTGTGCCACACATTACCAGCAGTGTTTTTAGTTATCTGACTAATTTCAATAGTTGAAATTTAACTGGTATTTCTTCAGTGTAATGTGGAATGGTGGCAGTTTACTACCTTGGGCCAGTCCCTGGAAATTAAAGGTGTGTGTGTATGTGAGAGAGAGAGAGAGAAAGAGAGATAGAGAAAGAGTGCAAGAATTATTCTAAGTACAATTACTGTGTCCAAATAAGCACTAAAAGGCACTAGGGAGCCAGACCAAAAATCTCTGCTTGGTGGGGTCATTAAGATGAAGCCTATTTTGGGGTATGGATGGTGCAGACCCATATACTGGACAACAATGCATATTTCTTATATGCTGTTGAGGCCAAGGTGCACTTAATGAATTCTTTAATTAGATATCACAATTCTACCTGGTTAACAAATGGTCGGGAGGGTGGCCTAATGGTTAAGGTATTTGCCTTACAAACACAAGGTACAGGGTTTGAGTCTCAAAAGGGACAATTGGCTAGGCTTAAAATGGCTCGCAAGGGCAGTTAGCTTAGTACTAATCTATGAACCTATGAACCTGTGATAGTACCCATCTGTTAATCAGGTAGCCCCAATGGGCACAAAGGTCACTTTTCAGGGGTGTCCTAGGAGCAATGTTGAATTAACTGGCTTGCTCAAGGTCACACAACAGGCAAATGAGGGCTGAGAGAATCAAACCATTAGTAGCCTCAACGAGATGTACATATCGCTATAAGCTTTGACATTGATCTATGTTTAAAAGGTATTCAGAACTGCTTGCCTCTATAAGGGTAGAAATTATTATTCAGGTTGTATTCGCCTCAGATCTCCAAAGAAATTCCACATGATCTTACTATTGCTGGAGTAACCTTGCAGGCAAAATATAATAAATAAATATGTACATCCACATATAAATAAATAATAGCCATGCAATGTACATAAACTTGTACATGCTTGGGTGCTCTTAGACAAAGATGCTCAAAACACATCCATAGATACTAAGCTGAACCCCGTATCTGTTATAATCTTTCTCATGCCAAGTTTATACATCTAAACTTCTATTCGTATCATTTTTATGTTAAGGAATATTGTAAACATGAGTAAACTCAAATTTTCAATGATATCCATTTTTTAGTCTAATTGGTAAAACAGATTACTCTTTATTGCCCACACGTTATAATCAGATGTAATTTTATACTCAAATATAAACGTATATGACCAGACAAATTATTAATTATTAATGGAAAATGAATCTGAAACATAATACAAATTATAGGTACTCCTTCATGTAAAATAAACATGCAGCTAATATAAAACATATTTGGAATATCAGACAGAGCTCAACTATAAGAGAGCTTTAAAGTTTTATAAAGCATAAAAATGTTTAAAGAAAAAATCGTATTATTGACCCAAGGGACACCTGTTAGGTAACCTTACTTGTGTATTTTACTATGCACCAGATCTTAAGCAATTCATGGTAATCATTAAACAATTCCTACTAGTTATGTTCAATAAAGGCATACTGTCACAATGCAATTCCTAACCATCATTCAGACTGCTGTGAAAACTGCTGCCTTAGCCATTTTATTTGCACTTCAATTAAATTTGTCATCCACTCGGCAGTCTAACTTGAGGTTTCTGACTGTAAAGGCTATCATAATAGAGTTGACTGTGAGAGCGCAAAACACTTTGACTGCTAAATTCATTTTGAGCTACTGCTGAGGCTTTAATAGTCAAACTGTTATTGCAAGGTTAAACAAATGCCTTGAATTTTGATAAGAAAACTCCAAGGGAGGCTACAAGTCAGTCATTGAAAAGGATCCTTGCAGTGCGTGAGACAGGAGTAATTGCGAGAAAAGCAGGAAAACATTAACCAATCTAAACAGAAGGAAGATGGTGTAAGATGGGAAATGTCGTACAGGAGTCTGTGCTGAAAAAAAATGGCTGTGTATGGTGGATTAGAACGAGATAAATCAGAGGTTCACACTGACCTAGATGTGCATTATTGTAGGATAAAAAAAGTAACATATCTTACAAACTGAAATGTTTGCATGTGTTTTTATATATTTGTCTGTGTGTTAGCTGATATGAGTAGAAATATTTTTAAAGCACAAGAAACCTTAGTGAGACACCATACAAATACGATACATTAAAAATGTAAGACATGGATACACTTTTTACTATATATGTTAACTATTTTGGATTATGTCATTTTTGTGACTATTACTGAAATACATTTTAGGAAAATATGTGTATTGTCTTTTCACTTATCAAACAGCTTTAACTTTTGTGTTCCTTTTAATCAATGTATTTGCTGTCACAGCAGCAATAACAAATAGTAACTGTAAATTAAGGGACAGTCCAAGCATGGAAGAAGCACAATTTTATCGTACTGGCCATAGCCAAAAGCAGTTATGAATTGCAAAAATATGCAGGAAGCACTCCAGTCAGCGGTGTACAAGTTCCATTGTCTTCTCTTTTTCTCTTTGAATGTGTTTATAATACACTGGTCTTCTAATTCTGACAACTGCTATAGTCAGAAAAAACAGTATTGCCTAATCAGTTCTTACAGCTAACCTCCTCCAAAGCCAGCTACTAGAATGGGTCATATTTAAAGCCTATTGGCTAGCAGGAAAAAAAAAACAGTCTCCTTTAACACATATCTATTTATTTATACTTTATTGATTGGGTTAGTCCCATTAGGCTATAGTATCTTCTTTCCAGAGATCTGAGGTACCACTTTAATAGTTACACTCAGATCTTTTACATCCATATAAAACTGTGACAAACACAAGCAGGTGGGACCTCAGGTTAACATCTCATGAAAAACATGATACAGTGCAGGAACTGCAGGTTAACATCTCATGAGAAATGTGATACAGTCAGTAGTGCCGTAATGTTTTAATACTCTATTGTAGCATCGGCAATCCGATCTTACAATGGATTTTCAAAGGCTGAGGATTTAAGATGAGATTACAACAGACTTTGCTCCAATCAGACCTAGTGTGTGATATACTATATCACTGAACCATTTGTCCACAATCACCTGAAGTGGGAATAGAACCCACAGCCTTCTGGCTGTCTATCACCAAAGCTAGTAGGGTCTATATTATATGAACAAAGTTTTCTAACTTTGAATACCATATGATCGACACCATATGGTCGAAGTTATAAAACTTCGAATAGTTAAGAAAAAAAGAGAAAACAAAAAGTAACCTAATGGGTTAAAACAGGGAGCCAAGCCCCCCTGCATGTGCCGACATGGGGGCTGCACCCCCACACACCCCGCTCTTTAAATATACCAATTCTGAGATTGCACTACAGTGTAGTAAAGGGAAGTCTTCCCTTTACTGCATTATAGTGCAGTCTCGGAGTTGTTATATTTAAAGAGCAGGGGGTGTGGGGTGCAGGGGGGCTTTCTCCCCTGCCTACAAGCCTTAGTTTAGGGTTTATTCTTTTATTTTTTTTAATATTTGAAGTTTTATAACTTCAACCATACAGTGTCGATCATATGGTATTCGAAGTTATAAAACTTTGTTCATATAATATAGACCCAGCTAGTATGCTACGCACTGCACCACTGACACTTGTGCCACTTCTGTTATGCTGTTTTCTATAGTCAGTAATTAGTACCCTTTTCAGCCAGAGGAAATAATACCACTTTGACTTGCAACTGACTCATCTTCTGAAATTTCAGGAATGGAGAGGTGAAAGGAAGGGAATACAGTAAACACAAACAGGGGCTAGGAGGCACAGTCCTGCAGACTTTTTAAATAGCTTTAAATTTAACCAATAATATTAAAAATTACTTCTACCAAATGACCCACATAACTCATTGAAGGAAAGCTGTCATCCCTGCATAATGGAATATATTTTCAGAGTAAGGATTAGCTGCAGAATGATATTAATGTTAGTTGTACTTATCAATTATAACATTTAAAGGGAAAGATCAGTGAGATTTTTTTCAAGTCAATTTCTTCCATTGTTACGAGGTTTCCTGTAAAGAGGTACCTATTTTAGATACAAACTATAACCAATAAACCATGCAATCCTGACTAAAATCAGGAAATAATATGGATAATCATCATATCATCCTGTGTGCCAGCCAGGAAATTATCTTATCAAAAAAAAAAACAATATCCAACAAAGGAAACAGCAGCACCTTACCCATCCAGTTTTTATAGTCATTACTTACGTGGATAGTGCTATATCACTCAATACCCTTTCTGCCCCTTATGCCAGTAATTGCAAAACCAGTTAGCATCTGACTCTAATGTTGCATTGTACAGTCCCCTCCATCCTGAACTGATGCTAGTCCAATGCAAAAGGATGTCTTTGAAAGGTGGTAGTGAACTCCTTCTACAGGTGATACACTTTTGCCTTACTGTAACAGGTATGTTACCATTTTCCTCTGTAATCTCAATATGTATTTATTTATTTTATTTTATTTTATTTTGCATTTGTTGACCGGGATAGTCTGACTCGATCAATGTCCATTTTCAGCGGAGGCCCGGGGAGATAAGCTCCAACGAATACAATTACATTAAATGACTGATAAGACATAATTACACATATGGTAGTTCTAACAAATACAAAGGTAAACATGAAAATACAGGATTACAGGATAAAAGTTACCCCTGACTGTAGTCAGGAGAAATTTAACAGTAGCTAGTTAAATGGATAAATCATACTGAGCATTTAGCCAGGCTTGTTGCAGTGGCATAGCCAGTTTAATGCCAAATGTTGTTTGATTTTAGCTTTAAAATGGCCTAGGGATGAGAGCAAAGTAATATCAGCTGGATTATTCAATGCAATAATGTAACCAATGTAATATCCATTCTACCAGCACTCACTGTTAAAGTATAAAACAAAAGCAGCGCATTTCCCAGTGTAGTAGCACAGGCGACTAACAGCCATCAGGTGCTGCACACCTGGACAGTCCTATGACATGTGTATCACTGCCTGAACCCAGTTTAATGACAATGCACATCAAGTTCCTTCTTTTCTGACAGATGGTTGGCAGAATTTAAATTTCTGAAATATGCACATAGTAAAGAGGAGAAGGCAATATCACTCACTGTCAATAACTAATGAGGGAGGGAGGATGGTGTAATGGTTAAGGTGTTTACCTTACAGACATAAGGTACAGGGTTTGATTCTCATGTGGTGTAATAGCCCACAAGGGCAGTTAGCCTAGTACTAATCCATGAACCTATTTAAAGAAATGGGACTGATAACAAAATGGAGATGTTATAAAGTGACCCTTTAAAGACTGCAGAAGTGGTTCTTACAAGATATGTTGAGGGAGCTGAAAAGAGATATAGAACTTCTGTATGTTACTCCTGAAGCATAATTTCACAAAAAAAAATAATATATATATATGTATATACAGAAAAGGAATTTATACACAGCTGCTTTACATGAAAGAAATGGTAAAATGAGCATCTGACTTAATTAAGAAAGCAGCTAGGTTTGGGCATGTATACAAGAGACTTACTGACATAGGAAATAACAGCATGTAGTAATGTGTGAGCTGGTCTCAGCAACATGAAATGCATCTGTTTCATAAATGCTGTGTTGGAAAGGATTTATTAATTTACATGTACTAATGACACATTGGTAAATATAAGCAAGTCCTGTTTGCACCATGTACATCCTGAAATGACAAGTAGAAAAATATCACAATCTTGATGATTTCATGATTCAAATTAAGGAGCTCTTAGTGTGCAGAGAATAATGATATATGGCATTTAATGTCTTTCTGTATATTTATTTCATTTATTTATTTGACATTTGTTGACCGGGTTGGTCTGACTGGGTAGATGCCCATTTTCAGCAGAGACCCAAGGAGAAAAGCTCCAGAAAGTATATAACATGAGTAAATCATAAAAGTAAATCACAATACAGGGTGGCCATGGAGGTGCAGTGGTTTGCGTTGTCACCTCACAGCAAGAGGTTCTCTGGTTTGATCCTTGGCTGGGGTGGCTTCTGTGCGGAGTCTGCATGTCCTCCCTGTGGTTGCGTGGGTTTCCTCCGGGTGCTCCGGTTTACTCCCACATCCCAAAGACATGTTGTAGGTGGATTGGACACTCTAAATTGGCTCTAGGCATGAATTCATGTGTGTGCCTTCTGTGGAAGGTTGGGAGCCAGGCTGGCAACTCAACACCATAAAACTCCACTGCCAATCATGAGGGGACAGGTGATCCACTGTGGCGACCCCTAACCGGGAAAAGCCAAAAGAAGAAGAAGGCAATACAGTTAAGTAAATCACAATACAGTTAACTGGTAAACAAATACTGTAACAATACATACATGGTGAAATTGCCAAAAATAACACACTATATAATGCAATCTATACATAATTCAAGTATATTTTCTTACTGATACAAGGCATATATAAAGCCATCATGTAGGTAAAAAGCAAATATGCTATCTGTATGCTTTACTAAGTTATATTTAAGAATACTGAGATGGTCAGTTTGTTATAAAGAGATGCTACTAAGTCATTTTTAGAATATGGAACTTTTCCTGTAAAATCTGCCAATGGTAAATATGAAACTTAACAAAATACTTTAATTAGAAAAAAAAAGGATATTTCTTTAGTTTGTCTTAACCACACTCAGCTTTAGTGAATGGGGTTACTATATTTTTAATTGCTGAACATTTGCTTTCTTTGGCAAGGGCGAACACACTTTTGGATAGCTTCCTATTGTATGGACAGATGTGCAAAGTGTGGTGTTAAAAAATTAATATTAGTGCAATTTCAGTTTGTAACAACACTGTACTTTGACAGATCATTTTTTTTTTGTATTTAGGTTAGGATAGTGGCAGCATGTGCCCTGCATATTACCACACCAATGTTTTTACAGTCATGTAGAAGATTAGGGAGTAACATATGTGTCCTTCCATGCAATGGGATATCACAACTGGTCTGACTCAGGGAACATAGCAACTTATTGTGAACTCAAGATATTTCCTGAGGTTGCTGTACTTTTGATGTATCTCCAACAAAAAAGGCAAGCAAGCATATATTTGCTTTGTCTTGTCTGAATGGCTGACCCATAAATTCTTCCTACTCTTTGTCCAGTCCTTAATCATCAGTAAACAATGCATTTGTCCTTCCACCATGGCAGCAGGACATTAAGAAAACATGAGTTTTAAAGACAGATGCAAAGTTTCATAATATGGAAACATAAACTGTCCAAACTAATTTTTCCCTTACCTATAATTTTTTGGGGTCAAGGGTCACATCTGTGGGCTACAAATTGTTAAGGATATTGTGACACCCCTGCACTGGCTCAGTAATCAAGGAGCCTCAGTCCTCACCACTGGCAACAACTAGGGGACGTACACATTGGAAGGATGACAAGTACATGCACAGTAAATTACAATTTCCCTTAAAAGCACACAGAGATCACAGTCAGTCTGGGGCTGGTTTCTCCCTCTTTCTCCAGATCCCCAGTAAGACTCCCCACTGGTACAGCTATAGGATTGAGATCTCAGCTGAGTGGCGAAGCAAAGACCTCCAGCATCCTCTCTGTCCAACCAGTGCTTCATGTTCCTGCCCAAATAGCTACACACACACACTTTGAAATTTCATTGCTATACAAACACACACACACGCACACACTCACGCACACACCTGGGAAAGGCTGTCATGGGTTTATTAGCTATGCCCCCTTCTGCTCAGACTATAAGGTAGTACCAGCTACCAACAGCTATCTTCACCTATCAGCTACTATAAGGCCCTTAGAAGGGGTTTCCAATCTTATTGTGTAATGTTACTATTAATCAAAATGGTAGTCTGACCAAGCAAGGCTGTTTAGGAAGTGGTCTGTACACTGTCACCAAATACATATGCAAGTACCCTAAGAGCTTAATTTTTTCTCACAAATATCAGCCACAAAGATAGGTTTAAATATATTTAATAATAAATAATAAAAGAACAAGACAATGCTCAGTCAATTAACACAGTTACTTCAGAAGTCAAAAATCAAAGGAAATATTTTAAAACAATATTGCAGAACAGTCTCAAATAAATACAGAAAACACCTAAGCTAACCTTTATTATATTCTTATCTATTGCTAAGAGAGATGCTATGCCCTGAATCTTACTTACAGACAGACAAGTGCAGATGATGATGAGTGGATTTTTCCATGTCCACAATATATAGGCCCTAGGGCTAATAGCCTAGTACCTACCTATGAACCTATATGATTGGATGGGAAATAGGAAATTCACCCCAGGGATCACTTCTGTGGCTCTGCTTGACAGGGACACAGGAAAATAATTTTCTTGGATGGTGAAAGCCAGGGTACCTTTTTGGCTAGGCTTATATAGGCCCTAGGGCTAATAGCCTAGTACTCCTATGAACCTACCTATGAACCTATAAACAAAATGCCCAGTCTCTCTCTGAGAGAGTTCTTAAATTAATATCAAACAGTACTGCTGTTTTGGGTTGGATGACATTACTCTTTGTCACCTGACTTCATTTCCAAGGCTAAACATAAACTTAACATCTTTGTGTTATTATACATATCTCTCAGATGTGCAGCTGCTAGGAAGCCATAATGCAATAAAACACTTAACATTTTAAACCTAGCAATTACTTTTCTTTCAAGACAAAAGAAAAACTTCTAGAAATAGACATTGTGTCTGCTTGCTGCATTGAAACTAACTTTTATAGCACATTGTAAAGCACTTAATTGCAACTTATTTTCTTGAAGTTTTGCAAGTTTTTTTTTATGTTCTTGCAGCTTATGTTGTGGTTACATTCTTGAAGCTCAGTACATAACATACAGTTCTGTATAAATCATATCAATATTCACAAGTGACATATGATTATTTACAAAATTTCAGATAGCTGGGCTAGCAGTATTTCCTTCTGTTACATTTCTATAAAAATCATATTAATATTCACAAATGACAGAATTATTTACAAAGTTCCAGCTAGCCAGGCTGCCAGCATTTCAGTTTGTCACAGATATGATGGAGTATAATGGAATAACTACCATGCTGCTGTATCACACGTTAAGGAGCACATGTACAGTACTAATAAAAAGAGTTGTGAATGTTTTTTTGAAAGGTATTAGTTCTCAGCTACGGTTATTTCATTTTGCAATATCCTGGTGTAAGCTAAAATGATGACATTAAAAAAGTATTTGGAAACCTTTATGGTGACAGTGAAGTGCATATTAAGATGTAGGACACCTCATTAAGGAAAAATCATTTATAAACCAGGATGCACCGTACACTTTTGGCAAAGATAAAGAACTAAATCTGTTAAAAGAAAATGGACATATAGAAGGTAGGCTGGCTATATCTAATATAAATAACAACTGCAGTGTGCCTAATTTAGTGAAGGGAATCTTTTCACAAAAATGCAGACTACTGCAAAAAATATTTTAGTTTTATGAGTTGCAGTGTAGCTTTTCATAGGCAGATAATAGGCTATTACACTGCAGATTATTACAAGCCTAATTAATTACCAGAGATCAAAATCAAACCCTGTACTTTGTATCTCTGAGATAAAGGTCTTCACTATTATACCAACACATCCTAATGGCAGTTGTAAGGGTAAGGGAAAAGAACAGGACTGCGTAAAATGCAAATTCGTTTTGGCATTTATCTACTTGTGCACACATGCATAAATAACTTCTTCCATGATGTTGAGCCTTTTGTTAGGAAAGAACTTAAGATGATTACATGTGTTTTTGTGAGTAAGTGAATATGTGTGTGTGTGTGTGTGTGTGTGTGTGTGTGTGTGTGTGTGTGTGTGTGTGTGTGTGTGTACATAAGTGTGTATTTGAGTGTAAATAAGTGTATATTTATATGTGGGGTGTGTGTGTGCTTGCACATATGTGTGCATTTGTGTGTATGTGCATATATGTGTGCGTGGTGTGCAAACCCACAGATTTGTGTCTGTGTGCATACATGTGTGTCTGGGGGTGTGTGCACTCATGCACATTTATGCATGTGCATGTGTATGCATCTGGCCTTTCTATGTGTGTGTGTGTGTGTGTGTGTGTGTGTGTGTGTGTGTGTGTGTGTGTGTGTGTGTGTGTGTGTGCAGAAGTGGGGATAAAACATGATGTACTTGTGTGTTCCTTCCATTTGTTAATTAGTTGCTCGAGTGGATGACTGAATACTTAAAACTCATGAGAGAAATTTTAAGACAGAGTTAGGTACAGATCAGTGGGTATTTGAAATCCACTGCTGTGGTAGTTACAGAGCGCCTTGTTTCATACTCAGCCATTCCCTGTTCCTTATGCAGTCTTCTTCAGAAAATTGTTCCTGTGTTGTTGGGACACCAGGCCTTAACTAATTAGCTTCAGAGATATTATGTTTTTGTTCCATTTCACTGTTTCTTCTCTGATACAATTTGTTACTTACTTCTCACTCATTGACTCCAGTCATGCAGGGGTTCAATACTTGAGCTGCTCAGATCATGCCTACTCCCATGGTGCTTCACTTCTATCACTTTGTTTTCTCCTCACTCTAAAATATCCCAGCTTTCCTTGTTTTGAGTCAGATCATCTATTATTGTCTTAGCCTCTAATTAATTTAGTCGTAGATTATAATACCTGCCTCTGCCAAGTATTTGTTTTATCTGACATTTAGCACACACACTCAGTTTTGTGATTTAGAAACTTCTAAAGAAGGTCAGTGTATCACCCCTATCTTCCAGACAGTCTGACACAACTGGCTCATACAGCTCATACACCTTGGGCTGATTGACACATGACTGTGCAGGGAGGTGAGGGGTCAATAAAAAGACAAATCAACTTGTCAGTCCTTTCTGGGATGTAATCAGCATAGACAGCAGACTGGTGGATAATAAGATTCCGTGAACTCATTCACCAATGTTGTAATATTCATGACGTTGTCTTCAGGGTTAGTGTTGCCCTCCCAAATATCAAGTATTATCACTTCTGCTTCTTAGTTCACCTGATCTGGTGTAGACTGTTTTCCCAATATGGAGACTCCAAAGGCAGAGTTGTTTTTGTAAA
This sequence comes from Protopterus annectens, assembly GCF_019279795.1. NCBI lineage: Eukaryota > Metazoa > Chordata > Ceratodontiformes > Protopteridae > Protopterus > Protopterus annectens. The sequence goes on from NC_056737.1 coordinate 1,222,819,322, forward strand.
CCATCAAACTGACTGCCTATGATCATATGCTGAGGTGCTCCACCTTTAACTTCTGCTCTAGTATCTGTGGGTTCTGGTTATCCACTGGATCACATGACATTGTTCCACCTCTAACTTCTGCTTTAGTATCTATGGGTTCTGGTTATCCACTGGATCGCATGTCATTGTTCCACCTCCAACTTCTGCCCTAGTAGCTATGGGTTCTGGTTATCCACTGGATCACGTCATTGTTCCACCTCTAATGTCTGCTCTAGTATCTATGGGTTCTGGTTATCCACTGGGATCACATGTCATTGTTCCACCTTTAACTTCTGCTCTGGTATCTGTGGGTTCTGGTTATCCACTGGATCACATGTCATTGTTCCACCTTTAACTTCTGCTCTAGTATCTGCAGGTTCTGGTTATCCACTGGATCGCATGTCATTGTTCCACCTTTAACTTCTGCTCTAGTATCTGTGGGTTCTGGTTATCCACTGGATCACATGTCATTCTTTCACCTCTAACATCTGCTCTAGTATCTGTGGGTTCTGGTTATCCACTGGATCGCATGTCATTGTTCCACCTCTAACTTCTGCTCTAGTATCTGTGGGTTCTGGTTATCCACTGGATCACATGTCATTGTTCCACCTCTAGCCTCTGCTCTAGTATCTGTGGGTTCTGGTTATTGCTCTAGTATCTGTGGGTTCTGGTTATCCACTGGATCACATGTCATTGTTCCACCTTTAACTTCTGCTCTAGTATCTATGGGTTCTGGTTATCCACTGGATCACATGTCATTGTTCCACCTTTAACTTCTGCTCCAGTATCTGTGGGTTCTGGTTATCCACTGAATCGCATGTCATTGTTACACCTTTAATTTTCTGCTCTATTATCTGTGGGTTCGGGTTATCCACTGGATCGCATGTCATTGTTCCAGCTTTAACTTTTGCTCTAGTATCTGTGGGTTCTGGTTATCCACTGGATCGCATGTCATTGTTCCACCTTTAACTTCTGCTCTAGTATCTCTGGGTTCTGGTTATCCACTGGATAACATGTCATTGTTCCACCTTTAACTTCTGCTCTAGTATCTATGGGTTCTGGTTATCCACTGGATCACATGTCATTGTTCCACCTTTAACTTCTGCTCTAGTATCTGTGGGTTCTGGTTATCCACTGAATCGCATGTCATTGTTCCACCTTTAACTTTTGCTCTAGTATCTGTGGGTTCTGGTTATCCACTGGATCACATGTCATTGTTCTACCTCTAACTTCTGCTCTAGTATCTGTGGGTACTGTTAATCACTGGATCACGTGTCATTGTTCCACCTTTAACTTCTGCTCTAGTATCTGTGGGTTCTGTTAATCACTGGATCACATGTCATTGTTCCACCTCTTACTTCTGCTTTAGTATCTGTGGGTTCTGTTAATAACTGGATCACATGTCATTGTTCCACCTCTAACTTCTGCTCTAGTATCTGTGGTTTCTGTTAATCCATGGATCACATGTCATTGGTCCACCTCTAACTTCATCTGGTATCTGTGGGTTCTGGTTATCCACTGGATCACATGTGATTGTTCCACCTCTAACTTCTGCTCTAGTATCTGTGGGTTCTGGTTATCCACTGGATCACATGTCATTGTTCCACCTTTAACTTCTGCTCTAGTATCTATGGGTTCTGTTTATCCACTGGATCGCATGTCATTGTTCCACCTTTAACGTCTGCTCTAGTATCTCTGGGTTCTGGTTATCCACTGGATCACATGTCATTGTTCCACCTTTAATTTCTGCTCTAGTATCTATGGGTTCTGGTTATCCACTGGATCACATGTCATTGTTCCACCTTTAACTTCTGTTCTAGTATCTGTGGGTTCTGGTTATCCACTGGATCACATGTCATTGTTCTACCTCTAACTTCTGCTCTAGTATCTGTGGGTACTGTTAATCACTGGATCACATGTCATTGTTCCACCTTTAACTTCTGCTCTAGTATCTGTGGGTTCTGTTAATCACTGGATCACATGTCATTGTTCCACCTCTAGCTTCTGCTCTAGTATCTGTGGTTTCTGTTAATCACTGGATCACATGTCATTGTTCCACCTCTAACTTCTGATCTAGTATCTGTGGGTTCTGGTTATCCACTGGATCACATGTCATTGTTCCACCTCTAATGTCTGCTCTAGTATCTTTGGGTTCTGTTAATCACTGGATCACATGTCATCTGTACTCTCTGAGATGTTAGCTTTGCCATCATTTATTTCATGTGTATTTTCATAGTTGATTTCTGACCCCATTTCTCCATCTTCTTTTGGAATGTACCCTCCTCAACCTCCCATAATTCATGGGTATCCGAAACAGAGTCATCATAGCCTAAACTTTTTTATTCTTTGGGGATTGCATGGCATCTCTTTCCCCAGCTGTGGAGTGTTCATATCGTGTAACTTCATCATAGATTTCACAACAATACCTGATCACATCTGGACTTCCAAATATAAAGCAACTTATTAGTGATTTCTATCTACTCACTGTTTACTAACACTGTGCTCTTATGTTTTGTCAATGTTCTGGGGATCAGTAGAAGAAGGTCACTGTAGCTTATATTGTTTAGTTTCATCTGGAATATTCACACAGAGTTTTACCCTCAGTCTTGATTTTTATCTATCACTGACAAATAAAAATGGTATATTAGGTCATGCAGTCTGCATGCTAATTTATCTTTTCACTCTCACTTCCAGGAAAACATCAGCGTGGTCTTCCGTTCTCAGTTAAATAACCACTTCTGATCTTACACCTCCTATAACATTTCCTTAATGGGCTTATCAATAGAGATTTCAGATCTTTGTTCAAAAATTGCAATTTGTCAACATTCTGATCTTGCACTCTGCATACCACCTTCCATTCCTCTTTCCACAGTAGCTCAGTGATGTTATTTCTTTTATATGTTACACCAGCATTATGCATCCCCCATCTGTGTGCATTTATCCCTATTTCTTTAATGCTCTTTAATGTGTTGCACTTCAGAAGAACACGCTCCTCTTCTTACATTTCTCAGCTGTCTGAGTACATTTATCTCGTCTTCTTTAATGTGCTTTAATTCTTCTCTCTACTGAAGAACATGCTTCCTTTCTTATACTTCACAGAGAGAAGTCGCTTGCTTTCTCGTTCAGCACCAGTTTCTTCTTGTTTGCAGTGCAGACCAATGTATTCTGCTTTCTATCTCAATTTCACCTTCTTTTTGTTCGCAATGTGGGTTAAAGTATTTTGCCTTTGTTTCTAAGTGCTGTACACCAGCGAGTCTTTCCCAGCTGATTTACATATTTTGCTTTGGGTATAAGCGATTTTTTCCTTATAGCTTAAACATTGTTTCTGCCTTCAGGTCTGAGTTCTGCTAAAATCAAGACTTTGCTCTTTTCTTTATAAAACCTAGCATCAGATTTTGGCCTGTTACTTTGTTTCAGCATTGTAGCATGCCCTTGATTCATATTTGATTAGATTACTATGTTATTAGTTCTGCAGTCAGTTTATTATTTGGTTTTGTGTAAAATCACTTTTATGGTAATTTTTTGCAGTGACTTTAGATATAAGTATGTGGGTTCATCAGTTCTAAATGTCATATACTTTGCAATGGGCCATATAAATTTATCAGATTTATTTTGATCCTTCTAGTGTTTAACATACCTTTCAACTGTCCAGATCTCTGTACAATGTCCAGATTTTTGCCTCATATGTTTATTTTTTAAGTAATTTGTGGTTTTCTAGCACATCAGTGAGGACTGAAGTCACAAAACGAATGATACAATTTGAGTTTCAGACTACATATGCTTCAGAAAATGCATGTTAATGAAAAACTAGATATTCTAGCAACTTTTTAAGTGTACAAGAGAAATATTTAAAATATGCTCCTGATTTTGGGCCTTTGTCCCCACCATTATTTTTGTCTTTGCCCAGAGTTCTTGAGCAAAGAAGTTGAGAGGTATTAGTTTTAGTTTCTTGAAGCTAACACTGTCAAAGTCTGACTTAATGTTGCCAACATTTTGTTCCCTTATTATTTCAATGATTTCAACTGATTCAGCACAAGCTTCTTATCACATTTTCATTAACAAACTTACTTATGCTTCACATAAAATATAAATGTCACAAATAACTTTACAGATTTTTCTGCAAAGCTGTCTGTTTTTCTTGGCTAATAATATTTATCCTCTACATTTATTTACCGTTGTGTTTCAGTCCCGTACAGGTGACTTACACATTCAAAACAATCCAACTCCCTGCTGTTAAACTAATTTAAGACTTCTTATGTTGGATATTCTCACAGAATATATTCAGAAATATCAATGTACCAAAACACTGCATGCTAAAACATGGACCATAAAAGATCAAAACAAAAACACCTGAAAATGCTAAAATAATCTATACAGGTGGGTAAAGCCCCCTGCACCCACAGACCTCTTGGTATTTTTATATTCAAAATCCAAGAACACATTACAGTGACAAAAGGGGAAAAAAGTAATCCTCTCTGTACTGCAATCAACATAGTACCTGAATCTGGAGTACTACAGAAGTCCAGAGCAGATGGAGTCAACCTTGCATGTTCTGACCTTTTCTGATCAAAGTTTTAGTTTGCAGCGTTTTAGTATGTCATGATTTTTAATTTATCCCATTGTCACAAGTAGTTAGCCATAGGGTTTATCTGGTCCCTGAACTGGCACTGACACCTTATTTTTCAGGTCCATGTAGTTTACTACAATTTTATTTAATGTAGCCAATTTCAGAAATATCATACTAATTGGGTAACACTACTGTTCCAATGTGGCACCAATGAAAATGCATAAGTGTACCCAAGTATATGAATGCATCCATTACTAAAGCCCATTGCCCATTGTGGGTAAACCTCTGTGATAGAGTGCTATGGAAATGCCAAAGATAACATGCCTTGAGCAGCATAATATTGTAGTTGCAATCTCATCTAAGTTTGGAAAGAAGGTCCCATTCTACTGTATCTTTTTTATATCAAACAACATCATCATACCAGCATCAATAACTTTTCCTCCACGTTTATTAGGGAAAGCTGTTACCTCCCACCAGTTATCAGAAATGGACCCCACTTTCTCAAAAACCATTCTCAGCATTTTGTATTAACTCAGACAGAAGTTTGTCTAACCTATTAGTTAGAATTTTGGCTATGGTTTTAAGCTCTATATTAGTAAGAGAGATAGGACTAACCTGGTATGTCAACAGAAACAGACTCCTTTATTTTTGGTATGAGAGTGATGCTGGTTTCCCCAGGAATTTATGTCACATAACCCTCAAACTACTGATATAGGCTGGGTCTATATTACATCGTTGAACTTCAAAAAGTTCAAACAATGTAATATCGAACTTAAACATCAGAAACCTGAAAATAGCGAAGCCACGGCACCTCAATTTTTTTTCCCTGGGAAAAAAATCAGTGGGCCATTTTTGAGGCTTTGCTATTTCCTTCACTGTGGTGCGATCTCGGAGTTGGTATATTTAAGTAGGGGGGTGTGGGGGGTACAGTTTAAGTTTTAGGTTGGAGTATTTTTTTATTTTTTGTAGATTAATGTGCGTGTATGTCTCTTTAAGAAGCTATACAAGGGCTTGTACTAGTGTGTACTAGTGTACTAGTGTACAAATTCTGAGCACATGCAAGTCTGGTTGCCATTTTGTAGTTAGCTGTTGAGATGTAAGCATGTATGTGTGCAAGCTCTGAAGATTACTTTGTTTATTTTTACTGATGCTGCTATCCATCCTGATGTGTTTCTACATAATAAAGCATCTTAAGTGAACCACCCCACAGAGAGATGAGCAACATGGTGTCAGAAGCAGCATATCTAATGGCCAGAAAAAAAATCCAGTTTCTCTACTTTGACTTCAAGAGGCATTCGGCTACAATTGTAGGTATGTATACACAGAAGCTGAGCATCCAAGTGCTCCGGATTATGTGGAATGTTTTGCATTTAATGACGAGTGAGACCACTATTCTGCTGTTCCGCACTGAACACTAGTGGCTCCACTATACGCATTCTGATTGGTTTGTGTACCGCAATTACTGCCAATCGGTATCACAGCACACAAACCAATGCATAGCTCTGCTGCCCTTCCACATTATACAGTGTTGGCTATGCTTCACAGTTTTAGACTGGCTCGTACACCACATTTACAGCCAGTTGCAAATGCGGTATATGAGCCAATCAAGTAACGCTTTACGGGAGGACAGGAGCCAATGACAGCTCCCCAATGCAGGACAATCAGGTTCCAGGAAGCCTTTTTACACCAAAATAATGGCTTGAAAAAGGCTTTCAGGAAGCAGTAATCTTCCAACAACAATGGCGGAAAAATGGGAATTAGGAAGAAGTGTGGCTGTGGAATGAAGATATCAGGAGCTGGGAGTTGGGAGTCGAGCTCCAGAAGAGGAATCAGCAGCTGAAGGGACTTCAGGGACATGACTATTGCTTTGGTGGTTCCAGGAGGATCAAGATCATCAGTAGAAGGCTGAGGTTTTGTTTTGTTGCCTGCCTACCTGCCTGCCTGCTGGATAACTGGGGCTGATTTTCGTGTATCATGTGGATTCTGTGGATTGTATTGAGCTGCTGGAGACAAGTTGGTAGAAGTAAGCGTTTTTTATAAATGTAGCTGTGACCAGGGCATTCAGAAAGGATTCAATCACAGATCTTTCATTTGAGCTGTATTGTCCTGCAAATATTTAAAGGAAATGTTTTTTAAGGAAGATTGCCTGCATACAACATGCATTATATAATTTGAGGGGTTAAACTAAAAGTTTTTTGTCACTGTTTCCACTAAAACTTTTTTGTTACTGTTTCCATTAAGGGTCCAGAGCAAGAGTGAGCAAAAAGAAAAGTGAATATATTAAAATATTAACTGATTGTGTTATGTATATAATCATTACAGCCTAGGTATCTCTGTAGTTAAAGCTTACTGATGCCACTGGACATCAAAAACCATGCTGAATACAGGGTATGTGAAGATTTTGTTTTAAAGCTGATGTGATATTTGTCCTCTATTTAGTGCTGCTAAAAATATTTAATATTATTTGTGTACTGTTTATATGTATTCTAATACTGGTCATATTTCTGTAAATATCTCTAAAATCAAGTGACATTGATATAACTACTAGCCTTGTATGAAAGCTCACATCTGTATGAAGAAAATGATGCTGGCAGTATGTGTTGCTTGAATGATTACTGAGATCATAAGCTGTTTATTTTGACTTATAAAATCTAGTTTAAGACCAGGAATAAAATGAATGCAACCTTTGCAAAGATTATTTTGTGTTGAATAGTTTTCCATTTACAGTTTTCAAGTAACACGTATGGTTCTAGAGATGAACATTTGTTTTGGACTGAGATTACAACTTTATTTTTTCAAGGCATAGGCTAAATATTATAAGACCTATATTTAGTGTCTCTGTTTTTGTGCTGTTTGTCCCCCTAGTATGTCCTTGAAGGTAATTGCCAAGACAGATCCTATTCTAGCAATATTTCTAAGTTTATAAGAGCAATATTTAAAGTGTCTGTATTTTTGTGCTGTTTATCCCTAGTATGTCTCTGACAGTAACTGCCAGCACAGATCATGTTCTAGAACGTTCTCAGTTTATAAGACAATATTTAATGTCTTTTTGTTGTGCTGCTTATATTATGTTGGGCTTTGTCCAGATTTCTTGCAATAAAAGCTTGAGAGGTATGTGGATGGATGTCAAAAGTGAGCATCTTTATAGTAATGGGATGCTTTAAAGTATCCAGTTTTGTTTTCTAGTAGAACTTTAGTGTAACTTTAGTGCCTTTTCGTAATGGCAAGATGCTGAACTGCTCGAGGAAAATACTGAAGTGACTGTATTGCGCTGCTGGTTGATATTTTAGAAAATGGGAAATTTTAATAATTAAGTTCTAATTTTTTAATTCTAACTTCTAATTCAGAAAACTTTTTATTTTGAATTCTCTTGTCAATGCCTCAGGTTTATAGCACTATTTTTGTCAAGTTGGGCTTTGTCCTTCACTCTACTCCGCTTTCTTTACTCAGTGGCATTTTTCCAGCAGTGTTTCCACAACTGGAAACTAAGCACATTCATGCCAGTATCACTACAGCCTTTGTGTACTTTGGATCAGATTTTTTGCCATTAGTGTGCTATTTGGATTTTAAATTAGGGACCAGATTTTGTCTGATAATGGTATCGTCATGAAAGGTCCTAAAGTTATTGTTCCAAAGTCTTTACAACAAGAGTACATTACTGTTTCACATCAAGGTCACCCAGGAGCAGACTCTACCAAAAGAAGGATGAGAGGGCTAGTATTTTGGCCTTCTATGTCACAAGCTATTGAGAGAGTACTTTCATCTTGTTCTATTTGTAATAGTACAAAGCCACATCAACAGAAAGAACCACTTCAGCTGAACCAGAATCCTGAACTACTTTGGTCGACAGTAGCCATAGACATTTTCGAGTGGAATGGTCAACATTATTTGGTGTTAGGTGACTCTTATTCCAATTGGTTCAGGATTGCCCTACTTTCTAACCTAGCATCCAGTGCTGTCATTACTAAGATGAAGCATCATTTTGCAGTGCATGGTAGTCCTCACAAAGTTATTTCTGACAATGGCATGCGGTTTAAAAGCCAATAGTTCAAATATTTGCAGAAGAGCATGACTTTACTCATGTCACGAGAAGCCCAGAGAATCTTCAGTTCAATGGTTTGGCAGAATTTGCAGTTCAAAGTGCAAAGCAATTATTAGATAAGTTGAAACGAGACAATAGTGATGTTTTCCTAAATCTCTTGAATCTTAGAAACATTCCTCTTGATAAACAGCTTGGTTTACCTGCTTAGAGACTTCTGCTGAGACAAACCAGAACCACATTCCCATCAGTAGTCAGTTGTTGGTTCCATGTGTCAATTGCAACAGGTCAGTGAAAGCCAATCTGTTGATGAAGTGTTTAACCAGGAAGTCCTATTACGATAAGACCAGCAGAATGCTCCATCCATTACGAGAAGGAAAAGTGGTAAGAATGCAAATGTCCAAATGTTATGATCGGACTGGAGTCGTGAAAAACATCTGTCCAGAGCCATGTTCGTACATTGTGAAATCACAAGGAGCAGTTTTCAGTTGGAATCGGAAGCATTTGATATCAGCATCCAAGCCTGTTCCACAGCACATAGCCTGTGAGAAAGACTCTGTCTCAGAATGAGTTGTCCTGTGTTTCGATTCCAGTAGAAGTTCCTGCGATGAGTCTTGAAGTTCCTGATATGAGTTGTTCACTGAAGACTGTCCCTGTTGCTAAACCCAGTCCATATTTTTATATAACAAGATCTGGTTGCATCTCCAGACCATGTTCTAGATACACAGCAATTTGGACATGAACATTGTGCTTGTTTCTGAATATCTATATTGATGCATATTTAATGCAATGCTATTTTGATAAAGGGCCATATTTTTAAGAGGGAGGATGTAGATCAATGCATGTATGTCTACTTAAGAAGCTATCCAAGAGCTTGTACAAGTGTATACATTCTAAGCATGTGCAAGCCTAACTGCCATTTTGTAGTTAGCTGTTGATGTTGATATGTAAGCGTGTATGCGTGTAAGGTCTGTCTGATGATTAGTTTGTTTATATTTACTGATGATGCTATCCATTCTGATGTGTTTCTACATAATAAAGCATCTTAAGTGAACCACCCCATCTGCTTGTCTTTTAAATGTAGAGTGATGGACGACAGATATATACTAAGCTAACAACCACCAAGCCTAGCCATGCAACCCAGATCAAGTGAGTCCTTGTGTATCATGGGCATTTATTAGGAGATGGTATGTTAGTATAGTTAGGATGTTTCTAGAGGTTATTTTAGGGTATGTTAGTTTGGGCCTTACTGTCTGCCTCTGTCTGTCAGAGACATGGAGACAGATCTGGGATAAATTTCCAATTTTCCTTCCTTTACGTAGGGTTAGGGATGGACTTTGTTTCACATCAATGAGGATCCTGTTCTAAAGCATGGGGATCCTCTGAGATACATATCTGTCTCATGTTATATTATGGGATCCAAAGCAAGTTGCTCTTGTGGGCCATTTTAAGCTTGGCCAATCTCACTTGCAAAGGTGAGACTCAAACTGTACACTATGTCTGTGAGGCAAACAACTTCACCATTATATCATCTCTCAACAGTGCCACAAAGTCACCCCCCACTTTTAGAGCTCTCTTGTGAAAACATCTGTCTCCCTGCCACTTTTTGTCCTTAACCTTCTAATTGCACTTTCTACCTCTTCAAAATATTTAGGCCAGTTGAAGCCTTATGTAAGAAGCAAATGCGGATGAGTTTTTCTGGGGTTTTATATACATCCCGTTGCATTACAACTTAATTGGGAAGCATAATGTCTTTGAAAGCAGTATTTAAACATCACAAAGGCACTCTTCTGCCCTAGTTATTCCTTCATGATCTACTACCTTGTTGATACACACTTTGGCTGAATATTCTTGTCATATAATTGTGGTCACCACTTCTTAGCCAGCAAAACTTGCCCCTACTCACTAATTCTGCTTCAGCTCTATTACTATCTAAGTAATCTATCTCCCCTCAATATAGTGCAGAGACAACTGAGGTTTTCTTCATTGCCATTTTTAAGTAATTCCTTTTGAACCTGTTTTAATTATCTCTCTTAATTATCTAGCATGCTTGTTTTGTTCTTCATACTGACATCTTCCAGCTCTATTAGGTCACCACGCAATGTCACTTTATACCCCTTTTACTATTTCCATCCTAACACTGACCTGCCAGTAAAGCTCCTATAAATAACATCCTGTATTCTAGTATAAACAATCACTTTAACCTCTTTTGTTCTCCATTCATAATGGGTCCATCTCTAGGAGCCCTTTGTAGGTCACACACCAGGCGCTCAATTATCATTTCTGCTTGGGTACAGACTGAGATACAAAAATGCATAATTTTACTTGAAGGCACCTTGATGTTATCCTGCATCTAGCACTATGTTAGTACTATACCCTTGCTTAGTCAAGGCCCTGAAAAATTTATGTGTCTTCCCCTCGGGGTTTAAGTATCTCCATACAGCTATGAAATCATTCATCTCTAATCACTATCTTATGTTTCTTATGATAGTCAGCCCTATTAAAAACTCTGTTCACCTCTGTCTCAAGAGCCAGAATAAAGTCACTAACTAATAAAGGATTATCCACCTTTTTAATGTGATTACCCATTTCACAAAAATAAAATTATTTAAAACATTGATATTGTTCTTATTGGGCACATAAATGTTCTGTATAACCTATACATATTAATTCACGTAACCTTCCAGTATGATCCACCTAAAACATCAATTTACTATGCCATTTTAGTAATAATAATACGGAGATATCTGTGAAACATTATCAACACACCTTTTAAACCCAGAGGTTTATGTTCTACAAAAAATGGCAGGAGAATTCCTTGATTTAAATTTGACAACCTATTTTATTTTTAATTTAGTTTCCTGAAAGCACACAATATGGACCTTTTCCTCTTCATTTTCTGCAGAATTCTGCTCCTTCTTATTGGATGTATACATCCTGCGACATTCCATAATACAACTTGGAAATATATTGAACAATCGTTTAAGTGATTGTTATTTTCAGATATATATGGACATTTAGATTGCTGATAAAGCCCGCCCACAATGCTAGCCAAAGTCATACCCTGAGCCAGAGAAAATTTAAATCTCTCCACTTGTGTGGAGAAATCGCAAATACCCAGTTGTATAAGACTGGTGGATGTCTGAGCCTCAAAGAGAACCTCAGCATCTGTAGAAGAGATTCCCTCTCACAAAAGGGTGGATTGTATTTTCCAGTTAGAAATAACATTAACAGTACATTAGACATTTAACACATCACTAGAAAAAGGAGCCATTTATCTCCCACCAAAATGACTGTACAGATATTGAACTTACAACACTGTTGCCAAGTTAACAAAATTGTGCAATTAATTCCAATACAGCTTATTTACTACAGTGATAATTAGGAATTAATGCAGTGCTTTAGATGCAGTCATCTTCATATTAAAGAGCTACATATTTCAGCCTTCTTCCCTACTTTTATGCAGCATCACAAGACCTGAGGAAGACTAGGGATCTTTGTCAGCTGAGTAAGGATCTTGGAAGAAGGAAGTGGATGACAAGCCCTTCTTAGGTTTTGTTTTGGAAACTTTGACTTTCCGGCTCCCTTGTTTATCTTCTACTTCAATTGCTGTCATATGAAACATATAGTCAGGGGGAGAGAAACAGACTGCTTCTGCAAAGTGCCTGGTCTTTTTTTTTTTTTTTTTTTTTTTTACTAGAATCATTTGTGGAGACTTGGGATGGTGCCTCTCTTTCCTTACAAACACCCATTCCAATTCCACATCACCCATTCTGTTACCAATCTGATGTCAGAAATCTAAAATGTGCTTTAGTTTTAGAAAAGAATTGCATAGCTTTCTAGAGATTGCAGCATGGTTTTAGACCAATCTGCTTCCAGAATCAATTTTGAGGGGTTTATCAATATAAATTGACACTGAGGCACCTTGAAAGTGTTTTTTAATGAGGCCCTTTGCATTATAAGAGCATATACGTTTTGTGGGTGGTTCACTTCAAAATTAGAGGTGCTTTCCTTTTTACATTATACTCCTTGGTATTTACAGCTGTTAACAACAACCCAGTCCCTGGACAATGCAGATTGGAATACTATTTACAAATGCATGCTGGTCCTGCCATTTTTTTTCAGTCCCAATTCTGTGAACCCTTTCAATGGCAGTATTTAAGTATTTAGGGATGTGCATAACTTCAGATAAAAGCTTCACAAAAATGGATGACGATTCTTATTTGCAATTACTTCTGAAACCCTTTTCAGTCTCATATTTACCCTCCTTGAATAGTCCTCTAAATTATCCACTTTCTTATTCTGCTCTCCTACTGACATAACATTCATGAATTAAGAGAGAATTGCAAAAGAGTAGGTACTAATCAGGCCCATTTTTAAATGCTACCAGTGTCTTTTCTAAGACCATAATTTTATTCTTTTGCTGAACCACCAGTGAGTGGTAGGCCTTCACCTCAGAAACAACTAGAGCCATGCATTTCTCACATTAAACTATGCATCTTTGAAGAGATCCAACAGTACTGATGTCTCTGTCATCATATTAGTGAATAACATTAATACCTGTTATCAGAATACTTTGCCAAATTCCTACAAATTTCAGCTTTAATAATACATTTTGTGACAAGGGAACTTGTATCCAAGGTGTCCATCTTGACCTGAGCCAGTCACAACTCTATCAATAAATTATTGGTTACTGCAACAATACATGAAAGGATTCATATGTCCACCATTTTGAAGTTTCATATTCTCAAATAACAGTGAGCATGCAACTCTTGATTGTAAAAGAAAAGTATGCATGTAGTAGTCTGTATGACAAAATAACAGTACAGTAATAGAGAGTAGCCATCAGTTGTGGGTTCAAAAACCATACCTCCCAAATATACAGTACTGTGAGGTTTTTATCATTAATGCAATGTAACATCAGACCTCTATACCAGTTGCACAAATGACCGTATGTAAACTGTAATCAGTATAACTGGAACATGCAGATGTGCAATATATGCACACATCAAGGATTGCGGACTGCAATCTGTTGTATAGTGTGCATCTGTTATGAACTGGGTAGTCTTAAAAGTAATAAAGAAATCTGTTAGGAATTCATAGTGTTAAAAGTAAAGGTAACAGAATAGAGCCAAATAATTGTTATCAATGCTTTGTATGTCATATATGAAGTTACTAATACTGTCCCTTTTTTATCTCACCCAACCCTTATTTTCTCTCTCTCTCTTTTTTTTTTTGTTTTTCATTTGTTGTTTTTGTTTTTACCCTAAAGCACAGTGGGGCAGGCCTGCTCCATGGGATTCTCCAGCCCCTACTCCACTGGCTACAACACTGCTGTCCAGCACATCTGGTGCATGATCTGGCAGCATCCCCTCTGCTACCCCTGCAGTACTTGCACATCAGGTAGTTCTGCCCTGTAGGATAGGCCTGTGGCAACATCTGGGAGCAGTAGTGGAGGTGGTGACTTTATCAACTTAGAAGTACTTCCAGGGGATGGTGCCGAGGATTATGCACCACACTGTGGGTGCACTCCTATGTTGGATAGCTCTCCATTATGGTTCAGACCACCCACAGGAGACACAGACATCAGACACTGCAGCCAGCAGTACAGTGAGGTGACAGTGATGACAGCCCACTGGGTGAAGACTCAATTCTCACTGTCAACCAGCTTGATGTGCATGGGACCATGATTTCCTTAGCTTATCCCCATCCATGGTGTTCACCCACCTCTAGTGTCCTTCACCATGCCTGTCTCTTGACTTGTTTGTCTTGTTCCTCACCTACCCAACTTACCACACTCTGACATTACTAGATCCCTTCCCCAGCATTCCTTGCTCTCTACAAAAAAAAAAAAAAAAAAAAAATAAAAAAAAAAAAAAAAGGGCAAATATCCCACAAAAAAATTCCCATACATAGCTCCCCATTTTGCACACATCTTTATGACACACTTGATTTAGTCCAATTGGCTATGCAACATACATGATTGCATTGTGGTCACCCCTCTCTCTGGAGGTGACAGTCCAAATTAAGCTAATATTTTGCATATTTGATTATGTTTTATTGTTGAAGAAATGGATAGCTATGGTTCTGTCCTACATGCCTCCTGCAAATTCCTAACCTTCTTTCACTTTGTTTTTCCCCCCTACTTGGTCTCCATTTCACCACTTTCCTGTCTTCTCCATTTCTTTTCTTTAAAGAATTATTGTGAGTTAGTGCACATTGCACACCAATGCAAAACAACTGTGAATAGCAGCAGTATAAGTAAATGTATTTAAAAGTATCATAAACACTTGTAAAATTACTACTTTCACCTCTATTCAAACCCAGTAACATCTGCCTCCAACAACAATGCATTAACACATCTTACCACAGAGTCAGTAAGGTAGCAGAGTTAAAATGAGGAAAATCAACCTCTGACATGCACAGTAGAAAATGTTAGTACACATGAGATATGTCTGCATAGGTCTGGATCCCAACTCTTACTCCAGTGCAACTTCAGCAAACAGGATGGATGCCTTATCCATCTTTGCCAAACAAACAGCTTTGCAGCAAAGAAATGAAGTAATTTCTCACACAACCAAGTGTAACTGAATGTACACTGATATCAAGGCACCAACTGCTATTTGTAAATGTATTATATTTAATATATTTGGATGCAGTGCACTTAGTGTTCATACAAGCTGTTATGATTATTCTTTGGAAATATACAACTGTGTCCTACCTTTCTGTGTTTCTTCATCATTCAACAGTTATCTGACCAGTACTCAGAGACATGCGGTGTGTAAACCAGTCTATATATCATTTTTATTTTTATTTATTTAATATTTGTTAACCGGGAAAGTCCAACTTGGAATGAAACCAATTTTCAGTGGAGGCCTGGGGAGAAATGCTCCAGATGCATGTCTTTGTAACATGGGAGGAAACCAGAGCACCCCAAGGAAACCCACATGAATGCAGAGAGGACATGCAGACTCCACACAGAAGACACCCCAGCCAAGAATCAAACTGGAGAGCCTCTTGCTGTGAGGCAACAACTCTACCGCTACACCACTGCACCGTCCACCTTAAAATGTGTGAGGATATTAACTGGAAATACCATGATATGCAGTTACCATCAAATGAAGGGCAGGTTGGATGGCACAAACAAGCATAGACTGCTCTGTTGGGGGGAGGAGCAAAGGTGATTTTCTATTATGGCAAGGGTACACTCTTCTTTCAAGGTGGTGGACCCAGGCAGAGCTACTGTTATGGCACAAACAAGGAGATGTTGCTCTTGTTACTCTCCTTGTTTTGCATCCTGCCTCTTTGATCTTGTGAGGGTTGTGAAGTCGGAAACTGCAATGTATTTCATTACTTTCTAACTTCTCAGTTATGATTTACCATTACAAATGTATGGTGCTAAACTGATGGCATATAGTGATCATCGAGTACTATGGAGAGGTATGAATGTGTGAATCTTTGATGCCTGAAGCCTACTATTTGCTAATGGACACATACATGTCAAATAACTCTCTGCTGTCATGTTATTAATTTCTGTACACATCTACTACATTGTACTTGCTTACTGTACCAAGTGATGAAATACAGGGACATTGCATAATATTATTATACAGTGCAGTACATGTTCAGGACTTACCATGTAAATGCAGCAGTTGCCATAGTGTTAGTTCAGGGCTGACTATGATGCAAGCAGTACACAGCCAATACATGGGAAGGTAAAGGCTCTGGCTCTTAGTTGAGGCTGACAGAGATCACAGAATTGCTGTATTGTGTCCCTACCCACCATGTAGCACTCTACTGTGTTCATGTCTTGTATGTTGTGATAAGTAACATGTGGCCTGAAAACTCTTCTCTGTCTTGGCCCAGGTCTATTGGCAGCAGCAGCAGCATTGCCTGCAGCCTGTAGCACATACAAATGGATTAAAATCAGCAGCAGCTCCTGACATTCTGTCTGTGTAGAATTTCTGTGTCTGCACTCCACTACATTTGAAATCCACAGGAAAAGGCAGCATGGAGTCTACATTTTTATAACTTGCTTTATGACTTGTTGAATAGCTCCACCAGATTGGTCAATTAGGAACCAATCCAGTTTCTTATGATGTAATTAGCATATTTTAAACATAGACAAAGACAGATGCAATCCATTAATAATCTACTCCATTATAAAAAGACAAATGTATAGCTAGCCAAACTGAAGGTGATGATACTTGCTATATGTTTGCAAGATATCACAAAAGCACATTTCTTCCAAAGGTAACTTTACAGTGAAGTATTGGACTCCAGGAGGTATGTTCTTACTTTGTTACCTACATAATGCATATGCTGGAATATATTAATGAATAATGTGAAGCCAATCCTTTTACACTTTTATCTGTATGCATTAGTTAGAAGTGTACTGATGACATGGCCATGTTTGTCAAGCCATTTCAGAGGTACACATGATTGACAATACATGAAAATAGTGTGTGATACATATGTGCAAATGTTTAAGGGACGTGTCTTTTGAAAGCACTTTTAGCATTTCAAAGATGTCTTATTAGAAAAATTGTTTGTTTGCCTGTTCTTCTGAGGTTAGGGGCAGTAAAGAAGAGTTACTGTTATGTCACAAACTAGGATGGACTCTTCTTTTGGGGGGGGGCACAGTTGAGATACTGCTGTGGCACATACAAAGATATGTTTCCCTGCTACTCTCCTTGTTTTGCATCCTGCCTGTTGTTAGTATTTCACATCTGTCATATGTGTTATGTTTTCCAGTGGGTACTACTGACTGCTTACCTTTACTGTTTTATCTGGTAACAGTTACTTTGTAGTTATGTGATACTTAGGTTCATAGGTTCATAGGTTTATACTAGGCTATCTGCCCTAAGGCATTTATAAGCCTAGCCCAAATTATTGTGGCTTACGCCACCCCTTATATGAAAAAAATACTGTGCCCATTAGTTTGTTTGTGTATTATCATTGTGTTGTCTTTTAGGGCACAGACAATGTCAGTGGGGCATAGACTCCCATTCAGTGATGCAGAAAACAACATCACTGTTGATGTCTCTGTCAACATGAGGCATTTCAGCTGGGAAGGGGTCGGCCCACTATGCAACAAAGGCTACAGGTATGACAGCACATTGTTGACAATATCAATTGTATGGGTGGTTATGCTAGACATATGAATAGGTGTCTCACAGGGCCACTGACATGATTACCACTGCACAGAGGGGAGCAGCTGCTGTTACTTGACACCAAAGTGTAACTGGTGGAAGGCCTGCTACAGAACCACCTCATACTCCCAATGAAGAGTTCCTGGTGAATATCCTCCAACATGAGAGCTCACAGCTGAGTAGACCACAGTATGTCCTTGGGGGTGGGCACCACTCTCTCTGAGTTGCAAGTGGAGCTGTCAGGGAGCCTTTGTTATATGACCAATTGAATACTGTTGTATAGTAAAACAATTAAAATAAAAGTTACTTCTGTGTCACATGTCTTTTTTTTTGGGAGGGGGGATTGAAGATTGTTACAGTGATCAGCTCAGTTTGGAGCTGTCAGCCACGTTCTTGTTGAATGTACACATAATGCAGATATAGAGGAGTACATGTAGTACCCCCTGTCTTACTGTTAAATGTGATGATGATGCCCATACCTCCTGCTTAACTTATTTCAGGACCATCAGGACCATCAGAAATCCAGCTACATATACATTTATGTCAGCAGTGCAGATCACTATCCAGACAAACTGTTTGATAGGGTAAGTGCTCATTAGTACTAGAGAGTAATATATTTTTGCATAAGGGCACTTACTATTGACAGAATCAAGGTGTAGCCATGGGCGCACCCTGTGAAAACTCATATGCCAACCTGGTGTTAGCATACTGGGAGGAGTAAAATATTTTTGGCAAAGATCATCCACAGCCTTTGTTAACTGCCTAGAAAGTACAACAGATGTTTTGCATTCACTGTCCATTGTAATAGCAACACTATGGATTTTCTGGATGTATGTCTAGTAAAGGAAAGTAGCGGACATTTACACACTATGCTTTTTAGAATAAAAATATTGTAAGAATCATTATTTAAGCTTTTATAGTATGCATCCCAGACGTACTTTTGAGTACATAGTGGTAGGACAAGGACACAGAATAACACGATTATGTACCAATGATGAGACATTGCAAGCTGAATTAGGACATTTGCAAATCCATACGAAACAAATTGTTTATGCTCAAAATGTTGTAGACAGAGGTATAGAGGTGTCTCAAAAACATAGAAAAGGTAGGGCCAGCCCTTGGTTGTTGAACAGAAGTCAATATTTTCATACAAAGGCTAACAGGGTTGCAGAATAAGAATTAAAATCCCGTGTAATGATGAAATATAGTAACACATAAATGGTGTTTGTGAAATAATTAAACAAAACTGAAAAATTCTATTAAGTGATGAGAAACTGAAAAGTATAATAGGTGATACAACTAGAGTTGGTTTCAAATGTAATATTAAAAGATTTGTTATGCCATGAACCCAGTATGAAACGTATGATTAGGTACACTGCAAGGAGAGCTGGTACCTTTACTTTTAGGCACTGCAATCCATTAATTAGTGGCAAGAATTATTTTTTACATCCGGTAACCAACAAGAGATATGACTTTTGCTTATATGCAGATCGTCACACAGCATACATAGTTTACTTAGCTCAATGTAAGTTATGTCCAAGTTACTACATAGGCAAAACAAATTGTAAGTTGAAAGTTAGAATTTTAAAGCACTTTTCAGCTATATGCCTGAAGGACAAACATAATGCTTTATATCAGCATTTGTCCCAGTTTTGTAATCATAGTTTCTCATTTAGGGTCTTAGAGGTTATAACTATGAACCTTAGAGGGGGAGATGTTGTTAATGTAACAGAGTACAATGGACTTAGATGGATCATGCCCTAGGTTTAAATGGAACTATTCTTTTAAAACCCTCCTTGAAAAAGAGGCAGTTGAAATATTGTAAGTGATTGGATGTCTGTTGTTAAAAATTGTATAAAGGCTACACAGGTGTATTTTATTTGTACCGGTATTGTTGTCCGAAGAAGGGCTTTGCCCGAAAGCACTCACACAAGTTTATTTTATTAAATGTTAACAGCCTGATGGACATAGCTCTTTGTTTTTGATGTTTTCTGAATTTTACATGGCTGCAAGTCAACTTATAGTGGATGACATCAGCAGGCCATGTGGGAGACAGGAGGTTGTGAGGGCTGCATGAAATGACTGTGTAGCCTTGTGGAAGTATCAAAATACTGGCAAGCCATGCCATTGGAGAAATAACTGTAGGATAGCATGTCTACTCTGCTGAGCAGACACACACACACACACACACACACACACACACACACACACACACACACACACCAAGTTGACTGCAGTGAGAAAAGAAGCCCTATATAGCTCTCAACTGTACACATTTTCACAGAATATCCAGATTTTTGGCTCATATTTTTGGCCCATTCCTCATACAATTTGTGGTTTTCTGGCAAATCACTGGGATGATCTAAGAACTGAAGCCACTAAATAATGACATATATGAGTTTAAGACTTCAAATCCTTCAGAAAATATATGTTAAAAATAAACCCTGTTACTGTAGCAACTTTCCAAGTTTATAAGAGGATATGGTTAGAGTTGCCAAATCTACTACTATTCAACCAACTAACAGTTGCCCACAAAATCCTATATCAACCTATTAACACACCTATTCTAACAAACCTAATCATCCCTATAATAACCTCAAGACCCTACGCTCATCAAATAAACTACTGGTACAAATAGGTAAAACTAATAATGTGGCTGGTGATTCTCTGTTCACTAATACTGTGGGTAAAACCTGGAACTCCCTCCCCAGTGACCTAACCTCCCCTTCCTCAATAACCCTATTTAAAAGCAAATGGAAGCCATATTTTAAATATCAGTGGTTATGCTCCCTGTGCTAACCGTGACTAACTACCTTACTTATCTTTGATTATTAATCTCCATACCTGGATAAGCTAGTTACATTTCTATGAACAATAAAGAGAGTGTGAGTTCACTGTTTAAAGTGTTATTAGAGATTTCTTTGTATGACTAACCATAGCTGATAAGTAGTAAGATTCTGTAAACAGAATCACAATGAATGGCAAAAATCTGTTTTGTACCTGCATTTGTAAAATGTAATTTACTGTAAATATTACTGTAAGTTGTGAAGCTTTTCTCCCCAGGCCTCCACTGAAAATGGACATATATCCCGGTCAACAAATGTAAAATAAAATAAAATAAATAAGTTTAAAATATGCTCCTATTTTTAGGTCTTTGTCATCCCATTTTGTCAGACTTTGTCCAGATTTCTTGCACTAAGAGTTTGACAGGTATGAAGCCCTACCTAAGTCCACAGACTACAGAACACAGTTCTCCACGCACGCTCCATGCAACAAGTTTGACTTTTACATGGCTTTAGGTCAGCTTATAGTGGATCACATCAGCAGTGCATGCTAGAGAGAAGAAGGTGGGAGGCCAGTCTGAAATGGATGTGTACGCAGGTGCAAGTATCAAAGTACTGTCAATTTATGGGATTGGGGCAATAACTGTAGGATACACACTTGCTCTTCTGGCAAAACATACACATACACAGTTGACCTCAGTAAGAACAGATGCCCTACCTATCCAAATATACAGACTATAAAACTCAGCATTTTATGGAAGTGCCACAACTCAAGTCTTTTTATATGGCTGCAAGTGAACTTATAGTAGATGACATCAGCAGGTCATGTGGAGGACAACAGGCTGGGAGGCCTTCATAGGCATTTAGATTCATAGGTTCATATGACGCCAGTAGCTTAAGAGCACTAGGGTATGTAGAACCTAGCTGTGTAAAAACACAAGTACCCTCATTGAGCATAGTTGGATGTTTGAGTTTAGCAGACCAAGGTTGTCAGCACCACTGACTGGCCCTGTCCATGAGGGAGCACACACCATTATATATTCACTTTGTAGTGTAACTGATATATTTATTTAAAAAGATACTGAGTCCCCAGGGTTGTACTACTTGGTGACGGAGGGGGCATCACATGTATGAATTGTGAATATATGACATACTTAGAATGTGCCCTGAATTTGCAATGATTCTACATGTACTTTTATGTCATACAAAGGAAATGGACAATAACCATAAATAAGAAAGCATCATATCTATATATATATATATATATATATATATATATATATATATATATATATATATATATATGTATATATATATATAGAGAGAGAGAGAGAGTTCCATAGTGCAGTGGGCAGGGGGTTGGCACAATGGTTAACAAAGTGTAGTCTCATGTGAGTTACACCTGTTTGTGCATTGGTAAGCAGTACACAAACATGAGTCACATTGCTAATATCTGGCAAGCAGTTGCATGTATAGGCAGTTGTTTGTGTTTTTCGCAAAAGTTAAAGCCATGCTGGTCCAGACAGCAGGAATACATTTACAGGACTATAGTACACAGTATACCCACAGTTATACATTGGATGATAAATGCGATAATACATAGATTACTCCATCAGTAAAAGAAACGCTGTATGAGATATACTGTATTTGAACACAGAGCCATGTGGATAGTAGTCCCACACTTACACCTGTTGCCGCAGGAATGCTCAGGAAACCGTTGTCTGTGTTGCCCTTCATTGGTGTAAACTGCAATATCACAACAGTAAAATAAACCTTGCACACTCTACTAGAACTCAGCACTGTCTGTACTCCAGGCTGTTTTTTATGATGGCCAAGGGCATTCATTGAATGTATCCAGTTTCCATTTTGGACTGTCTGCTTACTACATCATTCACTGTGATTCACACAAACCACATAAACACAATCAATCACCCACTTCTACTGTTTAAGCTACACAGTGCATCACAGAAAAAGTGCAATTAAAAACAGAAAGAATACAGCATAAAAACTTTGTAATGGACACATATAAGTAAAATGAGTGTTGGTTGTCAGATGTTAAGGTACTTTCTATACAAATCCACCACTATTTACTTAATTACTGCAACAAGTTAAGAAATACAAAAATATGGCATAATATTATTAAAGAGTATGTTCAAGATTCAGGACTTACCTTGCAATTACAACAGTTGACACAACTTTATTTCAGGGCTAAAATGTCCTTGTCTCTACTCCCATGGCATTGAAGTATTCAGGAAAAAACAGAAAGAGGGCTATGTGGATGCTTTATAGCTAATTGAATAGCTCCACCATAATAAACATCACCTGCTTATGCTGTAATCAGCACCTATGAAAAACTTCTGCTGCTTTACTGAATATATCAACTCCATTGGTTGGTTGTCAGATGTTAAGGCACTGTGGAAGTGCCTACACAAAGTGAACATCCCTACATGCAAACAGGTGTAACTCACATAGGTGTACACTTTGAACTCCATTCCTGTGATATCACGGAAACATGCAGCTCAAAAAGTGAACAAAAGGTTACAAACCTTGCACAAGAACCCAGGACCTTCTATATTCTAGTCCTACACATGCATGTGCTGTAATGGGAATAGCTACATAACAAGCATCGAGAAACCTGTCATTCATTCCTCCATTTCCCATGGTTGCACTAAGCGATGCATTGTGCGAACGATGACACAAATCAAAAAAGAAATTTTAACTTAAAGCAGATAAAGATGATACTTTTAACAAAAAATAAAGAGGATAAAACAGAATTTGGGAATTGTGCACTGCTTAAATGCACTTTTATACTTCAGAGACCTACATGTACACCTCTGTAAGTGCAACCTGACACACCCCCTGATGTCATTATTCACTGTTGCCATTCATTGAACATGAACACTGTGGAAGTGCCTACACAAAGTGAACATCCCTACATGGTTACAATATTTTGGGATTCAGCAATTCTAATGAGTGTTGACCTCATTTGCATCTTCACTGTGCTGACAGCCCTGAATCTACATGGCGGTAACCATGTAGGCAGGGAAACTGAAGAGGAACACAATGATGTGCACTCATTACTTCGCTATATATCTGCATAGATGAATACAGATTTTATTCAAATTTGACTGTATTCTATCAGATATATACTGCATATGCTTACATGACAGTATGGATGGTATGTTTCATGGGCTTTACACTTTTAGCTGTCTACATTAGTTACGATACATTTTTCATTTGGGGTGGGGAAGCAAAGCTGCATTTATGTTATGGCACATGAAAAGGAATTGCTGTTATTGTTAATCAAAATTTCAAGCATCCACCATGTCAAATAATGTCATAATGTGTGTGGGGTTACATGTTATGGTCAGTTCTGTACACATCTATGGAGTTTTACTTTGTCTTCTTTCCATGTAGACTCCTTTCTGTGGCGTTATATGGAAAACTTTTGAATACGTGGTCAACACGAGCACAGTCTACACAGTTGCTTTACAAATTGTTGAATTGCTCCACCATGGTGGTTGGCTTCATTAGCATACACTTCAGTTACTTTTGCTGTAATTTGCATGCCATGGAAATTGCCACGTTTGCGCATGAGTGCATGCCTCTAAGTAGAGTTTACTGAACCTAAAATATTTATGGCCATGTCAAAAGTGACCATGTAGGCTTTATTGGATCCCCCTCCAGATGTTATTTCTTGACTTGCCATGACAGATAGTGGCTCATACTATGCTACTGAGTATAAGACTCCTGTAGAACATTGTCAGCTCCAGCATTCTGCTTCAACTTATATTTATTCAGAGTCAAATTGCCAAGCTGAGAAGTGTTCAGAATATAAAACACATATCCAAAAGTATAAAAACAGCAAAATTGATTGTTTAATAATAGCAGACAGCACAAAGGGTCTAAACTCTACATGAATGAAGAAAATAAGATGAGATTTCAACACAGGTGTCATGAAAAACAATCTGTTGCATTTGCTTTCGGGAAACATGATCTCAAGTCATGTGAAGAAAAATAGAAGAAATTAGAACAATGAAATGAAATGGAAAACATCTGCTTAAGTCAAGCAAAGAGTCTCAATATGAATGTGTTGGGGGACAAAGGCCCAGCACTGATCCCTGTGGTACTCCACTAGTTACAATGTTTTATTTAAAGAGGACCCTGTAATGATGCTGGTGGTACTCCACTAGTTACAATCTTACATACAGAGAGGGCCCAGCACTGATCCCTGTCATGCCCCACTACTTATAACATTACAGTAAGATGGCCCAGCACTGATGTCTGTGATAGTCCACTAGCTATAATGTTACATTCAGAAAGGACCCACCATGGATCCCTGTGGTAGTCCATTAGTCACAATGTTACATTCAGGAAGGTCCCAGCATTGCTCCATGTGTTATTTCACTAGTTGCAATGTTACATTTAGAGACGGCCCTGCACTGATCCCTGTGATACTCAACTCATTGCAATGTTACATTCAGAGAGAGACCAGCACTGATCTCTGTGGTGTTCCACTAGTTACAATGTTACATTCAGAGTGCGCCCAGCACTGAACCCAGTGGTACCCCACTAGTTACAATGTTACATTTAGAGAGAGAGAGAGAGTGCATAGCACAGATCCCTGTAGTGTTCTGCTCATTACAGTGTCACATTGAGAGAGTACATGATACTGATTCCAGTGGGGTACTCCACTAGTTACAATGTTTCACTCAAAGATGG
The DNA here is from genome assembly GCF_019279795.1 of Protopterus annectens. NCBI lineage: Eukaryota > Metazoa > Chordata > Ceratodontiformes > Protopteridae > Protopterus > Protopterus annectens. Next base: position 1,222,844,603 of record NC_056737.1, read on the forward strand.
CCCAGCACTGATCCCTGTGGTACTCCACTTGTAACAATGTTAAATTCAGAGAGGTCCCCGTACTGATCTCTGTGTTCCTTCACTAGTTACAATATTATGTTCAGAGAGTGTCCAGCACTCATCCCAGTGGTATCACACTTGTTACAATGTTACATTTAGAGAGAGAGAGAGAGAGAGCGAGAGAGAGTTTAGCACTGATCCCTGTAGTGTTCCATTCGTTACAGTGTCACATTCAGAGAGTGCACAATTCTGATTCCAGTGGGGTACTCCACTAGTTACAATGTTACATTCAGAGAGAAAGGCCAGCACTGAATCCTGTACTGTTCCACTAGCTACAATGTTACATTCAGAAAGGCCCCAGCACTGATGCCTGTGCTACCCAAATAGTTACAATGTTACATTCAAAGAAGTCCATGAACCAATCCCTGTGGTACTCCACTAGTTACAATGTTACATTCAGAGAGTGCACAGCACTGATCCCAGTCATACCTCACTAGTTACAATGTTACATTCAGAGAGAGAGCCCAGCACTGATCCCTGTGGTGTTCCACGGGTTGCAATGTTACATTCAGAGATTGCCCAGCATTGATCCAAGTTGTATTTCACTAGTTTCACAGCTTCATTCTGAGAGGCCCCGGCACTGATCCCTATGGTACTCCATTAGTTACAATTTCATGTTCATAATGCATACCATCAACTTTCACAACCTGGGATCTGATAGCCAATTTGAAATCCAGCAGATACCACAGAAGTTTGCATTGATTTTGTTTAATATTTTAAAGATATCAGCATGGCATTAGTGTCAAAAGCCTTGGCCAGATTGGGATAAGTAGTGTGCAGTAACTGACCACTGTCAATATCCTCAGTAAACTATCAAAGAAGCTTACCAGATGCAGAAAACTAGACCTGCTCTTCACAACTCAAAATGATTGGAATCTAGATGATTTAAGTTTGCTTTTGCGGGCATAAATGAGATACTCTTTGTTGTGTCTTTCATCTTTTCCCGGTTAGGAGTCACCACAGCAGAACTCTGGTCCACTAATGATTGGTAGTAGATTTTTACGTGCTGAGTTGCCAGCCCTGATGCACAACCTTCAATGAAGGTATGCCCATTCATGCATGTCTCCACACAGAAGACACTCTAGCTGAGAATCGAACATGACAACATCTTACTGTGAGGCAACAACTCTACTGCAGCACCACCACATATCATACATAAATGCAATCTACTTTACCTACACATCTATGGGGTCTAATATGACAGAAGGCAACTTGCATATCTATACATACAACTATCACAACCTATCATTGAGTACAATGCCCCATTTGGTATGTACCTAACCAGGCATATCCAACAATTGGAATGTTCACAGAGGTTCTTTACTAAAAGAATACAGGGAATGAGTAAAATGTCCTGTGCAGACCACCTCAAGGCCCTATCCCTGCATTCTGTCTCCCACAGAATGTTGAGGGGAGATCTATGCCTGCAATACAAGGCATTGTCAGACCCCACTCTGATGGATCTCCTGCATATCCACAAATCAAGCAGCATCAGAATTACCCATTCAAAAGACTTAACTCTTGCCTATGACATAAATAGGACCTGCTGGAGAGACAGGTATGTATCACAGAGACTACCTCATCTCTGGAACAGGCTCCCCATTCATGTGAAGCAGAGTTTGTCCCTCCATGTGAAGCAGAGTTCCTTCCTAACCCAATTCAAGTGTAACTTGGACAATTGGATGGGGAACAGGTAATTCATCCCTGGATTGGCATCTATGTCTCTAATGGACACAGGCAGCCTGCAAATGGTTCATCTCCCAGGTCCCTGCTTGCAAATTTTTCACCTCAAAAGCATCTACTTATACTTATCAAGGGTACCAGAACCTGTCAGAGATTTGAGACGCATGGGTAGGCTCAAAAAGACATTTCTGGTTGTTAGCCTAGTAAACATCTGCAAACCTATGAACCTATACTTTCCACGACTTTGCATATAAGGCTTATGAGACTGACATGCCTTTAATTGCCTGAATCTGTAGAGAGGCCACTCTTGGTTAGGGGAGTCATAGTTGCTGTTTTCTAGGCATTAGGCACAAACCATGTATGTAGGCTAAAGCTGACAGGTTTAAGTATCAGCTCAGATTGTGCACACTTGGTAGTGATGAGAATGCAGCCTATTATATTGTCTTGTCTGATGGAAGTGTTCCATTTAGTAAAATTAATATCTTGATCAATTAATCATTTTAATTTGACTCACTTATTTCTAGGAGTTACATAACTGAATCTAACTTCTTTCATATCAGAGCGATAGTGAACTATCTTCATTTGTTAAACTTTACTTAATATGATAAGCATTACCTAGATCGTCCTTATCTTAGTTGCTTTTCTCATAATTGTATTATTGATTGGTTATGTTTTTTGGAAATCACCCATAATTCTGATGAAAATAGAATTAGTTTCCTAGACATTATGCTGTACAAGAACACACCTAGGCAAAAATACATATCTACAATATTCAGAAAAGCTACCTTCTCTAACTCTTACCTACATTATGATAGCCGGTACCCCATATGGCAAAAGTATAACTTGGTGAAGGGTCAACTTATAAGAACAAGCCGAATGGTGTCTGATGATTCCCAATTTTTGCTTGAAATTCAGATTCTGATTGATATTTTTATGGAGAGGGGATACCCAGAATCCATGGGAGGGAAGGTTTCTAGGTATATTTGTGAAAATTGACTGTCCAGATACCATCCTATCTTGGGATTTGGTGATGGTAACAGTAATGGTCAAGATCCGGTAACCCCTATGTCAGAGTTGAATGGTAATGACTATGTTCTGGCTTTGGAATTGCCATACAGTAGAGGGATAGATTCCCCTTCAGGATTTTATAAAATGCCACTGGACCACAGTTTTTGGGGAGCTTATGGCACCTGGAGAAGCTTGGGGCTACTCCTAGATTTGTTTACAAAAACAATTGGAATCTAAAAAACATAAAACTTGTTTGAATGGAGTGGTAAGAACTCAGATAAATTCATGAGGAATTGTTGTATGAAGAAATGTGGTTCATGTAGGCAATGTAGATTCATCCTGAAGGGTAACAGTTTTCAAGTGTCTAGCTTTCCAAATTTGATTACTGTTAAAGGCCGATATGATTGCAACACCAGGGGGTGGTCTATTTTGCTTTTTGTTCCTCCTGTCCTGCCTTCAACATAGGAAAGACCATTGGTGCCCTTAAGTCCCCTATTTACCAAAACACTTGGTCTCACCAGTGTAATGCTCTTTTTCGACATAGTATAAGATGTAATGATTTCAAGAAATGTTCCTTCTCTGTACTTGAAAAGGTGGAATTGCAACGTAGGGGTGGTGACTAGCCTGCCTGGCATCAACGATGTGGTTTCTCTGAAACCTGCTCTAAAGATCCGAGCATCTTGCATTTCATAAATGCATTGTAATTATTTTTACAACCTTTTAAGTTTTATTTTAAATAAGATGTATTTCAATTCATAGCTGTATTTTTTCATCACTGAATGGTCTGTGTTTTAAAGTGATGGGTTTGTGTATGTTTATTTGATGTATGTCAATTTAAAATTTCTGGTGCAATTTTCAAAAGGTTATATAAGGGGACTTAGTTTATTTTTAACCAGTTTTTGATGAAGTTCAGTGGTGGTGAACGAAAGCGCTAAAAAAAAGACTTCTCGTTTTAAGACATTAAAAAGGTTTGAATTTACCCTTGCAGCATTTATTTTGCATTTTTGCATTTACAATACTCTGTTGTGCAACCTGTTGTTGGTTTGTTGTTCATTTTTTTACTCTTGGGTATGTCTCAAACCAAAATGCTATTTGGATCTAGTTCCAGGTCCCCTGGTGCCATTACAGGCAACAAAGAGGTATCTGGAGAGTTAACCATCCTTTTGGATTGTATGGACAAATTAAAAGACCAAATTCAGTCTCTAGCAGTTGCTTTAACCCAAAACTGAGCTATGTGTTCTAACAGTCAAGGGTGTTTTGTCAACAATGTTGTTCATGGTAATGCCTTCAATACTGACAACATGACTGTGGGAGCTGGTGGGCAGCTATTACATGAACCATCTCCTGATTTTACTTTGGATATACAGGGATGCCTTGAGGCTAAGTACCTGTCTAATGAAACCTCTTTTGGGGCTGACAGTCTTGAATCAGCACAGCGTTCTGACCAGGAACTGACCCTGGACTTTAAAATAAAACAGTTTGAAAAAATACTGTTTAAGTTCAAAGCTTTGCAGATGGACACTTCTTTCCTGCATTATTGTATTGCTAACAAATGGGTCCCAAAATATTATGTATCTTTAAATATCCAAATGGTGTGAATAACAGTTCAGTGCTTCACATGGACCTGCTTGATTTTTTTGACCGTATAGGAATTGAATTTATGAACCTTATAGTTCGGGATAATATGCGACACCTATCAGGATATGAAGAGGAAATTTGGAAGCTCAACTCTGACATCAAGAAAGATCTGCTGTTTCCTCCTCACTCTCATGAGTGTTAGGAGGTTTTACGTAAGGCCCATGACTACAAGTGCAGTGCCTTTTGGAAGAAGCAAAAGAAAATTAGCAGGGACATTGGTGACTACAGGAATAAGAGGGTTTATCCAAATCCCCTGGTGCTGCATTTCCCAAAGGAATGTGCTAGCTCGGTACCTGAACAGGCTGGGCAAGATAATTTCACTAATCCTAACAACCACAATGACCACTATAGTAGTCCAAGAAGGTCTAAAAGAATAAAGGAAAGAAGGAAAAGATGGGAAAATAACTATCAAGGTGAATCCTGGAATAACCCTTCCAATCAGGATCTTTGGAACAGAGGACAGTACAATCAGAAATACCAGAGATGACATGTTTGGACAATTCCCTCAACAATTTCCCAGGTACTGTTTCTATTTTCTCCTATGGGGGTTGTAAAATATTCAACTATTCTGCCACGGTCACAGATGCCCTAAGTTCCTTGTTGCAAAAAGGCTTTAAATTTGTGCCTTCTAGGCAACTTAGTATGGTGGATGTTATTACAGAACTGAAACTTTTCACTAGGAAGCTTAACCTCGGGCATATCCTTCCACCTTCTACTGACAACACTTTGTCGGACCTAAAAAGGGCCAGTACTTATATGATCGAAGTGTAAGGGAATGGAGATAAAAGAACAACAAACCCAAATTCCACAATTTAACTCTGTCTGAGAGGAATACCTTGGCGGCCCTTGTCAAGGATAAAAATATTCATATTATGAATCCAGACAAGGCTGGTGGTGGGGTTATTATAGACAAGTATTTTTACACTTCCAAAATGCTTGAATATTTGCACAATGGAAAATTCTTCATAGATGCCTCACATAATGAGATCAGCATTACCTATCAGGCTATTGATTATCTTATAGAAGACATTTTCTTGACTTTTGATCCACCTGTTGACCTCAGAGAATTCTCTACGGTTAAACATCCTTGCATACTGGGAATTTTTGGTATCCCCAAGATCCACAAATATGTGGAAGGCCCACCTTTGAGACCTATTGTCGCTTCTGGTGAGCCTAAAACTGAGCCTTTGGCCAAGTTTGTGGACATGAAGTTAAAATCCTTTATGGATGACAAACCACACTTGTTAAGGGACTCCTGGTATTTCTTGGAGATAATTTCGGGTACTAGTTTCTTTGAACATATAAAATACTGGTTACCATAGACATTAAAGACTTGTACTCTGTTATACCTCATGATGAAAGGTTAGAGATGTTTCATCATGCAATGCTCAAGGGAACTGACTTGAGGAACGTTGGCACACAACTGTTGTTGCAATGTTTGGAAGTTGTATTATCCAATAACTTTGTGTTCTTTGAAGGTGAATTTTTTAAACAGCACAGGGGGTGTAGTAATGGGAACAGCATCTGCCCCCATTATTGCAAATATGGTGCTATGGACTTGGGAGACCATGGTAGTGTTCAGTTCACCTTTTTCATCTTATCTCAAAGTATATCACAGATATTTGGATGATATTTTTATTTTATGGGATGGAAATGAGGAACAATTGTCCCAATTCATACATTTTTTGAACGATTCCACAAAATTTTTGGAATTCACCTGTAATTCTGATGAAAATAGGAATAGTTCCTAGACGTTATGCTGTACAAGAACATACCTAAGCAAAAAATACGAATCTACAATATTCATAAAAGCTGCCTTCTCTAAGTCTTACTTACATTACAATAGCCAGCACCCTATATCGCAAAAGCGTAACTTGGTGAAGGGTCAGCTTATCAGAACAAGGCGAATGATGTCTGATGTTTCCAAATTTTTGCATGAAGTTAACATTCTGATTGATATGTTTAAGGAGAGGGGATATGCAGAATCCATGGTAGGGGAGGTTTCTAGGTATGTTTGTGAAAATCGACTGTCCAGATAGCATCCCATCAGGGATTCAGCAATGGCAACACTAATGGTCGAGATCCAGTAACCCCTATATCAGAGTTGAATAGTAATAACTATGATCAGGCTTTAGTATTACCATACAGTATAGGGATAGATTCCCTTCAGGATGCCATAAAAAGCCACTGGACAACAATTTTTTGGAGCTCAAGGCTCCTGGAGAAGCTTGAGGCTACCCCTAGATTTGTTTACAAAAACAATTAGAATCTAAAAAACATGTTTGAATGGAGTGGTAGGAACTCAGATAAATTTACGAGGAATTGAGGTATGAAGAAATGTGGTTTGTGTAGGCAATGTAGGTTCATCCTGGAGGGTAACAATTTTCAGGTGTCTGGCTTTCCAAACTTGATTACTGTTAAAGGCAGATATGATTGCAACACCAAGGGGGTGGTTTATATTGCTTTTTGTTCCTCCTGTCCTGCCTTCTTCATAGGAAAGACCAATGGTGTTCTTAAGTCCCGTATTTACCAACACACTTATGCTATAAAAAGGTCTCACCAGTGTAATGCCCTTTTTCGACATAGTATAAGATCTAATGATTTCAAGAAATGTTCCTTCTCTGTACTTGAAAAGGTGGAATTGCAACCTAGGGGTGGTGACTGGGAAACTCACCTAGAAAAAATAGAGTTTTTTTGGCAAATTTTGTTGAATGACACTAGCCTGCCTTGTATTAAAGATGTGGTTTCTCTGAAACCTGCTCTAAAGATCAGAGCATCTTGTATTTCATAAATGTATTCTGAATATTTTTACAGCCTTTTAAGTTTTATTTTAAATAAGATGTATTTCAATTCATAGCTGTATTTTTTACATTACTGAATGGTCTGTGTCTTAAAGTGATGGGTTTGTGTATGTTTGTTTGATGAATGTCACTTTAAAATTTTTGGCACAATTTTCAAAAGGTTTTATACGGGGACTTAGTTTATTTTTAACCAGTTTCTGATGAAATTCAGTGGTGGTGAACAAAAGTGCTAAGACTTCTGGTTTTAAGACATTAAATAGGTTTGGATTTGCCCTTGCAGCATTTATTGTGCATTTTTTTACTGTACTATTGCTTTTTGTTGCAACTGTACAGAGCTAATGAAAGAAGCAACCATTTATCAATACTGCACTTGCACTGTCCCTTTGGAGGGATCTCTTTTCAAGAAGGAAATGCTGTCACTTTGTGGTCTAGTTTGAAGGAAAGTTTGGCAGCATTATATCTGTGGTGACGAGGCCCACCTGTACCTCTTTTTCCACTATGAGCGTGTGAACTACTCAAACCAAATTGATGAGTGACCAGAAAAAATATTATCTTGGAAGTCAGTAAATCTGCCTTAATTCAGTTCATCTAAGTCTGTTCCAGTTGCCTTTCATTCCCCAGTAAAATATTTTACAACTCTTATCCTTAGCCATTGTATTGTATATTGTGATTTAAACCCAACAGTTCATGTTCATAGGGCCTAATCTCAGTGTGATCATGCCAGCTGTCGTCCTTTGATTCCACTACTAATTGAGGAATATCACAGTATTTAACACATCATCTCATGATAGGACTTCCCCATGAATTTGGAGTTCCTGTTAACCTCTTGCCTGAGTTGTTGTAAGATCCTTCAGCTTGGCCTATTGATCAATGAGCTCATTATGATGTAGCCGGTACAGAATTCCTCAGTTAGGTTCCTAACAGGAGATTTGTAATATGATCATATTAAAGCTATTTCCTCTATTATCTGTTCTTGTTCCCGCTCAGGAAGTCAGTGTCTTTACAGTTCTGATGAAGTTGCTTATGACTCAACATAGCCTGGATCCCAGCTCTCTGAAGGGCCTGTTGGCACACTTATGGCATTCATGTTCTTCCTTCTACTCATCTGTCTCAAGACTGACGCAGATACCAGATTTAGATAGGATTTATCTGGGTGTAGATCTTTTTCTTACTGTATTCCAGTTCTGTGGTGTCCAGATCTGTGGCATTTAATGCCGTGGTAATTTTGGGAGTGCACTTCAGTGAGCTACCTTAGAGGTCTCTTTAAGATACACTTTTTCCATACACCCTTTTGAGACCCTTTTAACAATTGTGCATTTATGATTCATGAGCTCTTTTTTTTTTTTGTTTTGTTTTTTTACTATAATTATATTATTTGTAAATATGACAATATGTGTAGTTCACCACACATAAAGTTGACTGATTTGTCTTTAACATACAATCTTGACCAATATCAGCCGAAAAGTCTGTATAACAGGTATATTGATATATGATCTATTTTGCCAGTTTTAAAAAACTGAACACTAATTATTTATTGTGCTGTTATGGCTGGACAGTTCTGTATTTTTTGAACAAAAGATATCCAGAGCGACTGGTGTACAGACTTACACTTTGGATATTTTACTACATACTAAGTACTAATCAGTACAATAACATTTAGTAAAATGTCTTCACTAGGAAATCCAAGTATTGCTTGCTTCATGTTTTGTATTTCTAATGCTGATAATAAGAAAGGTCATAAACTATATGTAGATAATCTTACCAAAGCTGATTACAATAAACATCTGAGAGTTATGGATATCTTGTGGATATCTGAATGTCAGTACTATGAGTGAAAACATTTTAAGATTCAGTGTTCATATGGCATAAATTAATTTTGCAATAACCATCTTCTGTTTACCTTTCCCATCACATGGAGCTTTAGATCGTCTATCATTTTACTAAGTATTTACACCTTCAAGTCACCACAGATCAAAGTATGAACAATCTCTCCATCTCTTTGGCTATTGCAGATCAGAATTTTGTAATCTGGAATAAGATGTCCACATCCTGTAATACTATAGCCATGGGTTGCAGATATTGAATTTAAAGGGATCCTTATTATGTAATGTAGGGAAACCTTTCATAATGATATGTATCAATGCATAAATCAGTCTTGTTCCATATAATATGCAATGTATAATATATAATGTATAATGTATAATATATAATATGTAATATACAATATTTAATACTACACCGGGTTTAGAAACATCTGGATCTCAGTCCTTAAACTCAAAAATTAACAATCTTTTAATAAGTAAAACTACAGGAAGTATAAAACTCAAATAGAACAACATGCAAATGATTAGTGGTTGAAAATAAAACAGTAAGTTATCATATTTAGACTCAGAAATTAAATTTGGGAACCAAGTAAAGGAAATGCAAAAATAAGTGTAAATTGCTTCAAACATTCATGTTATGCGCATAGTATGGACATCAGCTGATATGAATTCAGTTTACCATGGAAAAAAGTTATCAGGCACTCAGCATTCACCAACAACATGATATAGTACATATTTTGATAAAACATTTTTCTTGATGTACACACACACACACACACACACACACACACACACACACACACACACACACACACATGCATGTGTGTGTGTGTGTATCTGTGTGTGTGCATGTGTGTATATGTGTATCTAGAACTATAGCTAATATATATATATATATATATATATATATATATATATATATATACACACACACACATGCACACACACACACACACACACACACACATATATATATATATATATATATATATATATATATATATATATATATATATATATATATATATATATATATATATTAAGCTTGTGATTTCAGTTTATCTTGACAATTCCTGAATAACAGGCAGCTCAAGCCATCACTACTCTGAAAAAAAAAATGAAAGCTACTGATTCCATTTGTCATGATACTATATTTGGCATGTTTTGAATCAGATTAAACAAATGTATCCCCATTATATTATTCTTTTAGCATATATTTAAAACATGCCGTGTGCTTTTCATGACGCCTACATGGAATTTACATGTATGCACAGTGATGGCTAGAGAGCAGCAACGATAATAGCATATTCAGGCCACGTGTTAAGAGCCATCTCTATCCTCGGGTAGTAACTAAGGAGTTTCAGCCCTCACCACTGTCTGTGGTAAGGGAGTATCACTAAAACCAGGGATAGAAATACACAGGTTCAAAACCTGGGACTGCAGTATATGCTTAACTCCGGGTCCCTAAATGAGTCTCCACACTAATGACCACAGAGCCCTGTATACAAGTTCTAGGTATTTATTTATTTATTATTTTTATTTAGCATTTGTTGACCGGGAAAGTCCTACTTGGAACGAAGCCAATTTTCAGTGGAGGCCTGGAGAGAAACACTTCATGATGCATGTATTTGAAAAGGTGGGAGGAAACCGGAGCACCCAGAGGAAACCCACTCAAATGCAGAGAGGACATGCAGACACCACACAGAAGGCACTCCAGCAGAGAATTGAACCGGAAACCCTCTTGTTGTGAGGCGACAATGCTACCACTGCAACACTGCACCATCGAAACACTCACTTTTAAATACCTGATATTCACGCATACACATACTCTTGGGAAACACTGACACAGATTTATTTGCTGTGTTCCTTTGCCTGAATTACAAGGTAACAGTTATCACCAGTCAAACACCACAATGCCCTTCAAAAGGGGTGTTCAATTTATATTGCTTAAATAGATATTGAAACAAATGTTAGCGTGCATCCCAAGCAGTAATGCTTTTCAGAATGACCCTGGTGTTATCACAATAAGCATAAACATTCTAAAGTTATTAAAAATATTAACTAAATAACCAGCCACAATGATCAGTAGTAAAACATTTAATGATAAATAAAAGTATTAAAACATGTAAATACTATGTAAATACTGAATAACTGATTCCAATAAACATCAGAGTTTCAGACTCAGAAAATATGAAAATAATACTGTAGGATAGAGCTCACATTGATTTTAGAAAACCTCTGACTAACTAGCTGTAGTTCCCTGACTATCTGAAGATTAACTGTCCCTTGCTAATCTAAATAACTCAGCAAGGCAAGATTATACTCTTACTTCTGCAAGGCAAGACAAGGAATTATGTCCACACTCCAGGCTGTTTTCTGTCCTCATTGACTGGAACAACTACTCTGGAAAGAAATGGACTACTACTGCTGAACAGCTCTGGAAACAAATTAAGGACGACTGAACAACTGACTCAGAACCTACTTTTATAGCAGAGTTTTTTAAAGTAACAGGAAGCTGCTATGAGAATTCTACTCTCTCATATCAGACTGAAAAGTAAACAAACATCTGCAGTGAAGATTCTGTATTCCTTGCTCTGGCCCACAATTACATCACATTTATGGGAGCTGACTGATGTAACATACATTCAGAATTCCAGGAACACTGGCATTTAAACATCTTGCATAAATCAGAGTGATAATCAAAAGACTTAAACTTATTTACAAAATTATAGCTAGTCATGCTTGCATATGTAACACAGTGCAATTTACAATTATTTACAAAACTTCAGTCAGTCATGCCAGCACACATAACGATATCTAATATCCTCACATTTCTCCCTCCTTTGAAGACTCAAGCTAGATTTTCAAGTGTCCCTGGAAAATTGTTGTTTGAGGCAAATGGGGCTGACTGAAAATGTATCAACCCATGACAGTCCATCTGCATTAGCATTACTGACCCCATTACTGTGTTGCACCGTTATGTCATATGGTTGTAACCCTTTGCTCCATCTCAGTAACTTAGCATTTTGCTTACTGACTCTATTTAGCCATGTTAAAGGGTCATGGTCTGCAACCAGAATTAATTTTTTTCCACATAGGTAAGGGTGAAGCTTTTGGAATGCCATACTATGGTTCAGCATTCTTTCTCCACAGCTGAATAACATCCCTCCCTGGGTTGCATTCTATGACTGAGATATACCGTGGAATGCTCTTCTACCTATAGGATCATAGGTTCATAGCTGTCTACTAGGCTAACCACCACAAGGACCTTTTTAAGCCTAGCCATGCATCCCAAATCTCTAACAAGTTCTGATACTCTTGATAAGTGTAAGCATGAGTCTGGGAAATGAACCATTTACAGATTACCTATGTCCATTAGAGACATAGGTGACAAACAAGGGATGAATTTCCAGTTTCCCATCCAATTGTCCAAGTTGCACTTAAATTGAGTTAGGGAGGAACTCTGCTTTATATGGATTGGGACCCTGTTCCATAGATGAGGTAGTCTCTGGGATACATACCTATCTCTCCAGAAGGTCCTATTTATATCGCAGTCAAGGTTAAAGTCTTTAGAATGGGTTATTCTGGTGCTGTTTATTTTGTGGATATGCAAGAGGACCATCAGCATGGGGTCTGACAATGACTTGTATGCCAGGCATAAATCTCCCCTCAAAAGCTTGTAGGAGACAGAATACAAGGGTAGGGCCTTGCGGCAGTCCGCATAGGACATTTTACTTACACCCTGTATTCTTTTAGTGAGGAACCTCTGAGGACATTCCAGTTGTTGGACATGTCTGGTTAGGTACATACTAAAGGGGGCATTATACTCAATGATAGGTCTGATGAATGCTGAACACAGTGGAACAATGACTTCTTTGGACTTCAGTGTTATACCTTTGTTTATAAGTTGTGCAACACAGAATTATTTCCTCACCACCTCTGAGGAAACTTGGCTGAGTACAGCCCCCATCCTATAATTTAAAGCACCCACCTGCACAACAAATATCCTGCTGTAATCTGGACTGGATAGCACAGGGGTCCTCCCAAAGCTTCTTCAAGATTTTGTAATGCTTGCTCACAATCTATGCCACACTACCTTATCAGGCTTGTTTTTCCTTCTTAAGACAGTAAGGGGAGCAGCTATTGTACTATAGTTGGGCACAAATTTTCTGTAGCACCCTGCTGTCCCTAGGAATGCTGTTACCTACTTATTGTTTACCGGACAGGCCATGCTTGAATAACCTCCAGTTTGGCAGGTTCTGGTCTAATCTTACCCCTCCCTCCTCTATGTCCTAGGTAGGAGACCTCTGCCATAGCCACCTGATACTTACTAGGCCTAATGGTCAACCCTGCCCTTTTTAATCTATGTAAGACCTCCCTGACATGTTGATGGTGCTCTTGCCAGGAATGACTGTAAATGGCAATATCATCCAAATAAGTGAGAGCATAGTCTCCTGCTCCCACTAAGATATGATCTACTAACCTCTGGAAGGTTGCTGGGGCATTCTTTATCTCAAGGGGCATCCTTATAAACTCATACAATCCAAAAGGTGTTACCAAAGCTGATCTGTCTCAAGCAATGGGAGTCAAGGGCACCTGCCAATATTCCTTAGTCAGATCAATAATGATCAGATACTTATCCCCAACCAACTGTTTTAAAGCTTCATCTGTTCTAAGCATGGGATATGCATCTGACTCTGTATAACTGTTTAACTTTTTGTAGTCTATAAGTCAACACAGAATCTTACACTACCATCTTTCTTCAGTACCAACACTACTGGGGAAATCCAAGGACTACTGGACTCCTGGATTACCCCCAGCTCTAACATCTCCTTTATCTCCTACTTCAAAGTCCATTTGACTTGCTCAGGCACCCTATAAGGAGCTCGCTTAATAGGCCTTTGGACTCCTGTATCCACATGGTGCTGCACTAGGTGGGTGAACACAGGATTCCCAGTGAACATGTCCCCAAACTCCTGTAACACTGCTTGTATTTCTTTAACTTGAATAGGGGATAGCTGCTGAGATATTGCTATCTCTCCCACGGAAGTGTCAGTCCAAGTTTCATTGAGAAGATCAATCACTTGATCCCCCTCAGACTCCTCCTGTCATCCACTGCAAATACTCAGCACCAGGACCTCCCTATCATGATATGGCTTCATCATGTTAACATAGTACAACTTATGTTCCTGTCTCCTACCTACTAAGTTTACCATGTAGTTAACATCACTAATTTTCCTTACCACTTTGAAGGGTCCCTCCCAAGCTGCCTGCAACGTATTGTTTCTCACAGGAGAGAGGACCATAACCTGTTGCCCCACAGTATACTCTTGGGCTTCAGCTTTCCTCGCATACCAAACCGTCTTCTGCTGTTGGGCTATTGCCAGGTTCTCCTGGGCCAAATCCATGAGCTCCCTAACCCTTGTCCTGAAGTTTAGGACATATGTCACAACAGACTCTTTGTGGGATTCACACTCACCCTCCTACTCATCATGAATCAAATGTAAAGGCTATCTCACCCTATTCCCATACAGCAAATCAAAGGGTAAAAATTCAGAGGATTCATGAGGTACCTCTCTGTATGCAAATAGTAAATGGGACAAATATTTTCCCCATTCCTTCTTAAACTGGTCTGCAAATGCCCATAGCATAGTCTTTAATGTAGAGTTTAGTCTCTCCACAAGACCAATAGTCTGGGGATAACAGGGGGTGGTTTTTAGATGATTCACCCCACAGCTCTTCCACAGGCAAGCCAACAGATCTGACATAAAGTTGGCACCTCTATCAGTCAGTATCTCCATCAGAAAACCTACTCTGCTAAAAATTTCTAACAAAGCATTTGGCACTTTCTCTGCCTCAATGCAGGACAGATACATTGCCTCAGGGTATCTACTAGCATAATTTACTACTACTAGGATATACTTCTTCACCGTAGAACTTGGAGTACTCAAAGGTCGCATGATATCGATAGCTACCCTCTAAAATGGTTCTTCAATCACAGGAAAAGGCATCAATGGAGCCTTGATCTTGCCTACCTTTTGGCACTGCTCACAGGTCTTACAGTACCCTATTACATACCTTTCAATCCCAGGCCAGTAAACGTTCTGCATAATTCATCTCTTAGTATGCTTTATAGCCATATGACCTGCAAAATTAATGTCATGGGCTAGGGCTAGTAGTCCAGATGGTATGCTCAGGGCACTGCCAAATGCTGTATTACCTCACCCTTTAGCCATCCCTCAGGGGTCCTCTATCTGTACAGTAACCCTTTATTCCAGTACACATACTCCCTCTTTTCTTGAGCAACAGGTACCTCCTTAGCTACCTCTCTCAAGCCTCAAGTAGGATCTGAAAGTTGAGCCTGCCTCAACTCTGTCTTTGCGACCTTTCCCAGGTCCCCTTTGACAGGAAGCCTAGTATCCTCTGACAGCAGTGCTTCACTGTCAGACTGGGTACTACCACTCATCTCTATCCAGTCATCATGCCCATGGGAACACCAGTTCCTACCAGCAGCTGTGGTTCACCTTCAGGCTCACTGCTACAAGGTAGCTCTCTCCCTGAAGTAACCACATTACCAGCCCCAGCTTCAGGCATGGTGTCTGTCTGGGTCCCCTCCTCAGGCTACAAGACCTACCCGCTTGTCTCCAAGCCTGTCTGTAACTGCATGCACATGAGGTACTACATTATCAGAATAATTCCCTATTAAGAGATCTGCAGGGATATCCTCAAACACATCTACCTGATTGTTCCCTTTTTCACCCACCCAGTCAAGATGAACCTTGACCAAAGGTATTTGAAATGGGGTCCCACCCAAAGCTCTGACTGGTGTGGACTGCCCAAGCAAGTACTGCTCCTCTTTAACCATTGCAGTCCTCACTATGGTTATATCAGAAGCTGGCCCGTCTTTCATCCACTAAGATAGGATACAAGTTTAGGTGATAGTTTGGCATCTCTGTTGTTTCCAGACAACTTACCATTGGCATTCTGTTATTCTCACTTGCTGACTCCGTCACCTTTTGTTTCTCACCTTGCTTCAATGGACATTTGTATGCTACATGGCCCCTCTAATTACATTTGAAACATCTAACCCCTGATCCTGACCATGTGCTTGAACTAGTGGGTTCCCCTGTCACTGTTGGACTCTGTT
The DNA here is from genome assembly GCF_019279795.1 of Protopterus annectens. NCBI lineage: Eukaryota > Metazoa > Chordata > Ceratodontiformes > Protopteridae > Protopterus > Protopterus annectens. The sequence goes on from NC_056737.1 coordinate 1,222,860,763, forward strand.
GGGGTAGTTTAGGCTCCCCCCATGGGTTTCCTTATGTCCATGTTCAGCACTGGGTATTCCTTTCTTATGGCATAGTGCCTTGCTTACTAAGTAGACATCCCGTTTTCTTCCTAACTCATTTGCAGAGTTAGACTCTCAGTCTGCCAACCAGATCCTCATATCCTTAGGCAAAGTGCTGAGAACTTGTTTCCTCACCAAAAGGCCTGGCAGTCCTTCAAAAGTGGTGACCTGACACCCACTCACCCACCTGTGAAAGTAAGTATTTAAATCAGCAATGTAGTCACATAGACTTTCATCTGCCTTTTATCTATGTTCACAATTTTTTTTTATACATTTCAGGGGTTAGTTTGAAACAATGAGGTAAGCATTGTTTTACACTATTGTAATTCAAACTATCAACATCAGGCAGTTTAGCAATTGCATTAACAGCACTACCATGGAGTAAGGGGTCAGGAACCATACCCAAAGCCCTTGGTCAACATTATACTGTTTACATACCCTTTCAAATATATAAATAAAACTATCACAGTCATCACCCTTGCTGTACTGAGGAAAAGGTTTACTGCCCTTTATGGCTTCTGGGGTTCAGTTATACCCTTCCCCATTTTCTCCATGACCATGTTGAAGGATTAGAAGCTCCTTTTCATTCTGCCACTGCCTCTCATTTTCTTCAGCTTCTATCACCAAATGCTGCAGTTCATACTGCTTCTGATTTTCTGTTTCCTTTTCTTCAGCCTCCAGTCCAAGTATCTTTAACTCCATATGGATTTTAAGTCCTCTGAGGAAAAGGTGAACTGTCTTATCTTGGAAAGCTGCTTAACCCCATTGCCAAACTGGATATGCTCCAAGATGCTGGTCTGCTCTGCTGCTGTGACTAAGGCTGGGATAATTGCTTCCTTGCTCATGTTGGCATGCAGCAGTTCTTTGGTTTTGCATACGTTGGCCAACTGGTTCCTTGCCATCTTGCTATAATCCTCTGATGATATCTTTGTCTGCTATCCCTGACTAAACTGACTAAAAATGTTGTTGTGTCTTTTGGCTTTTCCCGGTTAGGGGTCGCCACAGCTGAACTCTGGTCTGCTAATGATTGGCAGCAGATTTTTATGTGCCGAGTTGCCAGCCCTGATGCACAACCTTCAACGAAGGTACACCCATTCATGCATGTCTCCACACAGAAGATGCTTTAGCTGAGAATCGAACAGGACAACGTCTTACTGTGAGGTAACAATGCTACCACAGCACAAACTGACTAAAAATAAATAAAATAAATAAAACTGTGTGACTTTAACTACCTAACCATAGAGTGGAAGACCTGTTCTAGCTCAGACATGAACGCCCAGAGATTCATCAACTTTGTCAATGCCAATGCATTGGATCAGCTGGTTAACACCACCACAAGAGGTGAAAATGTCCTGGACCTGCTACTAACCAACATGAGTAGCCACTGTAGCACCCCTACAGTGTCATCTTCCTTGGTATGTTCCGGCCATAAAGCAATCACTTTCAAAGTCACCATCTCCCCTGCCCCCACCCCTTGCCAGGATCAAACAAAAACATTTTTCCAAAGCTGGCTACAGTCTCCTGAGAGCAGTTATAAGCAGCTTCATAGCCACCATCCCTTCAGTTGAATCAAGTACTAATGTCCAAGCCTACACCAAAAAACTATACGAGCACCTATATATCTGCATGGACTCAGAAATACCTGACAGGATCAAATCATCTTCCTCAAGGAAGAGTAAACCTGTCTGGTGGACAGCAGCAATAAATAGACTCTATAATTAAAGGAAATAATTGCTGTCCAGGATCAAGAAGGAGCAGGTGCCAATTTGGAAGCAATCTCTCCTTTTTCTGAACAAACAAGTAAGGTCACTGGTGAAATCCTCTAAGGCTAACTTTGAGTCCATATTGGCCAAATCCACTAAAGACAATCACAAGGCCTTCTTCACATACATCCAGAATCTCAAAGGTAACTCACAAATCTGCTCTGAATTGGTGGTCAAGAATACCACATATTCAAATGCCATAGATATAGCCAACCTGCTGGCAGACAAGTTCAGTGAAAACATCACCTCCCTGTCCTACATCAGTAAACCAGGACATCCTCAGCACCTGCCCCTTCCCCTCATCACCAGGGAGCAAGTTATTAATGGTCTCTCAAAGGCAAAAAAAAAAAATACAGCCTCCATGGGACCCAACAACATCCCTGACTGTGTCCTACATGAACTCAAGCAAGAACTCTCATCACCACTAGGCACCCTATTCAACCAAAGCATGTGCACTGGCTTCATCCCAGCAGAATGGATGACAGCCACTGTCATCTGTCTGCACGAAGGTGGAGCGTCCACCCACCCAGGCAATTATAGGCCCATCAGCCTAACTACCCTGATCTGCAAGGCCATGGAATGCATTATCATGAACATTATAAACAAGGACATTGGCAACCTCCAAACACTTGATCCCACACTGTTTGGTTTTGTCAAAGGGAGATCATGCCTGTTAAACTTGGTCACCTTCTTTAAAACAGTCACTAAAGCCATAGGTGAGGGCAAGACAGTGCACACTGCCTACCTTGACCTAGCCAAAGCCTTTGACACTATTTCCCACTCGAGCATAATAGATAAACTCTCCCAGTTAGGCACCAACCCATATGTTACCAGATGGGTAGCTAACTGGCTCACTGATAGAACCCACTCAGTCAAAATAGGGGAAGTCACCTCTGGAAGTAGACCCATAACAAGTGGCATACCCTAAGGATCGGTCTTGGGGCCTCTACTGTTTGGGATATACTTTTCTGAGGTGCAAGCCAAAACCAGTAGTCTGTGGCTGACCAAGTTTATAGATGACTTCAAGCTGGGCATTGTCATAACTTCCCCTAGTGATGTGAACCACCTCCAAGAAGGCCTTAACCAAACTAATGGAAGGTGTCAGATGCATGGCCTCAAACTGAATGCCAAGAAATGCATCACTATCCCCTTTTGAGAAAATGGTGTCCCCACTAATTATCACATTAATAACAATGTACTAAGCATGAAATCAGTTGTGAGGGACTTGAGCACCCAGGTTGATAGTAACCTGACTTTTGACCACCATGTTGCTTCCGTTGTATGGAAGGTTTTCTACATGTCCCACCTCATAAGTAAGGGTATTTCATCCAGGAAAAAGGAGGTCATAACATTCCTCTACTCCTCCCTTATCAGACCCATTATTGAGTACAATGGCCCCTTCAGCACATACCTTGCCAAGCACATGCACCAGTTGGAGACACCACAGATGTTCCTGACCAGAAATATCCAGGGTCTCAAACAGCTATCCTATACAGATAGTCTAAAAGCCCTGTCCCTCTACTCAGTCTCATACAGAGTGCTCAGAGGTGACCTGTGTCTGGCATACAAGGCCATCTCAGACTCAGCCTTGATGGAGTTGTTGCATATCCGTAAGTCAAACTCCACTTGTGCAACCCACACATGAGGTCTCAACCTGGTCTATGACACTAATATAACTTGCTGGTGGGATAGATTTGTGCCCCAATGACTCCCTCATCTGTGGAATAGATGCCCTCAACATGTCAAGCAGATCAGTAGTACTCTTTAAGAGGAACCTGGCCGACTGGATGGGAAACAGAAAATATACCCCTGGGATCCCACCTGTGTCCCTGCTGGACAGGGAAGCAGGTGCAGACTTTGTGGGAACATAGGGTAAATTCTTGGCTAGGCTGATAAGAGCCTCCATGCCAACAGCCTAGTATCATCTTATGAACCTATTAACTTATGATAATCAACTTCTGTATGTTTACCTCATGACTGTTGACAGTGCATACTTTGGTGACAACTACCCACAAGTTACTAAAGCTCAATTAAAATCCCACACCACTGCCACCAATATGTGAGCAGCCCTCTTTATCTTGGGGCAGTAACTAAGGAGTATCAATCTTCACCACTGTCTCTGGTAAGGGAGTGTCACTAAAAGCAGGGATAGAAATACACAATTTCCCCTAAGAGTACACAGAGAACAGTTTCCAAAGCAGGGACTGGACTATATGCTTCACTCCAGTTCCCCAAATGAGTCTCCACCCTTACCATTGCAGAGCCCTGGGCCCCAGTTCTAGGTACCTGACACACTCACTCTTAAATGTCTGATATTCATACATCAATACACTCTTGAGAAAGACTGACAAAAATGTATCTGCTGTGTTTCTTTACCCAAAGTACAAGGTAACAGCTGCCACCAGTCACATACCACAATACCCTTCAAAAAGGGTGTTCAATTTTTATTGGGTAAAATAGATATTGAAACAAATGGCAGCATGTATCCCAAGCTGTAAGGCTTTTCAGAGTGGACCTGATGTTATCACAATAAGCATAAACACTCTCAAGTTATTAAAATATTAACTAAATAACCAGCCACAATGAGATGTAGGAAAACATTTAGTAATAAATAAAAGGAATTAAAACATGCTAATACTGAATAACTGATTCCAATAAACATCAGAGTTTCACACACAGGAAATATAAAAATAATACTGTAGGATAGATCTTACATTCATTTGAGAAAACCTCTAACTAGTTGTAGTTATCTGACAATCCAGCAAGGCAAGATTATATTCTTACTTCTGCAAGGCAAAATGAGGAATTATGTCCACACTCCAGGCTGTTGTCTGTCCTCAGTGACAGGAACAACGACTCTGGAAGCAACTGGACTACTACTGCTGAACAGCTCTGGAAACAACTGAATGATGACTGAACAACTGACTGAGAGCCTGCTTTTATAGAATATTTTTTTTCTTTTAAAGTAACAGGAAGCTGCTATGAGAATTCTACTCTCTAATATCAAACTTTGAAAAGTAAACAGACAGTTGCAGTGAAGGTTCTATCTTTTCAGCTCTGGCACACAATGACATCACATCTTGGTCAGCTAACTCTGGCATAAAATACATTCATAATTCTCTTTAAATAAAATGATGTACATTTGGTCAGCTAAAGGAACACTGACATTCAAACATCTTGCATAAATCAGAGTGATAATCAAAAGACACAAACCTATTTACAAAATTATAGCTAGCCATGCTGGTATATGTAAGACAGGGTAATTCACAATTATTTACAAAAATTCAGCTAGTGATGGTAGCACAGATAACAATATCTATTATTCTCACACCATGCACCATATTTAAATATCTGAGTGGTATTGTGGCCAACAATAATGTTGCCGGCCAGGAAACTGTGTAACGCAGCACGCTTAGCAAACCTATTTAACTCAGAGCACAGTAGATTAGCAGGTTTGCACAGCATGCCACAATAATCACTAGGGCTTAACAGATAGTATTTTTCTTAGCTCTCAATCTCTTAGTTTAAGATATCTGGACAAAGCACAAAATAATGGGGGGATATCCCAGAAATGGGGACAGATTTTATATATTTTCTCTTTTAAACTTAGAGATGCACTAGAATTACAAGGTTTGTGTGAACATACATTTTCTGTAGGCTTTGAAGTCTGAAATTTGAACGTATGTAATTATTGTGTTGCATCAGTCCTGAGATCATCCCAGTGATATGGCAAAATAAAAAAAACAGGTTTTATAAGGAACACACCAAAAGATATATAAGGTAACAATCTGGAAAGTCTGTAAAAATCTGGACAGATAACACGTGTGATAGTTATGCATATGGTCCAAACACAGTACAGGACAGTGTATACATTGCAGAGTATTGTGAAATCTGATTCCTAGCATTCTGTACCAAAGTTGTGTAAATGATCTGTAAGGGTACATGGACTGACTTGTAAAATAAACACTCAGGGGAAGCATGTGTATTGAATAGGGACACACAGATGAATTGTAGGAATGAAGACAGGGAAAGAGGACAGCTAAAACATCCTAATGTACAGCCAATGAGAGCATGTCAATGAAAGACAGCTGTAGCAGCAACACCAATCACATATCAATATGGTACAGTGGGGAATGCACAGTGAAAATGTACATTATACGACTGTCACACAAGGTGGCATATTAATGGGGAAGATGTCTGTGCGAGATAGACATCATTACATTTACAAGGCAGAGGACCTCTGTGAAAACTGATTTGCCTTAATATGAGTGTAATCTCAGCAGATGTCTTCAGCAAGTGGGACACAGGTAAAGGCTCATGGACATCATTAAAAGAAGCAAGCATGATCATGGACAATTTCAGAATAATACCACCAATAATCCCATGTCTCTGCTATAACATATGTGACTTAGAGTGATTAGAGATGATTTTGCACAAACACACTTGTACAACTATTATGACGTGTCCGCAGTCTGTGAGGGTAATCATGTACACTCTCCGGGCACTGTAACATCTACTAGAGAGGTACATCTACTGGAGGGACACTGCTATACTTGTATACCACATTATGAGCAATACAGGCTAGTTGATGATGTGCATGGCAGATATATATGGCACAATCCACACTGTCATGAATGTTACCAGTGCCAGTACTGTTGTCAATATGCTATGCATGCACTGTGTGCATCACCGGAACAGGTAGTACACATGCTTCTAGTGTAACATACTCGGTAGTCATATTATGTACAAGGAAGTAGTCAGCACTGTGATCACATGCTGGTGGATGTTTCACATACCATCTACCCCAGGACACAGATCACATACCTATTTGTCTGATTATAGGGTGTGATGTCTAAATTATACCTGGGTTGTGTGTTTGTTTCCCTGATTTAATAAATCCCCCCATGTTTTTATATCATTGCAGGTGTTGTTATGTTTGTGGCAGCAATCTTTGGTATGTTTGAAACTGTCTATATTATACTAAAATCACAGTTGGAGACAATGATTGACCACAATCTTTAAATCTTCAAACAGCTGTTTGGATACAGGATGTGTATGTCATATGTGATGTCTGTCCCTTCAATAATGGACAGAAAATGGTGTAGCAGACAGCCTTGATGTTTGGACCTGCTCACTGGACCTGAGATATAAGTCACTTCACACATTTAAAAATATTTAGATGTCATGTATGTGATACAGGGGTCTACCTACTTGTTGATGTAGGTGTTTAGTGTCACATCTGACAGTGCTGAATTAATACCTCCATGTGGATTTTTGTCAAATGCCTTGGGCTTGTCAAGTTCAAAGGGATGATAGTATTGTCATCACACATGCCCTCGATGACCTCTTTGAGGACATCTAACAGATGTAATGGACATGATGTAACATTAACAACTCACAGCTGGGAGTTTACTAGTGTCCATTTAGAAAAGGTCCATGATGACATGTTGGTCTACCTCACAGATGAGGAGAGTCAAGATGTGTCAATACATGCATGTATTGGGTGCTGTTCCCCTCCAAACTCAGATGGATGCATGTTGATGTACACTCTTCTACAGGAACATAGCCTGTGTGAAGGGTGTGTTGAAGAGTGTATTCAACCACGTCAGGAAGATGTATGTGATGTGTCCTGTGATAGGCGATGTGTGATGTCCCAGCCTATTAATTCTGTGTGATAGGTCTGGATGAACGTAAGACAGTGCATATTGGCTATCTTGATCTGGCATAGGGTTTGAACACAATCCCCCACAAAGATATAATTGAGAAACTCTCCCAGCTGGGATTAAATTGTATTTCACTAGATGGGTAACCAATTTGCTCACTGACAGAACATATACTGTGAAAGTTGATGAATCAATTTGGAGCAGTAGAGCTGTCATCATTGGAGTATCCCAGGGATCTGTGCTTGCTCATTTTTGCTGTTTGAAATCTATTTCTTGTAAGTTTAGGCTAAAGTATACTGCCTTTGGCTTACAAAGTTTGCTGACACTGGCATACTGGGATCAGTATGTACCTACCTATGAACCTATAACAGAAAATACACCCCTGGGATCACTTCATTGGCTCTTTTTGACAGAGGCTCAGTTAATTAATCAATGGGGTGGCGAAAGCTGACACACTCTGGCTAGACTTATAAATGCCCTCGGGCAGATAGCCTAGTACCTACCTATGAACCTATGAACCTATGAGCCAATCATTGAGTCCACCTATGATAATAACATAGTACAGTAGAGGCTAACACAGACAAATTATTGGTGGCAAAGCAAAATGGTCTACAAATAAATGTAAACATGTGTTTTTATTTTGTCCTTCTGCAAAGTGGAATTCCCTGCTAATTACAGTGTTGACAACAGACCCACTTTGCTGAAACCTAGTGATCTAAGCACTGGGAACAGTTCAGATCTGAGGATTATATTACAGCACTGTACTTGAACCTCATCAGAACACTAATATAGGATATAATGCACTCTTTTGCATGTACATCACCAGACACACGCAGCAGCTGGAGACACCACAGGGTTTTTTCGCCAAGAAAACAGAGGGCCTGTAAACCATGCTGTGATGTATCTTGATAGACTGAATGCCATGTCATTGTTATCTGCATTTTAGAGGCTGAGCTGACTTCTGCCTGGCCTCCAGGCAATTTTCTGACCCTGCCCTGGTGGGAATAGTGCACATCCCCAAATCAGATATAGCTAAAGCCATCAGCAGTGTCTGGTGAGGAGAATATAGTAATAACAGTGTCTCACATGCTGGTGTAAAAGGCTCACTATAATGTCAGGCAAGTGCACATGCACACACACCAGCTGACTGCAGTGAGAATAGAACCCCTACCTTCCTAAGTAGGCAGACCACAGAACTCTGTATTTAAGGCAAACACCACACCTCAAGTCTGACTTGTATTGGCAGCATTTTATAGCTGATGACACCAGTACTGTCTGGTGAGGAGAATATGGCAATGTCTCACATGCTGGTATAAAAGGAAGGTGCAGTGGTGCAGTGGTTGTATTGTCGCCTCCCAAGAAGAGGTTCTCTGGTTTGATTCTGGGCTGGGGTGGTTTCTGTGTGGATTATGCATGTCCTCCTTATGTTCATGTGGGTTTCCTCTGGGTACTCTGGTTTCCTCTCACATCACAAAGACATGTGTCTGGAGCATTTCTCCCTGGAGCTCCCCTGAAAATTGGCTTTGTTCCAAGTCAGACTTTCCTGGTAAACAAATGTTAAATGATTAAAAAAATAAATAAATAAAAGGTTCTCTGTAATATCAAGCAAGTGCACACATGCACATAGACACACACACCAGTTGACTGTAGTAAGAACAGAACCCCTACCTATCTAAGTACACAGACTACAAAGCTCAGTAATTTATGCAAGCACCATGGCACCAATCTGACTTTTACAAGACTGCAGACAAACTTATAGTGGATGATATCACCACTGGATGTAGGAGAGAAGATGTTGGGAGGCATTCATGAAATGGATGTATAGCCACATGCAAGTATCAAAATACTGTCAATCTATGAGACTGGAGTGGTAACTACAGGCTACACACTTCTGCTCTTCTGGTTAGACACACACACACACACACACACACACACACACACACACACACACACACACACACACCAGTTGACTACAGTAAAAACAGAACCCCTATGTACCTAAGTACACAGAGTATAGAACTCAGTAATTTATGCAAGTGGCAATTCACAAGTTTGACTTTTTCAAGGCTGCAGGTCAACTTATAGTAGATCACATCAGCAACGGATGTAGTAAAGAAGATCATGGGAGGGATGCATAGGTTCATAGCTTCATAGGCTCCTAGGAGGTTACTAGGTTAATGGCCCTAGAGCCTTTCCAAGCCTAGCCGTGCATAAATAAAGTACCATTATTGTTCATAGTTAGATGTTCATTGTCAGCAGAGCAATTTTATGATCATTATTGACTGACCCTATCTTCCAGGGACATAGGTGCCACCCCTGGGGTGAATTTATAATCATCCATCCAGTTGTCAAATTTGCACTTGAATAGGATCATTCAGGAGCACTGCTTCACATGCAGTGGGAGCCTAATACAGAGGAGCAGCAATCACTGGGAGATATTTCTGTCTCTCTAGCATGTTCTGTTTATGTCACAGGCTAGGTTGAGATCCATTGAGCATGTTATTCTTGTCCCACTTGATTTGCACATGTCCAGCATTTACATTAGAGCAAGGTCTGAGACTGCTCTGTAGACCAGGTCCAGGTCACCTCTCAGCAGGCAGTATGATACTGAGTACAGTGACAGGGCTTTCAGTCTTTCCATGTATGTCATGTCTTGGAGGCCCTGGAATCTCTGGGACAGAAACTTCTGTGGTTTGTCAATTGCTGTGGTTGTCTGCTGTGGTACATAGAGAAGGGAACACTGTACTCAATTAGTGGTCTGATAAGGGTCAAGTACAGCAGAAATATGACCTCCCTGGTCTTAGATGATGTTCTAATTTATGAGGTGGGCAATGTAGAATGTGTGTCTTACCACTATGGACAGATAGCGATTGAAGTTTAGATTGCTATCAAACTGTACTCCTAAGTCTCACACCACTGAGTTTGAGCTTAGAGCGGTGCTATATGAATAACATAATTAGTAAGATCAAAGGGGACAGTGAGGCAATTTCTTCCATTAAGTTTCAATCTGTTAGTTTGGCATCAATCATTTGTCTGTGTAAGTCCATTCTGTAATATGTTAACATTGTTGGGGGAGACTTTGTATGATTGTGCCCAGTTGACAATCCTCTGCAAACTTGGTACACCACAGACCATCTACCTTTGCCTGGATTTCAGATAAATAGTTCCCAAACAGAAGAGAGCCTAGCACATATCTTAGTGGTACTCCACTGGTAACTGATCTGCTGGTAGAGGTGAAATCCCCTACTTTGACAATTTACATTCTGTTGGTGAGCCAGCTGGCTACCCATCTAGTAATATATTGGTTAATCCTCAGATGGGAAAGTTGCTGTATGATACCTGATTGGAGGATTGTGCCAAAGGGATTGGCTAAATCAAGATAGGTGGTATGTGTCGGACATTATCAAAGAAGTACAATAGGTTTAATAAGCGAGACCTTAAGAAAACCATTATGGATCAGGTCAAGAGTGTTGAAGGCCACATATGTCTCTATGGATAAGGTCCATGATTAATCTTTCCATAGACTTTCAGAGAAGGCTGGTTAGGCTTATGGGTCAATAGTTCCCAGGGTCAGTTGATTAATGTGTAGGCATGTTGAACTGTAAATATAGTTCTGCATGTTACTCAACTGATGTGCATTGCATATCACACAGCATTTGATATTCATTTATGTAGTGCAGTTGATATATTTGTGAAAAAGTACTGGAGACAGCAGGGTCACAGTGTATGGGGGAGGAAACAATTAGTTGCATTGTAAATATGTGACATATTGTTCAGTTTAAGTTTCATGGCATAAAGAGTAAAATGGACAGGAAACAGCACTAACACATGCTAAATTTGATTTTGCATAGCACAGCAGCAAGCAGCAGGCTTGTGCAATGGTTGGCAAAGTGTTTGCACATATGAGATACATATTTCCATTGTTTTCTCTGTTTGTGCATAGTTAAGCAGTATGCAAATGGAAGCAGCATTGCTAGAAGTCTGCGAGTTAATAATGAGCATATGAAACACACCTGTTACTTAGCTGACTTTGTGGCAGCAGGTGAAATTGATTGATACATTTATTTTTGAGCTCAGATGATACTGAGTTCAAATCCAGGTATAGCTAATACTTTTAAATAAATAGTGATAATGCAATGACATCAGTTCTTTATAGTGAGTGTGTTACTCTATATTGGCATAGCTCAGTAGGTTTAAGCAGCATTGCCAGGAGGTAACGTCAGCATTGTAGGGCCACTCACCACTGCTTGTCATGGGTACATGATTTCCAACTCAATGCAAACATAAAGGCAAAAAAATGAAGGGAATAATTGCTTTTTCTGCTACTTATGTGTGTGTGTGTGATTCTATTTTTTGACCAGATTATATATGTTAAAATGGGGTAGATAGGAAAGTTGTGAAATAGAGAGCAAGCAGGGGAAAGAACAAAAGAAAAGCAATACAAGAATGTGCAGGATGGAGGTAGGAATGAAACATAGCTATCCATTTCTTCAACAGTAAAAACTGATAATATATGCAGAATATTAGCTGAATTTGGACTGTCACCTCCAGAGAGAGGGGTGACAACAATGCAATCATGTTGTGTAACCAACTGGACTGAATGAAGTGCGTCAAGATGACACTGGTTCAAAATGGAGAGCTATGTATTGGGATGATATTTTTTTTGTGGGACAAGTGCCATTTTTTTAGTTCCGTAAAAGAGGAATGCTAGGTAAGGGACATGGGTATGTCTAGGTCAGGTATGTTGGGTAGGTGAGGTAACAAATGCAAACAAGACAAGAGACAGGGACAGTGAGGGACATGAAAAGTTGGAGGACACCATGACTGTGGTGAGTGTGAGGACAAAGCAAGCTCATGACTGTCAAACTCTGAGACAGTGAGAAGTGAGTCCTTATCCACTGGACTGTCATCACTGTCCCCTTACTCTGCTGGCAGCTGGAGTGCTTGACATCTTCTCCACTTACAGACCATGAGGGAGAGCAGCTCTCCATCCGGCATAGGTGTACACCAATGGTGCAATGTACAACCCTACGCACCAACCCTGCCATCTCCTGGCAGGTGATGAAATCCCCACCTCTGCCACTGCTCGCAGAGGGTAACACTGCACTAGCTGCCAGGGCAATACTACATGAGGGTGCAGGTAGTGCAGGGTAACAGATGCAGTGCTGCCAGGTTGGGTCCCAGAAGTGCTGGGCATCAGTTTTAGAGCCACTGGAACAGGAGCAGGCTGATCCACTGGGGCTGACCTACCTCCTTGTGGTGTGGAGCTTGTAGTGATGAGGTACAGATGGATGACATTAAGACATTTTGATGACACATAATAGAAAATAAGAAAAAAAGAGAGATAAAGGTTGTGCTGAGAGGAAAAAAAGATAAAATTGGTACCATCATATGTTGATACAATGCATTAATACAATTATACAACTGTTTTATCTGAAGTATGACATTTAAGTATATGTGCTAAAAATACTCACTATAACCACAGATTGCTGACAGTAATCATGGATAAGTACATACACTGCTAAAATTGATTTTTAAAGTGTGCGATTCAAACCTAGGCATAAGGGACAAACATTTTCTTCCACAGTGTTGATCTTCCTTTGCCACAGAAAAAGTGCAGCTCAGACATTGTCAGGAATCATTCATAAATACAGGTGACAGTTTGAGGTGTTACACATGTATGTGTGTGACCTGACAAGGTTTAATTATATAGATACAGTTGTATGTGTGATATTTAAATTGTGAAGGCCACGCAAGTCAAGATAGAAGAAATGCACTTACAGAAATTTAATAAACAGTATACCCTCAGTCATACATCTGAAAACACAATAAGGGTGTCTTATCCCTCATACTTATAATTCATATCAGCTCCACTGGGTTCCCTTCAGAAGCTCAAAATACAGAAATTTCGAATTTCAGTATTTCGAGCCCAAGAAGCCGAATCCACATAATAGCAAAAGTTTAGAAGTGCAAAATTCAAAACCTCGAATACTGGAAGTTTTGAATTTTGCGCTTCAAAAGTTCTGCTATGGTCATGTATTCAGGTAAGTGTGTGTGTGTAAGAGGTTTGAGTAGGGACTGTTGTATGTGTCAGTGTGTTTTGTTGCTACGATGTGTGTGTGTGAAGAGAAAGTAGCTTCTGTGGTGGTTTTTGTGTGTGTTTGTATGTAGTGCGACCTTAGAGTGAGAATATTTAAGTAGAGTGTGTGGGGGTGCAGCCCTCCACATGGGGGTGCAGGGTGGCTTGCCCCCTTGCTTTCATGTAGAACAGTGATTGTGTGTGTTTGTGTGGTAGATGGTGTGTATGTGTGTGTAGTAAAACCGCAAAATTCAAAACTTCCGGTATTCGAGGTTTTGAATTTTGCGGTTTTTACTTTTCATTGTTTTGTGGATTCGACTTCTTGGGCTTGAGATACTGAAATTCGAGATTTCAGTATTTCTATATTCTGAAGTGAATCCCAGCTCCACTATATAAAGTATTATAAATGAGAGTGAATATAGTGGGAAGTGAAACAACAGTAAAAATGCATGGAATATCCTATATTAGAACCCAGGACCATGTCTATGGCAGTCCTACACTTACACCTGTTGCCACAAGAAAGTTGAAATAGAATTTCTCTATTTTTCAGTTTATTGCTGTAAATTGTATTGTAACAACAGTAAAAATAGGTTGCACACCCTGTTCTAGTAAATAGAACACAGGATAATATGTACTGCAGCCCCACACTTACACCTGCTGCCACAGGACTAGTTACATGGCATTTCCATAATTTCCTATTCATTCATAAGTTGTCTGTGTTAACCACTGCCAACACTGCTTAGCATGTTTGCACAGTGCCAAACAGAATTAATCGAATGTAGCTGTTTTCGGTTATTAGCTGTCCAAGTCTTGTCTGTAGTTGTTGTGGAACCTTGCTAACTGCCGCACAATGTGGCTAAGTAAAGCTGTGTGATGGTAAGCAAAAATTGCAGCTATTAATTGTTTTTGACCTTTGCACTTTTACAGAACTCTGTCTGCAGGTGTTCTGCCTGCTTCCTGGGTGGGAAACTAGTCTAGGTTTGCTCAGTACCAAGTGTCACACAAACAAGATAAGCACAGCCAAACATGACATTCATTTTGCCTGTTTCCCTTGTTTGTGCTAAACCACTCACCAAGCAAACACTGGCCAAAAAATAAATAAATAAAAATAAAACAAAGTAAACTTAGGAAAAGCAATCTATGACACTACAAAATCTTAGTAAACATAAAATACTTGCACATAGGATAGGTCTGGATTTGAAATATCACTCTAATGAACATTCAGAGCACAGTAAAAATGCCTTAGCTCTCTTTGCCACAGAAACACCTTTGCAGCAGGGCACTGAAATCATTCTGCATACAACCAAATGCAGCATCATATACAGTACTATGAAGCCATGTAACAGTTATTTGTACACATATTAATGTTGGATGTAGTGCACTGAGTGATCACACAACCATTTATGAGCATTGCTTGCAAATATGCATCTCTGTCTTACCTCTCTGTGTTTGTTGCTCATTATTGTGTTATCTGACCAGTAATATCAGACATGCAGTCATAAGCCATTCTATATCATTGTCTTTAAAATGTGTGAGTATATTAAATGGCAATAATATAATATACAGTTACCAACAAATGGAGGGGATGTTGGATGTTAATGAACAGAACCTGCAAATTGTGTGCTGCTTACTTACATTTCCAACCTTGACAAAATTACTTCTAGCACTTTGTAAGTCTAACCTGACACACCCACTGGATGAAGGGCAATCTGTATTCCTGTTGTGCTTTCCTTCTCCCTACTAGTAATCATTTACTGTTGCAATCCATTAAAAACAAACACCAAAGGAGTGCCTACACTATGTTTACATCAGATACACGGAGCTAAGTATTTAGGATTCAGGAATTCTAATGAACTCATACCTCATTTGCATCTTCACTGTGTTGACAATCTCGAATCTACACCATAAAAAGGAAACCATGTAGCTAGGGAACCTAAAGGTGAGGACACTTTTGACATTGGAGAACACAGAAAAGAGGATATTACTTTGAGATATATCTACACAGGAGATTACTGAACCTGAGAAGGTATGCTTGCATTTTTTCAGCTATATACTTTATATGCTGAAATGTTATTAAGAAAAATCTGTTTGAGATATATATATATATATCTATATCTATATATATATATATATATATATATATATATATATATATGTATATATTTATACTTATTCGCAAATGCTACACTTTTATCTGTATGCCTTAGTTAGAAGTGTACTGATGGCATGGGCATGTTTGTCAGGGCATTTCACAGGTATACATGATTGTCAATACCTTAAAATTTAATGTTCTGTGTTAACTCATTACATCCGAGTGACACCTCCAGGTGCTTCTGCAGTTACCTCCTACTGCTCCTCTAATCATCAAATATGACTTGTTCATTCTTGCATTAATAATTCCAAAACTATGCTACATACAATTAGCAGAATATTTTATTTTGAAGCATACATGATGGCAAACACAATTGTATTGATATCTGACCTCTGTCAGTGCGTATTTGTTAAAATTGTAAGGTGATAACTTAATTTTTAAAAGCTCAGGCCACACCCACTAGGAGTTAAAGGCATACACTCAAAGGAGTTGTACTGGAGGGAATGAGTTAAAGCTGTAGGCATGTTTCATTTGATAGCACATTTAGCATTTCAATGTGTCATTTTCCTGTTCTTTTCGGGGTGGGGGAGCAAAGCTGCATTTCTGTTATGGCACAAACAAGGTTATGTTGCTATTGCTACTCTCATGTTTTGCAAATCTCTAGACTGTTTTATGTTTCTCCAGTAGGTAGTACTGAAGTGCTACCTTTTTTGTTTTATCTGGGAACAGTTATTTTGTAGTTATGTAATAGGTATGTGTATTATTCTTCTGTTGTCTTTTAGGACACTATGACTATGGCAATCAGGTGTCTCAGTCTCCAAAAAACACCCTTCAGTGACCCTGAGAAACAGGTCATTGTGGAAGCTTTTAGTTGACATGATGCCTTTCTGCTTGAGAGGGGACATGAATATATGTCAGGCAGAATGCAAATTTGGAAACAGATAGTTACAAACGTTAGTGTAGTAGGTGGGCACAGCAGTTCATATGATGATGTGTGCCACAGGGCCACTGACATGATCACA
The DNA here is from genome assembly GCF_019279795.1 of Protopterus annectens. NCBI lineage: Eukaryota > Metazoa > Chordata > Ceratodontiformes > Protopteridae > Protopterus > Protopterus annectens. The sequence goes on from NC_056737.1 coordinate 1,222,877,442, forward strand.
TCTGCATAGAAGAAAACAGCTGCAGTGACCCGTGATCAGATGGGTACAGGAGAAGTCTGCTACAGACCCACCACTAACAGCAAATGAGTAGTTCCTGTCCACTTTCAGCCATCCAGACAGCTCCCAGGAAAGTGTAGAACAGCACATCCTTGTCATTGGTGCTACTTTTTCAAGGACAGCAAGTATGTCCCAGAAGAAGCTTCCAAGTAGGATTTTGCATCTCAGTTGTTAAATACTGTTGTATAGTAAAATATTTACATCAATATGTTAGTTCTTTTTAACAAGAAATTGGTTTGGGGAGGACTGAAGATTGCTACAGTTAACAACACATTCTAATTGATTACACATGGGGCTTAGGTTGGGCTTGTCACCCAAGTTCTTGTTGAAAGTATAGTTAATGGATATATAAAGGGTACAAAGTTCTACCCCCTGTTTTACTGTCAATTGTGATGATGTTGCCCTTACCTTTTGCTTAACTTCTTCCAGGACTATCCAGCATAGGGAGCATACCATTATCTGCACATGGTAAGCCAAACAGTTTTTTGTCAGTACCGATGAGCAGTCCAAAGAAATATTTTGATGTGTGATGTTGATATTAGAACTGTTGCATATATTACTGTACTGTCTGTAATAGTGGCAGCACTGTTAGTTTGTAAGCCTATGTTGGACTATAGTAGTGTAGGTATCACTTTTTTCCTGTATTTGTTGCTTATCAACACATGTGATCCTGACAGTGGAAGTGTGGGGCTTCTGCCACCTGATGTCAGAATATCAGCAGAGTCTGATGATGATGGTGGCCAACACAGGCACAGCTGTGGGGGTGCAGAGGTTGAATCTAACATACAGCTATCCCCTAAAATTCAATTGGACACAGCCAGTAGGCCTATGCCTACCCATTCCAATGAGCCCTCAAATAGACAGGTGGAGGGCAAGACAATTGATCAGGGAAGTGTTGTTACTGTGGCTTCAGTGCCTGTTGATTCTGACCATAGTAAAAATGTGGGAAAGGTGCCATGTAGAAAGGTTGTTAGCTGTGCTCAGAGGAGGCCTACTGTCCATCCTCCACCTGATTCAGGTGTTTCTTCCCATACCACTCAATGTATGGTTAGGGCCATCATGAATGTACAGGCACATTCCCATAGGTCCTCCAGAGAAATGCTTAGGGTTGTAGATGTGGCAAGCTGACATATGTGACTGCCTCCACTTTTGCCGATTTATTGGATTGGATGAATGACACATTGAAATGGGCGGTGCCTGTGATGGAACATCTGCTGGGAGGGGATGGCATCCTCATGGACATAGGTTAGCCACATCATCTGCTGTTAGCCAACATGGCCATGACCAATCATGCTTCCACAGTGGCAGTACTTCCACTGCTCCATCAGTGGTTGAATTGTTCACACCCAGATATAGCAGGCCATGGGGTCATTATTCTGGGTGTCCTCGTGAGGGGAGCTCTTCCAGCAGACATCGGTAAAGTTCAGGTAGCAGCAGTACATCTGTGCATCTGACCATGGATGTGGACATGCTAGTGCAACTCCTGGCAGAGTCAGATCTCATGATCGGGTATGACAATGATGAACTGCCACCTCTACCATGCACAGCCCATATCTGTCCAACATACCAAGATGTAGAGCTATCACAGAGCTTGGCTGTGTTTCTGCAGACACTCACACATCAATTTCACATGGAGGACCCATGCAGACACACACACACAACAGTTACATAGTTCAGCCATGAAGCTCAAAACTCATTTTGTCTCACTGGCCATTTGTTACTTTATCTGAATGTCCGCCTGTTTCTCTTTCCTAATCACACCCACTCACCTTTTGCATCAGCCTAGACTTCTTGACTCTCCCCCACAACACCCTGTGCAAGTGATGATAACTGTGCCATATCCCTGTTTTCTATCTTTTGGATTCAGGGATACATAAGCTTTTTGTCTGACATTTGGGGTGCATAGCTGACTTAGTGCTTAGTATATCTGCATTTGTGATGCTGAATTGGTAATTTTACCTTTGTCTTATATTGGTCTTAGAATGTTAGACAGTCAATAGTACCAAACTTTCTTTTCCATCATTATTGTTAATGATCTTATGAAGGCTGTAAAGTCTGAAACTAAAATGTATATCATTACTTTCTAACTTCTCTCTTTAATGATTTTCCAGTACAAACGTATGGTGCTAAACTGAAGGCATGCAGTGATGATCGCTACTTTTGAGAGGTATGACTGCATGAATCTTTGATGCCTGAGGCCTATTACTTAATAATGGACACATATAAGTCAAATAAGTGTCTGCTGTAATATGTTAGGGTCATTTATGCACCATTTACTTGCGTTCACTTGCAAGTAACAACATGCAAGGATATGGCAGTCATTCATATTATTTTATAGTACATGCCAGGTTCAACACTTCCCTTGTAAATCCAGCAGTTTCAACAGTTTTAGTTCAGGGCTGACTCCTTCTGATGCAAGCAGTGCACAGCCATTACATGGGTAGGTAAAAGTTGTGAGTGTTGCCTGGCATCAATGTTACTATATGGATGTGCATAGAAGTAAGGTTTTAGCCCCTTAAGAGGTGAGTGAGTGGGCTATGTGTTGTCTCTTAGTGAATGTAAGGGCATTTTGAGCACATCTACATCTGCTTACACCCACAGCAGCTGCTGGTTCCCCTCTGACTCCTCACCTGTGTGTGGCTGTACTGACCTTGCCATTGGTGGTGGGATGTGTGCCCCTTCCCCTTGTTGATCCTGCTGAAGCTGTTTTCTCAGGATGATTTTGTGTGGCATGGCACATACTGTGAATATTTCAGTACATGTATATGGATTGTACTGCAGGGCTCCCCCAGATATATCTAGGCACCAGACCCACCACTGCAGCAGCCCAAACACATGCTCTGTTATATTTTTGGTTTCAGCATGTGCCACGATTCTTCAACAGGTGTGTATGTGCATTTCTGGTGGATGTCATCAATCATGGCTCCAGTGCTTAAGCTGCATCCCTCAATAAATGATTATGTGGGATATCCCTACTGATGAACATCCGATTCAGTTGGGAGGTGTGCCAGATATGTAAGTCGTGGTAACTGCCAGGATTGCCAGCACACACATTCAAGTTGATTCCCTTGACATTACACATGACTTGGCAGTTAATGGAGTGGAAGCCCTTTCTATTTATGTAGAACCTTCCCTGTTCTCCAGGTGGTGCCTTAATATCCATATGTGTACAGTGTATGGCAGGCAGTACTTCACAGCAGTGTGCTACGTGGTAGAACTCCTGCTTATTTCTGCCCCTATGCTCAGGAGTACAGGGAAAATATATGTGGTCACTGGCATGCTGCATCAAAGCTTTCAGGAATTAATGGAAGATCCTGGATGCTGATGCCTGTGACACCCCCAGCATGTCCCCTGCTGGTCTCTGAAAGGTACCTGTGGGCTAAAATTCTAAGTGCTAGACATACGTTTGTCTCCACTGGTATGGGTTCCCCTCAGTTTGCCCAGGATCTAAGTTGAGGGTGACAGAGGTTTCAGAGTTCCTGTAGTGTGTCTCTGTCCACCCTGCAGAACTCTACAATTTCCACCTCATGCAGACTGCAATAAGTTAAACAAGATCTGAAAACTCTTCTCCTTTTTGGCCTTGGTCTATCAGCAGCAGCAGCATAGATTTCAGCCTGTTGCACATACACATTAATTAAAGCAGCCGTCCCTAATATGGTTTCTGTGTAGACTCCTTTCCATGGCTGTATTTCAATCGGTTTTGGAATTCACAGGGGAAACAAGCACTGAGTCTACATGCTTGTTTTTAGTTTGTTGAATAGCTTCTCCATCTATGATTGGTTGACTAGCATACAATTCAGCAGCTTATACTGTAATTTGTATGTCACAGTGTTTACCTTGTTTGTGTGACTGTGCATACAGTTCAGCTGCTTATACTGTATACCTTGTTTGTGTGACTGTGCATACAGTTCAGCTGCTTATACTGTAATTTGCATGCCACAGTGTTTACTTTGTGTGTCCACTTATTGACTCCAAAACAGTTCATTATCATGTGTACATCACGATGCAATGCGCAGACAGTGTAAAAGGACTGTGTAGGCTTTATTGAATCTGGCTGTAGGTCATTTCCTTAACCCAGTTTAGTTAGCACATATGTTTCACCAATATATAGGTAACAAAAATCATCCCATTAACTTCAAAACTATTAGTCTGACCAGCGATATTAGCTACACACTGCAGACAACACTGTCAGATAACAATGATAAAAATGAAGGTACTATAGCAATCTTTGCATATTAACATAGGTTTATAAGGGGAGTTTTTAATCAAAAGCATTATTGTTTATTGTGAAACCCTATGTTTAGTGACAGACAAGGCTATATTTAATTAGTTTCTGTCCAGGTTAGCCCCACTATGCTTTGAGGCCTACTTATTGTGGAGTGCATGTTTTATATCTGTGTCTTACAAGGGACTTTTAATATAATTTCTTATGGAGCTGTTTTATTTAGCTTGAAGAATATAGGTTTTACTTCATATATGGAAACATTTTTATAGCATTGTCACAAAGGCAAGAGCATGAGAGAAAGGTAATGTATCTGAATGTTAGATTATTTTCATTTGATGGATTCTTGACTTTTTAATAACGTTTCATTACTATTACAAATGATCCTTGAATCTCCAGACACCGAGACAACTGTAAAGCTGGCAAGCATGTTTGCTGTTGATCATGCAAGTATTACTGAACTTTCTACTAATAAAAATGACAGTTGATATACTACAAATGGAATTTGGTTTATTCAGCCCAAATCAAATATTATCCACTTTGGAAATTCACATATCAGATTTAACTAGTGCATTGAGAATATATTTCCGAAACACTCTATCTCCAAAGATTAAGAAAGCACACACCACAAAAATAATACAATTAACTTACACTTTATAGCAAGAAGGCATCTGTAAAATTCATTGTATTTTATTAAATATGCCAGAAAATGAATGCTCTCCTTCCTCTATATGCAGTATGGAATCAAACCAAGGCAAGCAACACATTTCTTATAATATATTTATGTATTCATTTAGTGGCTATTAAAGCTGAAAGTAAAATACCAGTTCAGTGGTGAAACTCTTCATTAGAGCATACAACAAAAATAACAAATTCTGCCACCCCTCATATCATTTAAGCTTTAGTTTCAAAAAGATCAGATAAGTTCATTGCTTCCTTGTTGGATTATTCAGTAGAATATTTCCAGATCATTTCAAGCTCTTTTGGCTTGCATCTTTTATTTCAGAATCCACTTCTCTGGGCTGCTGTTCTAAGCAAAGAACCACACTGCAATGAAAAGCCATGTTATCTGGTCTCTAGGCCTATAGCTGTCCATTTTTATTCTCTAAACAAATAAGATATATTTCTTGTTACCAACATTGGTTTTAAACAAAATTTTTACCTAATGTAGAGACATGCGTGTGCTTTCATGAAGAACAACACAACATTTTTCTGTACAGCAACATTATGTTCAATACATCGTATCACAATAATATTTACAATATTACTTAACAACACCAGTTTTGATAAATCCTAGAGTGTGACCCAACACAATATTCTAAACAATTAAATTAAGAGTAAAATTAAGAACAAAAATGAAACACAATAATTCATTTTGGTTGTGCAGGAAAACCAAATGTTTAATCTGGATGCTTTTTATTATAAGAGTAACAGTGGCAGCTGGTGACTTCAAATCAAAGGGGGGGGCTGCAGGAGACAGCTGAATGGGTGGAGTCAATGGGAATGGGTGTGACCAACAAGAAAGGGGAGGAGCTATGCTCAAAACCACAAAAACTGTAACTTTAATTAAATACAGTGCCCTGGGTGCCAAACCGTTATGAGTCCAATAAAGACAAAATGAAGTGGAGAAGAAAAAAATGCATTGGCTGCATGACAACTTACTTAATATCTAGATGGAAACAAAAAGGTGGTGAGGCATGAAAAAATAAATTACTTTTTAAATACATTAATGGAATGCCAGTCAAAATCAAGTATAAGAAAAACAAGCAGCACTCAACTCAAACCACTTCTCCTTGCACTGCAGTTCTAATTATAATTTATATTCAGCTTTATTAAAGTACCAAGTAACATGCGGAAAGTAGCAATCTCTGTGATACCCCCACTTGTAAAAATGTTTCTTCTCCAAAAAAGACCTGCTGCCTGAGAAACAACTATTTACTTGTCTCATGGGGAAAACATGATCAAAGTAAAAAATGAAAAGCAAACAAGAAACAAGCTCAACATACATTGCTTAAAGGATTACTGCACAGGTTATGGACCACACATGATAGAATGGCATTCTGTTTAGTTTGCAGGTAAAGGCTGCAAAGATGACTGCAAGTCTCCAACAAATGTAATGAGCTTCTTAAAATAATGTAATCCTGTCCTTTATTACAAATACTGTCATATGCATTTCACTACCCAAGGCTTATACGTTATCTAGTTATGTAAGTATTCTCTGCATGGCAACAGCAGAAAGGCTTTCAATGTTGGCAATTCTTTAACAGTATGCTTATTAAAGCTTCCTTGCATCTTACAATCTCAGACAAGCTTACCTGATGGTCATTAAAGCATTGCTACTTAAACACAGAGCAACAGGCACTTTCTGAATAATAATAAGCATAAATTAACAGTATAAAAATATGACAGAAACCAGAACATTCTGCAAAATCAATGACAGATGAAAAGTCACTATAGTACTTGTGTCTACCTTGGATGGGGGGATACTCTGCACGTTTACACTGCATAACTGCTCCTTGCCTTGCTTGGACACATCCAGAGTCACTTCATGGGAGAGTGGGGTGCAACAAGTATGTCACAATTTGAAATGTCTCTGGCTGACTGTGATGACCCTGACACATTTGTCATACCTTTCAACCTCAGAGCAAGAAATCTGGACAAAGCCATACACAGAAGTGGGACAAAGGCCCAAAAATAAGGACAATTTTTAAATATTGCTCTTATAAACTTAGAAAGATAATAGAATAGTAGGTATTGCATTAGTATGAATTTTGTGAAGGGTATGAAATCTGAAACTAAAATGTCTGTCATTATTTTCTAACTTCAGTCTTTAATGATTTGCCACTAATTTGCCAAAAAACACAATTTTATGAAAAACGGACCAAAAATGTGATGCAAAAATATAAAATAGCCACACAATACAGCTGGGAACCTGTCAAAGAAGGGACACTTGTTCAATATTAGTATTGCTAACTTGAGCAGCTGACAAAATAAAAGAATCTACATGCATTTCTGAAATAAAAGTAATCTATAACTCTGATTATTGCAGTTATTTATTAATTGTAAACCCTCCATGTTTTCTTCCAAAATTGCCATTTTGCAGAGGGATTATTAGAGGAAGAGCAACATTTTGAGCCAAAATCAGGGACATTTGAGAGGTTTGGATATGCCAAATTCTATAAAGCAATTTATTTGCACGTACCTCTCAACCTGTTAATGCCAAAAATATATTGGGGGAACATATAAACAGTACTAAAATTGCTCTTGTACAAACTGAGACAGTTGATAGAATAACAGGTCTTGCTTTAGCATGCATTTTTCTGAAAGTTATGAAGTCTGAAACAAAGTGTCTGTCATTATTTCTGAATAACAACTTTATATTTCATTGTTTCGTCTACAAATAAAGTGCCTATTGCCCTTGAGGAATAAATTGCCTATCTTACACTAAAAAAATGATAAGCTAGTAATATTGCAATAGGGAATGGATGGCAAACTAACAGGTTCATAGTTACTAGGTATCTTCACCAAAAGGGAGTACAGCATCCACCCCCTTTGCAACACAGTACAGTATCAGCAATGCATCTATTTACTGTGGGAGAAGAACCCATAGCCTTCTGCATCAAAAGCAAGTATAGTACCTGTTGTGCTATTAACAATGCAAGCAAACTCAGCATAAGTAGCACTAAACTTTTGCTCCCCTGCAGCTCTCAGCTCCTTATAAAATCTACTCACTCAGCTGTATCTCTGAACTTCGCAGCACAAGAAATCTGGAAAAAGCCAAAATTTATTGTGGGGCAGACAAAAGCCCAAAAACCAGGTACACATTTTAAACATTGCTTGTGTAATGTTGGAAATTTGCTAAAATAAAATGCTGTGTTACCACTATTTCACTGCCAAGTCTTGAACACAGGACTCTGTGCAAAACAATCAGAGCAATATACCACTATGCCAAATCAAAAGGAAGACTGAAACTTAAATGGCTACCATTTAGTGAATTCAGTTATCACCATAGCTGTCAACCTCTTAGCACAAAACACCTGAACAAAGCCAATAATAGGGTATTACAGCCTCCAAACATATTCAGTGAATTCAGCTCTCACCATAGCTCTCAACCTCTTAGTAAAAAACACCCAGACAAAGCCAGTAATGGGGAAATACAGCCCCCAAACATATTTAGTGAATTCAGTTCTTACCACAGCTCTCAACCTTAGCACAAAAAACCTGGACAAAGCCAATAATGGGGGGATACAGTCCCAAACATAGGGACACATTTCAAATACCCATCTTATAAACTTAGAAAAGTGCTAGAATAAAAGCTTTTGTGTTACCATGTACTTTCTGAAGAATATGAAATCTGAAATTCAAATGCTTGGCATTTTTATTTAACATTTATTAACCAGGAAAGTCTGACTTGGAACAAAAAGCCAATTTTCAGCAGAGGCCCAGGGAGAAACACTCCAGACAGACACATGTATTTGGAAGATAGGAGGACACCAGAGCAAACCCATACAAACATAGGGAGGACATGCAGACACCACACAGAAGGCACCCCAGCCAAGAATCAAACCAGAGAACCTATAGCTGTCAGGCATCAATGCTACCACTGCACTAATGCAATAGTAACTTTGTAAGGACACAAAAATACAGAAACCACAGATTTTATGGTGAACAGAGCAAGTATGAGGGAAAAATCTGAATATTTTTTACAAATGGTGGTGGGTAGGGAATTTGGGCTCTTGCCACCAGCACCCAAGGTACAGGGTTCAAGCCTGTCCTTTACCCACCACCATATGGTGCTTGGGGCATTACACACACACAAGCACACCTTTTGTTTCAGTTCCCTACCTGTGCCAAGAGAGAAGGCTCCAGTAACAGTTTCCCAGTGAGAGCAGGCTCCACACACACACACACACACACACACACACACACACACACACACACACACACACACACACACACACACACACCTTTCATTTCAGTTCCCTATATGTTCTGAGAACGAGGGGTCCAGTAACAGTTTACCTGTGAGAGCAGGCTCCAGCCTGTGGACATTGCAGTCCAGACGTCTTCTGTTCTGTGCGGTCATCACCGCATAGACTTCTGGGTTGCAGGGCAGAGATGGCCTTTCCTCCTATCAGGACTACAGGGCAGAGACGGCCTTTCCTCCTATCGAGACTGCAGGGTAGAGATGGCCTTTCCTCCTATACAGACTGCTGACAAAGCAGTCTGGAGTTCCCAATCTGTGAATCACACATGCGCGAGTTCCGGGACTCGAGAAAATTATTTTTTGTTTTGTTTTCTTTCCATTTTTTATTTTGTTTTGTTTTCTTTCCACAGCTGGGGGGAGCTTCAGTCCTACAGTCCTATAGCACAAGCCACCCCTGCAGAGTAATGATAACAGTCATGCTGAAAAATAATAACTAAACAAAGTTATTAAATATCTTTTTCTGTTCTTTGTGGATAAAGATTACTTTTCAATGTTTGATGTTTGCATGGATGAAATTTCATAGTACAGTTTTATGTACTAGTTAGGTTTGAACAGCTATTTTTATAAACAAAGCAAAGAAGTAATTATTTGCTTTAATGGTACCAACACAACAGAATTACTTATAAAACATAAATTACCAGGATTTGGGGTGAAGTATTATGCATTAGCAAAGATCATTTATTTTGTCAGGCAACAAAAGGTCTTGCCCATGCATGGAAATTGTTTAATTAGAAATATAAATCTAAAATAACCAGGTCAATACCAGGAATGGGTACAATTAGTACCATGAAAATTAGCAACTTTTAAATGGCCTTGAATATGATATCGACAATATCTCATGCTATGAGATTAGGGAATTAAATATATGATAAGTTGCAAAACTATGAGTCAACAAGCACAAAATATTCCACAGGAAATCACATGAACTAGATCTCAAATGTTCCCTTTATCTTTTTTTTAAATATGAATTACAGTTTCTTGTTCATTTTAGTAGAATACTGTGATTACAGTGTTTGCCTAGTTTGTGTATTGCATAAGGATTACATATTTTCCAATTTTTTATGAATAGGCTTTCTTATCAGTGGTTTTCTTTTTTAGTTCCAAGCAAATTTTCATATATTTGAAAGTTTCATGTAAGTGGTATTATTTTTAATAAAGTGAACATTTTGAAAGATTATGTTCAACTTTTAGTTTCCTTACATTTTTGGAGCAGTATAATATTCTTTAGTTTTGTAGAGTATAATCATCCATCTCCTGGTAAAGATGACTTTCCACTTGTTGGTTCTGTATTTACTTTTTGTTAACTCGTTACTCAGTGTGCATACTTGTTTTTTTGCAACTGGCTTCTTTTAAATATATGAAGAAATTTGTGTTTTGGGGGGCTGAATTCCCAGAGGATGCTGTTTATTTTTAGTGCATGCAGCATGAGTATATTCATTTTCTCTTTAACATAATGGAGCCAAAATATATTTTAGAATATAATTTCTAATGGGTTGGGGATTTGAAAACATGCCTAAAATATAGGAGAAGGTGATAATATAAACAGGATGTACACTAAGTACACAAATATATGCCATACCATGAAATGACCGTCACAAATTTATAGCTAGGAATACCATTAATATACATAGATTGATAGAAAGATAGATAGATAGATAGATAGATAGATAGATAGATAGATAGATAGATAGACAGATAGAAAGATAGATATCCATAGATAGAAAGATAGCTATAGATGTGTGTGTGTGTGTGTGTGTGTGTGTGTGTGTGTGTGTGTGTGTGTGTGTGTGTGTGTGTGTGTGTGTGTGTGTGTGTGTGTGTGTGTGTGTGTGTGTGTGTGTGTGTGTGTGTGTGTGTGTGTATGTGTGTGTGCATGCACTCAATTTACATTTTACTTATGTGTATTTTTTTAGTAAAAATATAATGAAACAGTATATATCACTTGAAATAAGTGTAAGTCAGTGGATAGGTAGAGCTTTGCACAATTTACTTTCACAATAAGAGGATGGAGTGTAATGTGTATACTTGAGATTGGATGATGGTGGGTAGGTAAACTGGTCTTTTTCCCAGTACCGAGTGATATATATCTGTGTATATATCTATATATATATATATATATATATATATATATATATCTATATATATATATATATATATATATATATCTATATATATATATATATATATATATATATATATATATATATATATATATAAGTTTACTATTGAAATGTCGAACGGCACTACATCGACTGTGCTATAGTCGAACACGGAAGTTCGAAAATAGTAATGTCGACGGGAAAAAAACAATCTAGGACTGTGTTTTAACATGGGTCGAGATAGGGGAGATGTTTGTAGTTCTGAATAATACTGAACACCTACCTCGACCCATGTTAAAACCATTCCTAGATTGTTTTTTTGACGTCGACATTACTATTTTTGAACTTCCATGTTCGACTATAGTACAGTTGACGTAGTGCCTTTCGACATTTTAATAGTAAACCTATATATATATATATATATATATATATATATATATATATATATATATATATATATATATATATATATATATGATCTACCGACAAACGCATGAGCCCACAACCAGTTTACCGACACCACCACCACGACATAACAAGATCGTCCACAAGATCTAAAAAAACAAAAATCGACAACCAGCATTTCAAACATTATCCGATCAAAACAAAAAACCAACACACACAACACAACACAACAACAAACACAACCTCACCAAAATCCCACAAACCTACACTAAACTCAACAACTAAAACTCTATCTACCCCTATAACCTAAACTACTCCGGCCACACTACACTCTAACAACCCCTAACTCAACTCAACCCGCCTCTAACTCAAAGAAACCTACTACTATTACTTACCGCATTAACTCTGCTAACACTCCCCTAACTTATATATATATATATCTATATCTATATATAGATTCGCTTTATAATCATGAAATACTGAAATATGGAATTTTAGTATTTCAAGACTATAAAGCTGGAAACTCACAAACCCGAACCCCCTTAACTGTGAAATTCAAAACCGCAACTGTCAAAAAAACACTACACCACACAAACAAGCACAAATACACCTACCACCTACCAAACACAACAAAACAAACACACACACCTACACTTCCTATAAGCAGGGGGCAAGCCCCCCTGCACCCCCCATGTGGCAGGCTGTGCCCCCCACACCTCCGCTTTTTATATATAATAAGTCCAAGGTCACACTAATAACAAAAAGACAGAAAAACCACCACCTCACATTTTACACACCCCCCCTTGCACAAAGACACATCACATACATACAAACACCACCACTTTCAACATTTACATACTCGCACCCTTACCAACCTAACCTGACCAACATCTAAAACTCCCCAACACACTCACATACACACAAACCCTCCCCAAAATCCTTAAAAAACATTACACTTACCTAACACGCCATCACTACTGCAGGTTCAACATTTTTGGGTTCGATACTCTGCAGTTTTGCGCAACTGCAGATTCAGCACTTTGGTCTTCAGATACTGAAATCTGACATTTCAGTATTTTGAGATTCCAAAGTGATCCTATATATATATATATATATATATATATATATATATATATATATATATACATATATGAGTCTACTTCAGAAGATCGATTCATTTGGTCGACAGCTCATTTGGTCGACAACCAGTATTCAAGGCACTTAACAGGGATTTGCCCCATTCACCAATACTGTGTGATGCTGGAGTTGTTATATATAGTTAGGGGGTGTGGGTGGTGTGGGGGATGAAGACCCTCCACCTATTTTCATTTAAAATGTGTAGTTTTTTTGTATTTTCATGCTTTTAAATGAAAATAGGTGGGGGGTTTCGCCGTCTACACCCCCCATTGTGGGGGACTGTGCCCCCCACACCCCCTAACTATATATAACAACTCCAGGGTTGCACACCATTAGGGAGGGGGACAAATCCCTGTTAAGTGCCTTGAATACTGGTTGTCAACCAAATGAGCTGTCGACCAAATGAATTTCAATCAAATGGTCTTTCAATCTTCTGAAGTAGACCCATATATATATATATATATATATATATATATATATATATATATATATATAGGTCAACCTGAAAAGGACAAAAGTGCAGAACGCCGATGATGAGAACACCGACACATGAAGATCGACAACAGAGAAGACCAACAGCTGAGAATCCCAACGCTGAGAACACCGACATGTTAAGGTAAGTGTGTGATAGGGATGGACGTTAGGGTCAGGGTGTGGGTAAGGTAAGTGTATGATAGTGACAGATGTTAGGGTAGGGTGCGGGTCAGGTAAGTGTGCGATAGTGACGGACTTTAGGTTTAGGGGCAGATTAAGTGAGTTAGGGTTAGGGTGCAGGTAAGTGTGCGATAGTGACAGACTTGAGGGTTAGGGGCAGATTAAGTGAGTTAGGGTGCGGGTAAGGTAAGTGTGCGATAGTGACAGAGTTAAGGGTTAGGGGCAGATTAAGTGAGTTAGGGTTAGGGTGCGGGTAAGGTAAGTGTGCGATAGTGACGGACCTTAGGGTTAAGGTTTGGGTTAAGGTTAGTGCATAGATAGTTGGGTATGTAAGATTTAGTGCAGGTTTGTAAGGTTTTTGGTGTGCTTGTGTTGTGTGTGTGTTTTTTGAGAAAGGTATTTGTTTTGTTGATTGTCTGATTTTGGTTTGTCGGGCATGTGAAGTTTCGTGTTTTTGAATTTTCTTTTTTTGTTGGTTTGTTCGTGTCAGTTTTTTCATTGTCGATGTTTTGGCATGTCAGTGATTTCAGGTAGACCCATTTGATATATATATATATATATATATATATATATATATATATATATATATATATATATATATATACACACACACACACACACACACACACACACACACACACACACACACACACACACACACACACACACACACACACACACAAACACACATAGCATTTGTGGGATGGATAGGGGTGTAAGCAGCACCCCCACCCTGCAAAACCATTATATTTTTTGAACTGAAGCTTGATAAAAATATTAGAATCTCAGAAACATAGCTCCAGTTCAGGCTTTCTAAGGTCATTACCTAAGTATAATAATATTAACAAGTCCTGCAATAGATTACAACAGATAGAAACATGTATCTACTTGTCCATTATTTTGGTTTACCTCAAGAAAAATATAACTGAGCTATGAGTATAGGTGATGTGCTGCCCCGAAAAGGTAAGAATCCCTAAGAAAGAAATGATCGTTAAAAGACCTCGCAGACTAGGTGCCTGAATTAATATACCATCAAGATAAGCAGTTCTGCAGACCCAAAAGAGAATTAATCATATTTGCCATGTGAGGGGTGACCAGAGTCAAAATTTTAGTGTACTTATTAGAAAATTAGGAAAAAGAAGGAATTTTCCAAAGTAAAATGCAGACAGACATTTCCCAGATGGGATACTGCATGAGAAGAACTGCATAAATGCATTACAGCTGAAAAGTATATCTAAAACTGAAGACTAAAATAAATACATACATACATAAATATATAAAATAAATATAATAATCAAAGAAAAAACATTACAACTGTACTGACTTATGTAAGAATAGAGACATTTTAGTAGACCACAGGCATTTATACAGTTTTCAGATTTAATTTTGAGGAATCCTAAAGAACAATGCTTTCCCCCCCTGACAATACACCATGGATAAATTAGGTCAAGCCACTGTTTAGAGCCTGATACCTAGAGAGACAGAGAATAGCTTAAGAAATAAAAACATTAATATAAATGAGAATTATAGTGAACTTATTAATGCAGGTTATCTAAAGGTGTATATTATTGTTATAACAAAGTGTGTATTTCAGCCACTGAAAAGTAAAGAAAATGTACTGAATATCTCAAAAGAACTGAAAAAATGCAGACTTCTGCATGAATAAATTTTTTGAGTGGGTGTTGATTTGTTCTATGCATACAAGAGAAAAAATAACATTGTTTCATATTTATTTGCTGTCGCATTGTTTCATATTTATTTGCTGTTATATGCTGAAACATGGTATAAAGAAGATGGGCAAGAATCATCAAATAGCTGAAACTGTGACCTTTTGAAAATTGCTTTTCAGAACAAGGAAAAGTGTTTTTTTATTGATTTTTGGATGTATATATTTCTTTAGTAGTTTATTTATTTATTTATTTCAGTTATGAATGTATTTGTTAATATTTGTTTACTAGGAAAGTCTGACTGGGCCATGGCAGGCTCTTTTTCAGCTCAGCCCCATGGAAAAAAGCTCCACTGTTACAATCAGTTACAACCAGTTACAACGGCATAGAATACATAGATTGTTCAGAATAACAAAAAAATACAGAATAATAACAATATAACAATTAAAAGAAAGAAAATCATGGATATGCTATCTTTTAATCAGAGATTAATAACATTAAACATTCAAAGAGGTAGTTGCATGTACCTCCTTTTGGGTCTATACCACTTCAGTGAATACACTAATGATCAAATCGCTATTTATCGAACTGACAATTGAAACCTCGATTCAGTGAATTATCATTTCAGTGAATTCTTTCTCAGAGAAAGGAAGTAGATGGCCATCATCAGGAATTTGCCCTTTTCCCCACTGTAGTGCAATCTCAGAGCTGGTATATTTAGTTAGGCAGGGTGTGGGGGCAAAGCCCACCACTCTGCTGACATTTAAACTGTGTAGTTTTTTATGGTCACTAGCTGGCCCACTAGTTTATTTCCTTTGGAGAAATTTCACTTAAAAAATTGTTCATTGAACTGAGGTTTCAATTAACTGAGTTCAATAAATTGTGATTCTTACATTAGTGTATTTGCTCAAGTGATATAGACCCCTTAATTTCTGCCTAGTATCATTGTCAGCATAAAAAACTGCAGCAGTCATTTATCCGGGTGCAACAGAATAGGGAAAATGGCATTGGTGCTATTGGTACCAAATACCATTCATTTTGGTAAACATTAATTGAAGTAAAGAGGATAATCTATCATGAGGTGAAAGCCATTTGAATTAGATTTCTTTGGAAAGGTCTAACTGATGGTATATGTTAGAAGAACAGATGAATGTTGTTAAAAGAATGACAGGAGTATAATTTTAAATCCAAGAGGTGGGTCCTAATGTTTGCTTTCAAATATTGTAGATTTACATTTTGTCTTAGATCTTAGGGTAATGATCTCCAGCATTTGGATACATATGAAAAGCACATTGCTTTATCACATTTGTTACTGGATTCATGAGATTGGCCAGGACAGGTGTCATATGACCTAAGATATTTAGTTGGGAAATATTGTAACATTACAGCCTTTAACAATGATTAGGGTGATGAAGCATACCCTGAGCTAATTTGGTTTGTCTGAACTTTGAATTGTTTAGGAATTCCATTTAGTTTAGCTTGCTGAGGGCTAACCAATAATGTGTTCCATTTAAGAGTTTACTTTGCTGTTTTGTTATAACATTGTTCCAGCCTGAGTAAAAGGAAATGGTTGACATTTGTGAGAAAGACACAGTCATAAGAGAGGGATGGCAATAAATACGTAAGGACAATGGTCTTTCTAGGTTATAAGGAGGAGTAAGAAGATACCTTGTTGAGGAGTCATACTCTTCTATGGGCCCTTCTGGTGGTATTAGCATGTGTCTTGGTAAAATTTTAGTTTGTCATTTATGGTGACTCCTAATAATTTTGCATGCATAACTACCATCTATGTACATTTTGTGCATTTGTTATAGGGAAGTTGTTTTCATGGTTTGAGTATTCCTTTTTGAAACTTAGCACAAATTTTGTTTTCTTTGCACTCACCAGGAGATTGGACAGGTTGCGAAAATATTCAAAGGAGGACTGGGATTACTGTACAATAGCTTGTAGGGAGGTAGTGTTTGGTGCTGAGCAAATGAAGAGAGAATTGCCTGCATATTGAATGAGGGAATCTTGTCCAGCTACAATATGGAAGCTTTTTATGAAAATATCTACGAGGAAAGGAACTAAGATACAACCATGGGGGATGCAATGGTTATGGGTAAGTAGATTGAGAAGGATGCTTGCACCTGAAAAATCAAGTTCTACCTGAGAGAAAGCTTTTAAACAAGTTTATAGTGAGAATACAGACGCTAATACTCAGAAGAGTTTACTATTGGAGACTGTTTTGAATACTTGCAATAAATAAAGGAATATGGCACAACTAGTTTACTTTCATCCCAAAGCTGATTTATTGTATTATGAAAGGAAAGGAAAACTGTAGTTGTACCATGTAAAAGACAAAAAAATATGTAGGGAGGATGAGACTAAGTTATCATCTCAAAGGTATTTTAGCAGTTTGGAATATATACATCTTTTGAGGATTCTTGACAAGAGGGGAAAAAAAGCTATTGGACAATAATTTTATAACTCAAGTAATTTATCCCCCTTGTTTTGTGGGAGAACATATCATTTCCATAGTTTGTATCAGCAAGAAACTCCATGAACACCAGGCTAAAAACAAAGTTCTTTAATCCAGAAAACAGCAATAAAACACAATAAGCACTTTTGGGGACACTACCTTCATCAGACAAATTGCTTCAATGCAATCATGGTTTTAAGATAAAGTTACATCCAATCAAACATCAGAAATCAAATGAATGGTCTACGCTCCTTTAAAATGGGCTTTAAAGGTACAATCCCATTTAAGCCAGGGCTCCCATCTGCCCTAAGCTCCATGATTTACTGTACTTCACAAAATTCAGTAAAAGAAATAAGATCCCCTCCTCTAGAGTTGGAATTAATAACTTGTAAGGCCATCAAACTAAAACAATGTACCTGATGCTTCATAATATGTTAGTATAGAGCATTATGTCCTTATTTTAAGTGTATGGCAGAAAGATAACTCAGAATCCTTTGTTACAACTTACGGTTACATTTTACCTACATAAAATGAGGTGCATGACATACATCTAGCTGAATAAATAACATTACTAGTGTGACAAATGGCATATAACTTAGGACAATATTGTTTATCATAGAGCGGATGAACAAACACATTAGTACTGGAAATATGAATACATGCTTTACAACTCATACACTGATATGTAGCAATACTATGAGAAATGTTAGCTATCTTCATTCTATATTTATTAGTGCAAAGAATCTGTTTCAGATTCTTATTATGTTTAAACGTAAAATTTGGAACATCACCAACCAACCCCCGTATATCATCATCAGTCAATAAAATTCTCCAATTCTTCTTCTTCTTTTGGCTTTTTCCCGGTTAGGGGTCGCCACAGCGGATCACCTGTCCGCTCATGATTGGCAGTGGAGTTTTTACAGTGTCGAGTTGCCAGCCCTGCACCCAACCTTCCACAGACGGCACACACACGCACTCACGCCTAGGGCCAGTTTAGAGTGTCCAATCCACCTACAACATGTCTTTGGGATGTGGGAGGAAACCGGACCACCCGGAGGAAACCCACACAACCACCAGGAGGACATGCAGACTCCACACAGAAGGCACCCGAGCCATGAATCGAACTGGAGAACCTCTTGCTGTGAGGCGGCAACACTAACTGCTGCACCACCATGGCCGCCCAATAAAATTCTCCAATTATTATGTATAATATTACATATTCTATTAATGTCACTGCTATATCTGATTTTTAGACTAAGATTTTGCTCCCCATTCTATTATTGAATTGCCATCTATTATATATACCACGTCTACAAAACCAAGGGGATGCTCTACTTTTTCTGTATTTTGAACTATCCATAATGACCTTTTGCACTTCACTAGGCTGATAACCTCTGGAAACTAAATGGGAGGTAAAGTCATACATCTCAGATTTAAAGTGCTCATCTTCTGTTCATAATCTTGCGATCCTAAAAGTCTGACCCTTAATAATATTATTAAAAACAAACCTTGGATGCATACTATCTTTAACTAATAAGCTGTTTCTCCAACAAGATTTCTTAAAAACAGATGTACAAAATTTGTTAAAAGACTTAGAGTCTAATTTCATGTCTAAGTAATCAATCTCAGTATATGTAAATTGTAATGTGAAACGTAAAAAACAAGTGGTGGGTTCTAAGTATAAAACAAAATCTCTTAAAGCTTCAACTGTCCTTGTCCATAACGAGAAGACATCATCCACAAAACGAGAATAATAAATAAAAAATTCCTTCCATTCATGCTCAGCTTTAAATATAACTTCCTCTTCCCAGTGAGCTAGTACTAAGTTGGCTTATCAATTTGCACAGGGGATGCCATGACTACCCCCCAGCTTTGCCAATAGTATTGCTGTTCAAAAAGAAATACATTATTTTCTAAAATGACCTGTAGTAATAGCACAATCGGCATCATAGTTTTATCAAAAGAGCTGTGTGTCCACAGAAATTGCTTACTTGCTTTTAAACCAAAATCATTAGGAATAACAGTAAATAAGTTTTGTACATCCAGAGTCTCCAATAATAAATAATCATTAAAAGTCTTATCAGATAGAAAATCATATAAAGAAGTCAAAAATGAGCAGTGTCCTTCAAAATACTTGCTACAGAGAATACAGCTGTTTTTAGTTTAGATTCAACCCAAAAGGAACAGATTTCTGTGATCCAGCCCGTCTGATACTATCGGATGTAGGGGAGGATCAAACCCATTTTTATGTATTTTTGGTAAAGCCTTAAATATTGTTATGCTTGGATTTTCTTCTTTTATAAAATTATAAATATCCATAGACAAAATATCATGGTTCCTTAATTCTAAGATCAAATCATTACCATCAGCAATGATGCATTTTACCTTAGAAGAAGTACCCTTAACATAAGTATCCATTAATACAATTTCCCCACCATTATCCGCAGCTCTTACTACTATTGCCTTATTATAAACCTTCTCAAAGCATTCCTTTCCTCTAGAGTTAAGATATGAAAACATTTTCTTTTAAAGTTTTTAAAACACCTAATATAATCCTCACAAGTCTTTATAATGGTGTCTGTCACAGGATGTAACTATGGGACAAACATGCTTGGCTTTTTTAAAGTTATCATATTACCATTAGGATTATTGTCAAACATTTGTTTCAATTTCACATTCCTACCAAACTGTTTCAGATCTAAAATAATGTCTGTATATTTTGATGGTTCTGCTGGAACATAGTTCAGACCTTTATTAAGTACTCAAAGCTGTAAAGGAGACAGAGTAATGCTAGACAAATTATAAACAAGTTGGTTGGTACCTGCAGTCAGATGGATATCTTTCTGTGTTTCCGCCACCGGCTTATGGAGCATGGTCTTTGTCCATTCACTTGTGAATCTGTTTTTCTCTCTTTTTTCTTTTTGACTGGCACAGGTAATTGGGGAAAAAACATACTATTAGAAATGTTAGCTATCTTCATTCTATATTTATTAGTACAAACAACCTGTTTCAGATTCTTATTATGTTTAAACGTAAAACTTGGAACGTCACCAACCAGTCCCCATATATCATCATAGGTTCATAGGTTCACAGGTAAGTACTAGGCTATCTGCCCTGGGGCATTTATAAGCCTAGCCACAGAGTGATGGCTTTCACCTCCCCATTAGATTAGTAACCTGGGCCTCTGTCTAACAGGGCTCCAGAAGTGATTCCAGGGTAGAACGTATGATTACCCATCCACTCATCAAGATTTTTCTTGAAGAGGGTCAGAGAGGAGCTCTGTCGAATATGGATTGGGATTCTATTCCAGAGTGAGGGGAGTCACTGGGACAGGAATCTATCCCTCCAGTATGTCCTGTTTATTGTTGTTCATAGGTTCAAGTTGCTAGAACGAGTGGTTCTGAGGGATCTCATTTTTTTGAGGTGAAGCATGTCCATTAGTTCAGGGTTTGACATGGCCCTATAGGTCAGGCATAGGTCACCTCTGAGCAGATGGTAAGCGACTGAGAAGAGCTGAAACTTTTTTAGTCGTGCTTCATAGGGTAATTGTTTAAGGCCCTTAATCCTCTTAGTGAGGTACTTCTGTGGTCTTTCTAGTTGTTGCAGGTTTCTAGTGAGGTACATCCCAAATGGGGCATTGTACTCTATTATGGGCCTAATGAGTGAGCAGTAAAGGTGCACAATCACCTCCTTAGATCTGGATGAGAAACCCTTTGTGATCAGGTGTGCCACAGAGAAGGATTTCCTGACCATTTTGGCTATGTGCTTCTCAAAGGAGAGCATGCTATCTACTTGGGTACCCAGGTCCCTAATTACTTATTCTGTACTTAGTGGATTCCCATCTATGTGGTAGTTTGTAGGTACTTTGTTTTTCCCAAATGGGATTACTATGCATTTTTTGGCATTTAGCTTGAGGCCGTGACTTTGACACCAGGTGTTTGTCTCTGAGAGAACCTTTTGCAGGATGTCTGTGTCAGCCAGAGAGTCAATTGTTGCACCCAATTTACAGTCATCTGCGAACTTGATTAGCCACAGTCCCTCCACACTTGCCTGTTCTTCGGAGAAATATATACCGAACAGGAGGTTTCCCAGGACTGACCCCTGTGGGACTCCACTTGTGACTGGTTTAGAGTCAGACATGGCGCCTGCCACTCTTACCATGTGGGTTCTGTCTGAGAGCCAATTGGCAACCCATCTCGTGACATGAGGGTTGATATTTAAGCTGGTGAGTTTGTCTATGATTCCTGAGTGTGGGATGGTGTTGAATGCCTTAGCGAGGTCCAGATATGCTGTGTGGACCACCTTTCCTTTATCTATGGCCTTGGTGACTGTTTCGAAGAAGTCGACCAAGTTCAGGAGGCAAGATCTGCCTTTAACAAAGCCGAACTGGGTGGGGTCCAGTGTCTGGAGGTTCCCAATGTCCATGTTAATGAGCTCCATGACAATGCGTTCCATGGATTTGCAGACCAAGCTAGTCAAGCTTATAGGGCGATAGTTCCCAGGGTCAGTTGTGGCACCACCTTTGTGGAGTGGTACGACTGTTGCTGTATGCCATTCTTTGGGTACATAGCCTGTAGAGAGGCTGAGTTTGAATAGTATTTTGAGATGGGGGGTTAGTTCATTTTGAAGCTCATGTAAGACACAATCTGGGATACCATCTGGTCCCATTGATGCTGTGTTTTTGTCCTTTGCAAGGGCTGTCTTTACTTGTGAGTCTGAGATATCTGGAACGCCACATTCTACTGGGATGGGTGCTAGCCCCTTTGGTGGAGGGGGGGTGAAGTTTGCACTGAACTTGTCAGCCAGGATGTTGGCAATGTCAGTTGGTTCAGTGTATTTATGGCCATTATGCACTAGCTCGGAGCATATCTGAGAGTTTGCCCCTAGACTCTTGACATAGTTAAAGAAGGCCTTGTGGTTATCCTTAGAGTCATTGGCTATTTTTCTTTTGAAGTTGGCCTTGGATGATTTAATGAAGAAGCGCAGTTTTTTACTGATGTTAATCAGAGATGCCTTCTTATTTTGGAATTTTGTTCTATCTTGCAGGAGTTTCCTCCTTCTGTTGTAAAGTTTATTTATGGCCAGGGTCCACCAGACTGGCTTCCTCTTTTTTGAGGAGGTGGTCTTGGTTTTACTTGGGATGGCTCGGTTCATGTATTCTTGAAGGTGTTCATAGAATGCGCTTGTAAAGGATTCTGCCTTTGGGTCATCATTTTCCATTTGATTGGGAGCTTTGAAACTTCCCACCTCAGTCTTGAGGAGTGTGAAGTTGGCTTTAGAGAAGTTTTTTACCTTGATTTCCTTGACTGTGGGGGGGGGGGGTCGGGATGTGGATGTCCAGTGTGATTAGTTTGTGATCTGATCTTACCAATGACGAGTTTACCTCAGCTGTGGAACATAGGTTCCCCATGTTGGTGATGACCAGGTCCAGTATGTTGTCACCTCTTGTGGGAGTGGTGACCAGCTGTTCCAGGGCATTTGAGTTTATAAACTCAAGGAAGCGTTGTGCTAGGGCGTTTGAGCTTGAGTAGTTTTCCCAGTCAATGTTTGGATAGTTGAAGTCACCCAGTAGTATGGTGTTGGGTAGAATCTTCATGCTTTCTAATGTTCTCAGGAATGCTGTGTGAGGTTCCTGAGACAAGGTGGGAGATATGTAGCAAGCTATAAATTGAACAGTCAATTTACCCGCTGTCAATTGCATTTGGATGGTCTCAGATTCTGCGTGCTGTGCTACTAGCCTGGAGGTGTGGGTGTTCTTGATGAATATGTACACTCCCCCTCCTTTTGTGTTCCGGTCCTGGCTTTGGGACCTAAATGGTAGGAGTTATAGCCTGATAGTGCTGGGGTGCTCTCTGGAGCCTTGAACCAGGTTTCTGTCACTGCACATACGTAAATTTCTTCCATACTAAGGAGAGCCTTGAGTGTGTGCATTTTGAGTTTTAGACTTCTGGCATTGAACAGCATTACCCTCAGTTTTTGTTTATTATTGTTGTTTATGGAGGTGTGTTTGTCTTTTGAGCCTTGCCTAAAAAAGGCAGTATTGGGGCGGCAAGAGCCTTGGCCAGTATTCAAAAGCCCAGGGGCAACAGGTGCAAGCCGTCTCTGGTGAAGCAATGTGGCTTGTCAAACATGTCGTCCCAGGCTGACAAGTACTGGATCCCCTTTGAATGACACCAGTCGTTTAACCAATTCTTGAAACTGATCATTTTTTCTTCATATGCTGGCATCATTTTGGGTGAGGGCAGGATGCTACTCAGAGTCAGAGTCATACCAGCCTGGGCTACATGGTCAGAGAGCTCCTCAATGTCTCTTTTCATGTAGTCCAGGGAGGTATGTCTCAGGTCATTTACGCCAACATGTACAATGACAGAGTCATATCTGTACTTGTTGTGGAGTGACCTGAGTGCATGTGTTATGTGGTGGATTCTGGCACCCGACAGGCAGCTTATGGTAACCTTCTCCTTGTTCAGTCTAGTGAGTGGGACGTCCATGTGCCTGATAATAGAATCGCTGATTACTAGTGTGTTAGGTGTGTTATTTAGCCTTAGGGGCTGTTTTTGCTTGGCACACTGACATTGTGACATATGTGTTACCTGGTTTCTATTGTGGGGTGGGGGTTGCTTGGGTGTATGCTTAGGAGGTCTCTATTGTTTAGGCAGGTTCTTATTTAGAGTCTCCGAGTATGTTTTTGCGTGTTTCTGAGAGTTGTTTGCTGGTGTAGCTATCGCTGGTCTGTGTGAGTCTGGCAATGTGGTGCTAGTGTTGACCTTCTCCTTGTGACTGGATGATCCAGTCATGGGTTGTGAGAGCTTAGCCTGCAGCTTGGCTGTGTAGCTGCATCTGTCACATATGTTTGTGTTGGTTGGGAGGAGGAGAGGGTTGTCTGTGTACATGAGGCAATTATAACATTGCCTCAGGATGCCCAGATTCACCTGCTGGAGTGGAGAGTACACCTCAAGCTGTCCCTTGAACATGCCTGAATAGATAGTTTGGACTGTATTGCTGACTGGATGAGTAAAGAGCCTTATACTTCCTGAGTATAGGGCTAAAGTGCCAGCTGTAAGCTAGTGCTAGTTTTAGTAAGTGCCGGTCTTAAAATGCCTTATTTCTAGTGCTGGGTTGAAGTGTATCAAGTTTCAAGGAAAAAACTGAAGTGCAGACTTCGTGGAGCCTAGAATAGTTTAACCTCAGCTAAACAGCGCTGTGCAGTGTGCAAACCCGTGCAAAACTGCGCTAAGCGGTTTCTATACAAGGGAGATCAAAAAGATCGAAATTAGCCCAAAATGGCCAATGAGCTACAAGTTGCTGGGCTGGGACCACTCCTACAGGGACAGATAGGCTGCTCAGAGTTCCCTCTCTCACAGTGAACAAGGAAGTCACCTAATTATCCAAGTATGATATGGGCAACACAGGAACTTTTACCACAGTCCTGGATTCAGCAAAGCCTGACAACTGGACTAGACTAGTTCAGAAAGGCGGGAAAACAAGTTTTTTTGTATTTTTTTTCAGAAACAACAGAAATGCAGAGCTTAAATTACTTTAAATACACAGAGGAGGCTAGCACACTTAAATGTGTAGCCTGCGACTGTGTTACAGGTAACTTAAATGCAAAAATGACAAACAGTAACTTTTTTCAAGTGCAACAAAGAAATAAGCACAGTAAGCAATGCAGATATCACTAGGGATCCACAGAAGCGCTGAAAAGCTGTGTTTTAGGCGGGATTAGCGTTTCAGGGAAACAACAAGCAAAAACAATACTTAATCAAGCGCAAAGTCTCTCTTTTGTCTCTCGGCCACTTGTAGGACTCTGCAGGGCACCACGAGGAGCTTGCTGAGCTGTATACAAGTGCAAAACTGCACTAAGCAGTTTTTATACCAGGGAGATCAAAAGGATAGAAATTAGCCCAAAATGGCCAATGAGCTACAAGTTGCTGGGCTGGGACCACTCCTACAGGGACAGATAGGCTGCTCAGAGTTCCCTCCCTCACAGTGAACAAGGAAGCCACCTAATTATCCAAGTATGATATGGGCAACACAGGAAACTTTACCACAGTCCTGGATTCAGCAAAGCCTGAAAACTTGACTAGACTAGTTCAGAAAGGCAGGAAAACAAGGAGTTTTTTTTTGTGTTTTTTTTTTCAGAAACAACAGAAATGCAGAACTTAAATTACTTTCAATACACAAATGCAAAAATGACAAACAGTAACTTTTTTCAAGTGCAACAAAGAAATAAGTACAGTAAGCAATGCAGATATCACTAGGGATCCACAGAAGTGCTGAAAAGCCGTGTTTTAGGTGGAATAAGCGTTTCAGGGAAACAACAAGCAAAAACAATACAATAAAATTGTATTCTATGTACCAAGTATTTTGAAGGACACTGCTCATTTTTTAAATTCTTTATATGATTTTTACCTGATAAAATTTTTAATGAACGTTTATTATTGGTGACTCTGGATGTACAAAACTTATTTCTGTTATTCCTAATGATTTTGGTTTAAAAGCAATTAAGCAATTTTTGTGGACAAACAGCTCTTTTGATAATAAATCTATGATGCAGACTGTGTTATTACTACAGGTCATTTTAGAAAATGATGTAGTTCTTTTTGAACAAAAATACTATTCGCAATGCTGGGGTCTAGCCATGGGCACCCCCTATGTTAATTCATATGCCAACTTAATACTAACTCACTGGGAAGAGGAAGTTATATTTAAAGCTGAGCATGAATGGAAAGAACTTTTAATTTATTATTCTTCTTTTGCGGATGATGTCTTCTTATTATGGACAAGGACAGCTGAAGCTTTAAGAGATTTTGTTTTATACTTAGAATCCACCACTTGTTTTTTTACGTTTAACATTACAATTTTTCATATACTGAGATTGATTTCTTAGATGTGAAATTAGAATCTAAGTCTTTTAACAAAATTTGTACATCTGTTTTTAGGAAATCATTCTGGAGAAACAGCTTATTAGTTAAAGATAGTATGAATTCAAGGCTTGTTTTTAATAATATTATGAATGGTCAGACTTTTAGCATGTCAAGATTATGCACAGAAGATTAATAATTTGAATTTGAGATGCATGACTTTACCTTTCATTTAGTTTCCACAAGTTATCAGCCTAGTGAAGTGCAAAAAGTCATTATGGATAGTAGGAAACATAGAAAAACTAGAGGAGACCGTTGGTTTTCTAGATATGGTATATATAATAGATCACAATGTTATAATCGAATGGAGAAGAAAAATCTTAGTCTAAAAATCAGATACAGCAGTGACATTAATGGTATATGTAAAATTATACATAATAATTGGAGAATTTTATTGACTGATGATGATATACGGGGGTTGGTTGGTGATGTTCCAAGTTTTACGTTTAAACGTAATAATAATCTGAAACAGGTTCTTTGTACTAATAAATATAGAATGAAGAGAGCTAACATTTCTAATAGGATTGGTACATATCCATGTATGAGTTGTAAAGCTTGCACTCATATTTCCAGTACTAATGTGTTTGTTCATCCACTCAATTATAAACAATATTGTCCTAAGTTATATGCCATTTGTCACACTAGTAATGTTATTTATTTAGCTAGATGTATGTCATGCGCCTCATTTTATGTAGGTAAAACTAACTGCAAGTTGAAACAAAGGATTCTGAGGCATCTTTCTGCCATACAATTAAAAGAACATAATGCTCTATATCAACATATTAAGCATCAAGGACATTCTTTTAGTTTTATGGCCTTACAAGTTATTAATTCCAACCCTAGAGGAGGGGATCTTATTTCTTTTAATGAATTTTGTGAAGTGCAGTAGACTATAGTGCTTAGGTCAGATAGGAGCCCTGGCTTAATTGGGATTGTACATTTAAAGTCCATTTTAAAGGGGCATAGACCATTCATTTGATTTCTGAGTTTTGACTGGATGTAACTTTGTTTAAAAACCATGAGTGTATTGAAGCAATTTGTGTGATGAAGGGAGTGTTCCTGAAAGTGCTTACCATGTTTTATTGCTTTTTTCTGGATTAAAGAACTTTGTTGTTAGCCTGGTTGTCCATGGAATTTCTTGCTGATACCTACTTATTGTGATTATTTTCTACTGTGTATGTTTAGTGCCTTTCAGATTACCTTTCTTTTTCCTGAAATTCCATAGTCCAGGAACACAGGATTCTAGCATGGGTCTGTTATTTAGAATAAATATGGGGTTATGGGATAGGTATGATAGCAGCAGATTTTAAATACTCAGCTGGAAGTTTGTCTTGGGAAGGGTTAGAGTGAGAAGTTGCTGAACTGTTTTGTACAAGCTGAGTGTTACCTACTGGACGGCCTGGTAGTTTTTTAATGAAATTCATACTTTTTGGAAGAATTTTTGGAAGAAATGGGATTTTAATTGTTCAGTAATGATGGATTGGCTTCATTTGGTTGGGGGTATAGCTGTGTACTCTTTCCAGGTTTCAGTAGCTTGTTTTGAAACTGAGCAAAAAAGTCAGTAATTTGAAAAATCAAACGATTATTTCATTTTGAAAAAAACAATTAATTTAAGCGATGATCATTGGAAAAACAAAAAGACAGCTTCAGTCATCTTCATTGCTTTATGTTAGTGACTTGTAAATATGGATGCATGCAGGATAAGCTAAATGCAAAGTGAAATCAGCCTATTTTTAAGATGCCCAATGGCTGGGCGTTAGTCGCAGAAGAGGATCTGCTATTGATCTCTTCAAATACATGTTGTTTCATGGAATGTGTCTTAAAAATAGTCCTACAACAGTAAGGAAGCGATTTGAGCATAGCATCAATTCAGCTGTCCTATTACAGCAAGTCATTTGTATGACCTTCTTTTTCAATGTTTAGTAAGTATGTCGAACAAAATATGAAACCCATAGAATGAATAAAAGAAAGAAATATACTATCAAACATGTAGGTAAATTAAACCATATCACAGAAAGAATTCACAGGAAAATACAGACATGATGTTAAGAAAATGAGTTTTGCTCTGACTGAAAAAAAATGTTCTTGAAGCAAGTGTGATATACGTAGAACTCCGAAAAATCCATTATAAAGTAAAACTAGTGATGAATCAACCAAGCACCATTAGATAAAATGTATTGCTATACTGAGTACGATGATGCTGGTTGTGGTGGTGATGGAGGTGATGATGATGCAATGTTTGGTCATGCCAGAAATTTGACAACAAACAAAGGAACATTTATGGTTAACAAGTGTAAAATAATATTAAATAAATAAGTTCTATTTGTCATTTACTCAAAATGCTGCTGCCCTAGTTTCCTGACCTATACAGTACAATGCTTACTCTAGCTTCCTCTAGCACTAAGCAAAATGGCTTTAGTGTCATATAACAGCACTCTAGGCAAGAGGTAACTGACATATGCAGACCGGAAATAGCAGTCCTGACTACATGTAACATAAAGTCTGAGTTCCACTGATATAAACACTGTGCTAATACTATGAATCTGTTAAAGCTGCTTGCCTTTAGTATCCTTGATGGATAAATGAATGCAGCTGCCATTGCAAGTCTGGGA
Organism: Protopterus annectens; assembly: GCF_019279795.1. Taxonomy (NCBI): domain Eukaryota; kingdom Metazoa; phylum Chordata; order Ceratodontiformes; family Protopteridae; genus Protopterus; species Protopterus annectens. The sequence goes on from NC_056737.1 coordinate 1,222,906,667, forward strand.
CTTGTGTCTGCTTATGCATACTGGACAACTTGATTAAAATAGAAGGTATACTATGTGCCCCAAAAAGAGTGTGCCCATTAAAGGACAAGGTGTCTAACTGTGTTGTTGAATTGCAGTGTTGTTCCTGTAAGAAGTATTCAAACAATCAAAAGGGTATATGCAGTTACACAGGGCAATATTGCAGGGCAATCCAGGAGCAATGGGAAAGAGATATAGTTGTGTTCTGTAGATAATTTGGGGAGGTAAACTCATGAGCAAAACAAGAACTTTAACAGGTGAAGAAAGACATTTATTTTCACTACCTATAGTAATAAAATCTAATAATGAAATAACTATGATGCACACTTAATCATTGCATTATAATGTAGATACTGGGACTGACACTAACACAAAATTTAAGGCAGCAAAAATGCCTCAAGCTTCAACAACTGTCATGTGTCATGCAATTGTAATTATTTGAGCCACCTTTTGTATGTCAGTGGTGTCCACATATGCGGACACCATAGTTGTACATTTTGCACGCACTGCATAGCTGTATCACATTATGCAGTGGTTTGTGTCACCTGAATGAGGGATACATAGTGCACCCAACACAGCTGCTTTATTTGTTTGAATACATCAGTCTGTGAGTTGACAATATTAGTTCTCACGAGATCTACACAATGTGATGCACAGCCACACTGTGGTTGTACCTAGCATGTCTCTATGTGGGATTCACTCCACAAATGTGTCGATTTACATAATTGCTGTGCTGCTCTTGTATATGCCCTGCAACATAGCTGGCTTCAGAGAAGAGCTTCCTGATCAGTTTGGATGTTTATTGACTTCCTGTATCATCACTCATTGTACTCAGTTGTACTACGGAAGTAACCTCTACCCCAAACCCAAAATGCCATGGTGGGAGGTTGGTGTAATGGTTAAGGTGCTTACCTTATAAACACAAGGTGCAGGGTTTGATTCTCACATGGGGTAATTGGCTAGGCTTAAAATGGCCCATGAAGCCAGTTAGCCTAGTATGAACCTATGAACCATCCCGTGTTAATGCCTCTACACCCAGCAGGATATTATAATGTGCTGCATGGTTGATGCAGGTTAGGTGAGATAGACATTTTCTGCACTCCAACAACTACTGTAAATAGATTTTCTCTTTTATTTCTTCATTTTCTCCATGCACCCATCCTGAAAAGTGCAGAACCACAAAATATTCTATCAATCAGTCATGAAATGCTAATAAACAATGAAAATATTCTCTTCTAAATTTCCATATTGCATAGTCACTTCATATGTTTTTGTTCTGATAACGATGGGTATCACTGCATTTCAGTAATTATTATACAGCTTATTTCAATGCCACTGTCACAACACACAGTTGTGGACCTATTGTACAACTCCAGCTGACGGAAATCTATCAAAAACTTATTCACCAGGTAATGAGCAAAAATGTAATGTAGGTAATGTTTCTGTTTTTTTAATTTCTCCAAGTCTTTTGGGTTTCTAATACTATGATGAGAATGGACCCCATTCCTAAGTCAAAGTATGATTAAAGTTCATGAAATTAGCATTGTTTCAATCTTTGATCTAAGCCAGTAGTGCTCTTTGCAGCACCCACAATGTGCCCAGTAATGACTCCTTCTGCAGTTCATACAGAGTTACATGGATTGCTAACATATTCAAATGTGATTGTAAATTATTTTTTATAAGACCCATTGCTCCTATTACTATTGGAACTGTCTAGGTATCTTTCTACCACATTGCTCTCGTTTCTGCCTGCATATCCTGGTATTTTATGACTTTATGTCTCTCTGTACGCAAGGCACTATAGTCACTGGGTGTGGCGATTTCAATGATCAATGCTACATTTGTCTTCTTTTCTTGAATCACTATAATAGGTTTTCTAGCATCTGTATTTTGGACAGTTGGTAATGGGTGATCCAATGTGAAATGAATTTCATCATTATCTATGATGCATTGTGGCTCATGTTTCCAGTGATTTTCAGCCACTTTCAATACAATAATGTTTGCACAATCCCCAGTGCAACAATCTCACCACATTATTATGCCTTTCAATATACAGTCCTTCTGCCATTAGTGTGTCGCAACTAGCAACAAGGTGTGCAACTGTTTTCAGTTTGGTTTTACAAAACCCACATTTGTCTGTTTCTCCCACATGTTCAATGAACTCTGTAAACCATGTACATAGCTCACTGTCTTGTGACACCAGTATTAACCTTTCACCTCTTGGTTTGAATTCTCCTCTCCTTATCCATTCCTGCGTTCGTTCCCGATCAGCATGAGGCTCTTCCAGAAGTCTTCTGTACTTGCAACTATATTTATGTTTTTTCCACATTTCTTGTCTTCTCATCTGATCCTTCTCCTTATATTCTTTCTTTTTTTTTTTTTTGGCACATTCAGCTGCTGCCTGTTTTTTATCTACTTTTGATTTGATTTTCATTCCTGCTTGATGTCGATATGCTTCTGCTAAATTAAGAAGACAAGTAATCTTAAATTTATTCTCCTCATGTTTCAAATCTTTCACTACATTTGGATCTTGTGAGGTCAGTAGATATGTGTGGAGTCCCATGATTGCAGATCTATGTACATGTAATCAATTTCGAGGAGACTTATCCCTCCTTCAGAACGGGAATTATATAATATTTGTATACACTGATTTTTATAAATCATTTGGTGAGTATGAAGCATCCTACTTATTTTAATCTCTAATCTATCCAATACTTTTTGGGGCCAGTCACTCACTCCAAAACTGTATGTTAGGACATGAAGAGCAATTTGATTTATAGCTTGGATCTTGTTCCTAGATGTCAATGCAGTTCTCAGGATTAATTTAAGTCTTCTAAAGTATTCCTTACTGAGTTTTATTTGCATTTGTTCATGTTTTATTGCTGATCCTTCATCAATTTCTAAATATTTAAACACTCCCTCTTGCTCAAGTTCTTTTACATCACATTCTTGTCCCAGACTGATGTTTTCTTGGTGCTGCAGTTTTCCCTTTTTAAAGGTTGCTTTTGCACAGTTATCAAGACCAGATGACATTCTTATATCATCTGAAAAAGTTTTGACAACCTGCAGTTGTGCTTTCATTTCCTCATCTGATGGGCTGTACAGTTTTAAATCATCAACAAAGAGAAGATGAGAAGTCTTTACACTTTGTTGTTTTCTAGGAGCCAAATTGTAGCCATGGCCTAAACTGTTAAGTGGACAGCTTAATGGGTTAAGGGCAAGGCAGAATAGCAACAGTGACAGGGAGTCACCCTGGAACATCCACCTTTGAATTTTTATCCCTGGGATAATATTCAGTCCTTTATCATGGCTTAATTGCAAAGTGGTCTGCCATTGTTTCATGCTTACTGTAATGTAATCAATCAGTGTAGGGTGTATCTTATACATTTTTAACCACTGTTTTATCCATGAATTTAGGATACTATCAAATGCTTTTTTGTAGTCAATCCATGCCATTCTTAGATTCTTCTCCTTTTTACAGTTCTCCACTATAACTTTATTTAACAACAAATGATCCTTTGTTCCATATGACTTTCTTTTATTGCCCTTTTGTTCTACTCCCATAATTGAGTTTTCTTCTAAATTACTATAAACTCTATTGGCATCAATTCCTGTGTATGGTTTATATGTCGTCGGAAGGCAAGTTATTGGTCTATAATTTTTAGGGTAGCTTACAGGTTCACTCTTAAGTAAGAGCATTGTTTTGCCTTCTGTTAGACAGTGTGCTGTCTGTTCGGGGTATGCATATAAATAGTTCTTACTCATGGCTAAATCCTCATGCAAAGATGTTAATACTTTTAATCAAAAGTTAGGTACGGCTTCTGTGCCTGGGTTTTTCCAGTTAGAAGGCTTTCTTAACTTTGTTTCAGTCTCTTTGGCCATTATTTCATCCCATTTCATATCCTGTACATTTGAACTTCTTATTCTTTCTTTTACTTCTTCTATCCATTTAGCATCTTTGTTATGTTCCACAGGATCTTCACAGATATTTCTCCAAAATGTATCTACTTCCTCTTTTTTGTGGTCTTTCAATTCCTTTTACCTTATTTCCCAATTCTCTATAAAACTTTTTTGGGTCATCAATAAATTGCTTATTTTGTACTTTCTCCTTATATTTATCTGTGCATCTTCTAAGTTTTTCCGCCCGTGCTGAAATTTTTAGTTTGTTATTTGTGATAGTGCATGATAGATCCCGGTCTTTTCTACAACTGTGCATTGCTTTAATCACATCTGTCTTTCTTAGTATTTTTTGTTGATCTATTCCCTCTTCTATAATCTATTAACGGTGACACTTCTTGTCTTATTTGCTTTATAGTTTTCGCTATTCAATACTTCCATGATGGTATTTGATTTCTCCCCTTCCTTTCCTTCACTACCTTGTGTTCTTGTGGTAGAACTTTATCAGTTATTAATTTAACGGCACAGTAATATATCCTGTTGACTTTTGTTATATCACATGGATCTCTATGGACAGTCCTAATTACTGTGTTCATTTGTTTTATCAGACTTCTGACTTTTTGGGTTTTATTGACCTTCTGCAGTCTATTTCTCTCATTGATCTTAATATATCTATCCATGTCGATTAAATCAAGCAACTCTTCTTTTAGTTCATTTTCTTCCAAACTGAGGGCACTTCCCTTGTTTTCCGTTTCCTGTGGGCATTCTATAGAAAGTTCTATAGCATCTTCCTGTGGCACCTTCTCTTCAATTTCATCCTGTGCCATCCATTGCTCTGTCATATGGAAACTCACTGGCCTATTACTCCTCAACATTGACTGCATCAGAGTTTCCACAGTTTCCTGTTCCTTTCCATGCTGTCTAGCTTCAGGTGAACATTTATACTCATTTCCTGTGAAAGGCTCCAAAATATCTTGATATGGCATCTGACCAGTTGCTTCCTGTTCCACTGGTTTCCCCTTAATTTGGATATCCATTGCTCTATCCTGTTGTGGTGCTTTCTGCACTCAATTTTCTACACTGAATCCTTCTCTTTGCAGCTGCTGCATAACCTCAATTTCTATTTCTTTGCTTCTCCATTACTAATCTCTTTTTCTACTTTTCCTCTTAGTTTTCTTATTTTTTGTATTGTAAAGTTTTCCATATCCAGATTCCTTTGCCTGTATTTCTCTTCAAATATCTTTGGTGCTGGTCTTTTTGTATTGGTGAGTTTTGCTTTCTACTTTGCATAAATATTACACCACACTAAATCTCTTTTCCTTTCCCCTGTCCATATTTCTTCTTCATGTCTCCTGATCTTCTTGCTTTTCCTTATTCTGGGGACTCACTCCATCATGCTGTGATGTAGTCTGTGTTAGACCTTCTACATTAAATACTTCACCTCGCAGGCACTCCATAACTCCATCTTCTATTTCTTTAACTTCTGCTTTACTAATCTTCTTTTCCACATTACATCTTTGTGATATTAATTTTTTTATTGTGAAATTTTCCATATTTGGATGCCTTTGTCTGTATTTTTCTTCGAATATCTTTGAGACTGCCTTCTTAGATTAATTAACTTGACTTTCTCCTTTGCATAAACATTGTACCATATCAAATCTCTTTCTTTCCCATGTCCATATTTCTTTTTTATATTTTTCAAATATCTCTAGGTTTTGTTGTTTATATTTTCGCACTTCCTCAGATGCTTCTTTTTCCAAACGGATCAAAGTTTCTTGACCTATATACTGTTTTTCAAAAATCTGTTGTATTAGTGAAAGCAATTTTTTATTTCAGGCTTATGACAGTTTTGTCTGCGGAAGTATTTTTCTTTCCTCTAATTTCTCTCTTAATCATTTTGTATATCTTGTGTCTGGAAATTATAGGCTTTTTACATAATAGTAACAATGCATAATTTCTTTCTTATCCTCAATAGTCCACTCTATTGTCTTTATGGCTCTTCTTTGGTCAATCAATTTTTGTGGACTTCTACCTCATTCTACAACAGGGGGATATCCTCCCCCTGGGCCTGGCCTGGCCCCATTGTAAGAATGTTTTCGTATTTTGAGGATTCTACACTGCTATTTTTCCAGTCTTGGCACCAGTGTGCCTACCAGGATTGGGCACTTTTTTATCTTGGGTCTTGTAAAACCAGCTATCGTTTTTGTTTTTCACCTACTTCTGTCCATGATATATGCTATATAAATATAATCTATATATCAGTGTCACCTTGGTGAGATTTTGTGAAAAACAGGGCCCATCTCACGAAGGTACTCACCAAGACTTGAGGATGAATTCAATTTTAGCACTACTCTCCTTTGCTGGCTGACTTTTCATTTCTCCATTAGGACCCCTATGTTCTAGGTACAACAATGTGTCATGCATTAAAACACTAATTTTTATTTTCATTTAAGCCAGGTCCAAGCAAGTCATAGTGCCACTTTATTTGGCCCTTATGAGACCCATCATTCAGTATAATGGCCCCTTTGGAATGTACTTCACTCCACGTTCCTAAGCACCCTGGAGAATATTAGGGTCCAACCTAAACACTCATACTGGGTGACTTCAACTACCCCTCCATTAACTGGGAAAATTACTCGTACAAATACACTTGCCCAACGTTTTCTGGAATTCATTAATTCCATTGTCCTGGACCAGCTCTTTACCCCCACTAGAGGTAGCAACATCCTTGACCTGGTCATTACTAACATGGGCAACCATTGCTCTACACCAATAGTCAACTCCTCCCTGGTTAAATCCGACCACAAACTAATCACCTTGGAAATCCACATCCATCCCAACCCCCCCCACCTGCAAAGGTAACCACAATGAAAAACTTCTCCAAAGCTATCTTTGGGCTCCTAAGAACAGAGGTGCCTAACTTCATGGCACCCATGCAAATGCAGAATAGTTGCATGACCACCGAATCAAACACCAATGCACTGTAGAACATGTACACAAATGCATGGATCTCACCATACCCAATAGAAACAAGACACTCTCATCCAAAGGAAACCAATCTGGTGGTTCCCTGCCATAAAAACTCTACAACAGAAGGAGGAAACTGATGCAGAATAATCTGAAGTTCCAAGACTGGAAAAACTCCCTTATCAGCCTCAACAAAAAGTTGAGATCCCTCCTCAAATCCTCTAAAGCTAGCTATGAAAAAAGAATTGCAGCAAATAGTAAAGACAACCACAAGGCCTTCTATAGTTATGTAAGGAACCTCCATGGCAATACCCAGATTTGCTCTGAGCTACTGCACAATGGTACCTCCTATACTGAGCCAACAGATATTATCAATATACTGGCCGACAGATTCATTACCAACTTTACCCCCCCAAAAAAGACCACAATCACAATACCAGTAGACTGCCAGGCACCCAGTATTACTGCTGCACAGGTTAAAACAGCACTGTCCAAGGCCAAGAATACAGCTTCTATGGGACCTGACAATATCCCTGGCTGTGTTCTACATGAACTACAGAGTGAACTGGCACCTCACCTGTATGCCCTGTTCTATCACAGCCTCACCTTGGGCTTTGTCCCTATGGAATGGTGCACTGCTATAGTCATCCTTCTCCACAAAGGAGGAGCGACTACAGCCCCTGGGAACTATTGCCCAATTAGCCTGATGAGTCTGATATGCAAAGCTACAGAATGCATCATCATGGACTTAATACACAAGGATATAGGGAATCTTCAAACTCTGGATCTCACACAGTTTGGTTTTGTGAAGGGTAGATCATGCCTGCTCAACTTGACTGACTTCTTTGAGTCAATCACCAGAGTTGTGGATGAAGGCAAGGTGGTTCATAGAGCCTACCTTGCTCTGGCCAAGGACTTTGATACCATTCCCCACTCAGGAATCATAGAAAAACTCACTAAGCTAGGCATCAACCCCTATATCACTAGGTGGGTTGCAAACTGGCTTACAGATAGAACCCACAGTGTGAAAGTAGCTGGCTCCAAGTCAGACTGCTGACCAGTCATGAGTGGAGTCCCAAAAGGATCAGTCCTGGGTCCTCTCCTGTTTTGTATCTCCTTCTCAGAAGACCAGTCCAACATGAAGGAACTCTGGCTGACAAGGGTTTCAGATGATTGCAAGTTGGGAGCCATAATTAACTCCCCAAGTGATGTTGACATCCTACAGAAAGGCCTCACTGAGACCAACAACTGGTGTCAGAACCATGGCCTTTAGCTCAATGCCAAAAAATGTGTCTTCATCCCCTTTGGGAAAAAACAGTTCCCATGAACTACCACATTGACGGTAGTCCACTGAAGACAGAAGGCGTTATAAGAGATCTGGGAACACAGGTTGACAGCAACCTCTCTTTTGACCACCACACTACCACTGTGCTCAGAAAGCCCTTCTATGTGGCACATCTCATTACTAAGGGTTTTGCATCCAGGAAGAAAGAGGTCATTGTCTCCCTCTACTCTTCCCTCATTAGGCCAATCATCGAGTACATTGCTCCATTTGGCATGTACCTCACTAGACACCTGCAACAACTGGAGAGGCCACAAAAGTACCTCACAAAGAGGATAATAGGCTTTAAACACTTGTCCTATATGGACAGACTCAAAAAACTCCAGTGGTTCTCTGTCTCATATTACCTTCTAAGAGGCAATCTCTGCTTGACAGCCATGTCTGACCCCACTCTGTTAGAAATGCTACATCTAAAAAAATCCCAATCCCCCCGCACCATGCGATCTAGAGACATCAGCCTCATTAACACAATTAACAGAATGTGCTGGAGGGACAGGTTCATAAGCCAGAGACTGCCCATGCTATGGAATAGACTTCCCATACATGTCAAACAGAGTACCTCACTGGCCTTCTTAAAGAGAAATCTTGATGAGTGGATGGGAAATAGAAAATTCACCCTGGGGATCACTCCAGTGGCTATACTCAACAGATGCACTGGGAACTAAGGTTGGGTAGCATGATTCCAGGGTAATCCTATGGGCTAGGCTTGTAAAGGCTCCAGGGCCATTAGTCTAGTACACACCTATGAATCTATGAACCTGACCAGGCATATGCAAAACTTCAAATGCCCACAAAGGTTTTTTACAAGGTGAATCAAGGGTATAAACACATTGTCCTGTATGGATCACCTTAAAGCCCTGTGTCCCACAGGTTACTGAGAGGTGAGGTGATCTATGCTTGGTATACAAGACATTCTAGGATATGGCTATGTTGGATCTTTTGTACATCTTCAAAATCACCAGATCCAATTATTTCAATTTTGCTTGTGACATAAACAAGATGTTGGTGAGACAGATATGTGCCTCAGAGGATCCCCATGCTCTGGAACAGGAGCTACAAACATATGAAGCAGAGTCCACCCCTAAACATTTTAAGTTTAACCTTGACCGATGGCTGAGAAATCAAAAATTCACCTTCAGTCTGGTTCTCATGTCTCTGACAGACAGACAATGCCCAAACTAACATACCCCACCCCCTGCATCACTTCTAAAAATGTCCTAACATACCCACTCCTAATAAACACCTACGATACATAGGAACACAACTGGGTTACATTGCACTGCCAGACTCATAAAGGCCTTACTGGTCATTAGTCTTGTATATACATGTGAACCTATGAAGTCACTCTGAATCATTAATGATAGGAAAACTAATCCATAGTCTTAAAAGGTAAATAGTATGTTTCTTTATAATCTTTCAAAACCAAAAAGAAAAGTTGGGGCTTACACATAGGCATCTTTAGAAAAAGGAATTAAAGTATGTTATGGACATATAATGACAGAAAACATCAAAATAATAATGATCTTTAGAAAATGGCTATAAAGGATAAGAAACAACATTGATAATTACACATTCTAAAGCCAGAGGCATCTAAAAACAAGCATATCCATTAAATGCATCCAAAGTGTGTACATTCCCCAAAACAAATAAGTAAATAAATACTCCTACTGGCTAATAGATTTACCTCCAACTTAACTGACTGAAAAAGCCAAAAATACTGCATCGATGGATCTTGACAATATCCCTGGATGGCATCACAAATAGCGTGAGACATGACTAAGCCACACCCCTAACAATAAGCCACACCCCTAACAACACTCTTCAGTCTCAGCTGCCATACACATTTTGTGCCAAGTGAAAGGAGAACAGCGTAATTCACCTGCATCAAAGAGGACCTTCCACAGCTTACCTACCTGGTGGATTGTTTGGAAATGTCACCAAAAGCAGTGGTTGAAGGCAAAATGGCACACATTGCATGCCTTGACCTGGCCAAAGCTTTTGACACAATTTGTCACTTGTGCATAGTAGAAAAGCTAAATAAACTGGGAATAAACCCCATGTCACTTGTTGGATTGCCATCTGGCTCACAGATAGGACATGGATAATCAAAATAGAAGGAGATATCTCCACAATGAGACCATTCACCAGTGGAGTTCCCAGGGTTTTGTGCTGGCACCTTTCATGTTTGGCATCTACTTTTCTGAAGTAAAAGTCATTACCATAGGGCTCTAAGAACAGTCACTGAATACCCAAAAGGCTTAGCCATTCTGTAGGAAGGTTTGTCTTAAAGAAATAAGTGGTGCCAAAATCATAGACTAAAACTTAATTCCCAAAAATGCCTTATTGTATCCTTTGGTAAATCATCTATTCCAGGGGACTACCACATTGACAATACATCTGTAAGATTTGACCCATTTGTTTAGGATTTGAGAACATATTGTGGACAGTGACCTGACTTTTCACCAGCATTTGTTTATTTTTGTAAAAAAGTCCTCTATTGCACAGCTTTTAAACAAAGGGATTGTGCATAGATCTAAGAATGTCTTTGTTCACCTTTACTCTGTCCTCATTAGGCCAATAATTGAATATAATATCCCCTTTGACATGTATCTGTCTAGACACATGCAACAACTGACATGACCCCAGAGACACCTTACTAAAAGGATACAAGACCTAAACAACATGTCCTACATGAGATAACTCAAAGCCCTGTCATTGTACTCAGTCCACAGACTGCTAAGAGGTGACCTGTGTCTGGCATACAAGACATCCTCTGACCCATTATTGATGGATTTAATGCACATCAACAAGTCAATTGGCATCAGAAATACTTGGTTTAGGGATCTAAACCTTTTCGACAACATCAGTAGAACAGTTCGGAGGGACAGGTATATCTCACACAGGATACTGCTGCTGTGGAACAGACTTTCCATCCACATAAAACAAAGCTCATCCCTGTCCATATTTAAGTTTAGCATAAATCTATGGATGAGAAACAGACAAATTTACCTCAGGACTTCCCCTGTACTACTAATAGACAGAGGCAGCTCCTAAATACTTTATCCCATGCATGGGTCCTCTCAAATTATCTATGGTGTGATCTCATTTATTCTTATTACGGGTAATATAAAATTATCAACCATGGTATGGGTAAGGTCAGTCTAAAACAAAAACGGAAATTGGATAGGCTTAAAATGGCTTGCAAGGGCAGCTAGCTTAGTACATTCCTATGAACTTATAAGAGCTGGAACCTTCTTTTCTGCTAGTTTAAAAATGTTTTTTATTTTGCTGTTTTCATAGATGATTAATGATCATCATCATGAGGAGTCAAGGCATGGTGTCAGCTGTTGCAATCTCTCTTGATTCAGAGCAACTGTCTTTCCATCTTTGATATGTCCATCTGTCACAAGCCTTCTTTCAAACTATCCAGCCTTCTTATAGCTGGGCATCATCATCTCATCTTGTCTTCTTGTTGTCTCGCCCAAATCTGCTTTAGCAAATCACCTTCTGTTTTCCTGCACATGTGACTGAGTTACCATAACTTTCACTATGTCTATGACTTCCTCTCTCATGTCCTCAGTTCCTCATCTGTTCCACCACGTATATCCTACTACTTATCCAATGTACTTCATTCTTCCAGCTCCTCAGCTGTTCTGCCTATACTGCCCAGGTTTCTGTGTCAAGTAGTAGCGCTGGTCACACCACAGTTTTGTATACCTTAGTTTTCAGCTTCATTAATGGTGTTCTGTTATGCACTATCCCCAGTACTTTGGGATACTTGGCTGCAACACCTTGCTTTGACCTCATCATTCAGTCTTCTCAACAATCACATCTCCCAGATACCTGAAGCTGTTAACATCTTCCACTATTTTCCCATTTATCTTAGTTTTCAATGTCTTATGATTTTGTATTCCAGTCCCCTATCCTTTGCTGTAGTTCCTATTCAGAGTCTGCTTTTAGCACCACATCATCTGCATACAGCAGCTTTGTTTATCAAACCCTTCCTATATGTTTGTTTGAAACCCATCTGCGAGTCTGAACACTGCTTTTACTTCTGTCATTGGTTCTTGTACATAGCCTGCACTAAATATACTAATGTTTCCAGGGCATTGAGACATCACAGGATTGTCCAATCAGATGATTAAACTTATGAGTTGTTAACTAGCTCCATCCTGAAGTTCAGAATTTGATTTTCCCAGCATCCATTGCCCTACTGTGTGACTATGATCAAGCTATATAGTTGGGCAGTGATCTAGGACTGAGTCTGGAAAGATCTGTGTGGATCAGAACTCTATCCAGTAAACAAAAACAAACACATATAAATACATAAATACTTACATACATACATAAATAAATAAAAAGTGAGGGGAGAAATGTACAGTGCCAAAGTCATCAGGAAAAAGAAAGATATTATTTAACAGTGTCTAGTGCCTTTACATTATATTGCTGTTTATGTGGAGAATGTATAACTAAATGACATTTTCAATAGCAAAGTAATTGTAGACAACAAAGTGCGATGGTGTCAAAAAGTTTGCATATAGTTAGCCAAGGAATAGAGTTTAGAATTATTTTTTTCAGTCTCACAAGCCTGGGTAAAACACTTTCCAACACCACTGATGATGGTGAAGATGAGTTTGAACCAACTGCATTGTGGGATACCAGATGACTATACCTGCTCCATAGGAATGATCCCCCTTTGGAACTGAAAGTAGGACATTTATCATCCAAGAAGTCAAACCCTAGATGGCAGTCTTGATAAAAAAATATTTACCAGACAATGTTATTCATCAAACAAAACAATGCTTAAAAATTATCAGATTTTCTTTAAAGGACTCTCTTCACTCATCAAACAAATCGAATCTAATCAATTTTTTTATAAGAACAGATCATTTCCTTCCCCATTGTCAGCAATACCATTCAGACTGTCTCTGGCCTTCTAGATGTAGCTTTCTGCACACTCTCTGGCCTTATAGATGTAGCTTTCTGCAGACTCTCTGGCCTTATAGATGTAGCTTTCTGCACACTCTCTGGCCTTATAGATGTAGCTTTCTGCACACTCTCTGGCCTTATATATGTAGCTTTCTGCAGACTCTCTGGCCTTCTAAATGTAGCTTTCTGCAGACTCTCTGGCCTTATAGATGTAGCTTTCTGCAGACTCTCTGGCCTTATAGATGTAGCTTTCTGCACACTCTCTGGCCTTATAGATGTAGCTTTCTGCAGACTCTCTGGCCTTATAGATGTAGCTTTCTGCAGACTCTCTGGCCTTATAGATGTAGCTTTCTGCACACTCTCTGGCCTTATAGATGTAGCTTTCTGCACACTCTCTGGCCTTATAGATGTAGCTTTCTGCACACTCTCTGGCCTTATAGATGTAGCTTTCTGCACACTCTGTGGCCTTATATATGTAGCTTTCTGCAGACTCTTTGGCCTTCTAAATGTAGCTTTCTGCAGACTCTCTGGCCTTATAGATGTAGCTTTCTGCAGACTCTTTGGCCTTATAGATGCAGCTTTCTGCACACTCTCTGGCCTTATAGATGTAGCTTTCTGCAGACTCTCTGGCCTTATAGATGTAGCTTTCTGCACACTCTCTGGCCTTATAGATGTAGCTTTCTGCACACTCTCTGGCCTTATATATGTAGCTTTCTGCAGACTCTCTGGCCTTATAGATGTAGCTTTCTGCAGACTCTCTGGCCTTATAGATGTAGCTTTCTGCAGACTCTCTGGCCTTATAGATGTAGCTTTCTGCACACTCTCTGGCCTTATAGATGTAGCTTTCTGCAGACTCTCTGGCCTTATAGATGTAGCTTTCTGCACACTCTCTGGCCTTATAGATGTAGCTTTCTGCAGACTCTCTGGCCTTATAGATGTAGCTTTCTGCAGACTCTCTGGCCTTATAGATGTAGCTTTCTGCACACTCTCTGGCCTTATAGATGTAGCTTTCTGCAGACTCTCTGGCCTTATAGATGTAGCTTTCTGCACACTCTCTGGCCTTATAGATGTAGCTTTCTGCACACTCTCTGGCCTTATAGATGTAGCTTTCTGCAGACTCTCTGGCCTTATAGATGTAGCTTTCTGCACACTCTCTGGCCTTATAGATGTAGCTTTCTGCACACTCTCTGGCCTTATAGATGTAGCTTTCTGCACACTCTCTGGCCTTATAGATGTAGCTTTCTGCACACTTCCTGGCCTTATAGATGTAGCTTTCTGTAGACTCTCTGGCCTTCTAGATGTAGCTTTCTGCACACTCTCTGGCCTTATAGATGTAGCTTTCTGCACACTCTCTGGCCTTATAGATGTAGCTTTCTGCAGACTCTCTGGCCTTCTAAATGTAGCTTTCTGCACACTCTCTGGCCTTATATATGTAGCTTTCTGCAGACTCTCTGGCCTTCTAGATGTAGCTTTCTGCAGACTCTCTGGTCTTCTAGATGTAGCTTTCTGCACACTCAGTCTGGCCTTATAGATGTAGCTTTCTGCGGACTCCTCTTTGCGACCCTCTGTGTCTCTCTTTCAATCTAGTGCTCAAGAGTTTGATCTCATAGCCCTTCGATCCAGTTGCAAATCTTAGATCATTTTCCATCATCTAGTCTAATGCCCTTTTCCTTACTCGGGTGATGTGATATGTTTTAGGAAAAATTATTTGGTTGGATTCTTTCCCTTCATATATTCATGGCATCTAGAATTGGCAAACGTCTTGGTTAAAATGGGTCCCCTCAAATTGTCAATGGTATGATCCCAGTTATTATCTTTAGGGGTAATATATTATTATCAAACATGGAATGGGTAAGGCCAATCTATAACCAAATGAGATGTGTTACTGTGAGCACAAAAAGGGAATTTGACTTGGATTCAAAATCTCCTGTAAGAGCAGCATACCTAGTACATACCTGTCAACCTTTACTTATCGCATCATAAGTTAGACTAGCCACTGGGAGAAGTAATTTTTTAAGTAGTTGCATCTCTTCCTCTTTTACAGCATACTCCCTTTTGTTTCATGTACAGTTCAGACTGAACTGCTTCTGCAGTAAAACCGACTACTGTGGGAGAAAAGTACATCTCTTCGTTTATTTTCTTTACATTATGTCTTGCATTATTGCAGTATTTATTTTTGGTGCAGTGTTTTAAAGTATTAACAGCTCTGGTCAGGCGATAACAAAGCTGTCTCCTAGTGAGTCATTTGATTTAGATGCTAATTACTTGTGAACCAAAGAAGGAACTAGAAATCAGGTGTTCTGTTTAAAAGGAAAGAAAACGTAATTATCCCAGTCCCCTTCAATAAACACATCACAACGAATGACATTTGACGACCTTTATTAAACTTTCACAACATAACTTTGTTATCCAATATTTATTAATTACAACTGAAACACAGTATAGCTGATTGAATTCCAACATCCACATCCATGTAATGTTAATCAGGACAGCATGACCTTGGTCATCCTGACCCAGTAAGCAGCGTCCATACCTCCAACTCACTTACTTATGAAGCAGCGTCCCACTACTCACTTCTTTTACCATTTATTGAATTGCACATCCCACTTATAACGTCCCATTACTTACTTCACTCACCACTTATTGAATTAACATCCAACCAAAGAAGCAGCATTATTACCCCTGCTTGCTTATTTATTGAGCCACCTTCAAATACTCACTTTCCTTTCCCATTTCAAAACCAGAGGGGGGACAGAAGAGAGCATGCCTGTCCCTCTTCTCTGCCAACAGCCTAACAAGGCTTTTCCCCCCTCTCTCCAACAAACTTCCAGCAACCTAGCCACCTTAAGGCATTAATCAGACATCATTCAGTGTACTCCATCCTTTCTAACCAAGTTGCGTCAGAGTCATCACCTCCTAAAACCTTATCACATAATTAATAAAAATTTTCAGATACCTAAACAGCTGAAGCCAAACCAATGATCCCTCTCTTATGCTAAGGTAGCAAACATAACCTCATAAACCTAGCATGACCACTGCATATGGACTAAATCCTTACCTCACGACCAGTAGAAGCCTCACAATGATTCCAAGGGCATTACCAGACAACTGTACAACCAAACACTAAGCTAAAACCATACAAAGGCAATTCCATTCCATCGTGCCATATTGCAACCCCGACTTTACCACCCAAAGAATGTAATAACCAAATGAAATCTCTTTAAAGTCAATGCAATAACAATCCTGACATCACCCCAACCAGCCATTATGACAAAATGTTTTAAGCAGACATCATAGCATTTAGCTGCCCAACCACCACAAGCCCTAGAAGTTCCATATTGACAACTGAAAATGAAGACCTTCTACATTGCCCACCTTATCATGAAGGGATTCTCATCTAGATCAAGGGAGGTCATAGTCTCCCTATACTCATCACTCATCAGACCAATGATTGAGTACAATGATGCTCCATTTGGATTCTGATCTGACACTTGCAGCAGCAGCAGCTGGAGAAAAAAGTTCACACCAAGGATAATAAAGTCAAACTCAAACATCTATGCTATGCTGCCCGAGAAAGAAGCTATCCAGTATTCAGTCGCACTGCCCAGAGGTGGTGACCTTTGCCTTGCCTAGGCCACAAGGCCACCAGATTTGATGATGCTGCACCTCAAAAAAATCCTCAAAAAATCAGAGCCCGGCCGAGCCACAGAACCGACTTAAGGCTTGACAAACCTCACAATAGGAGGGGGATAGTGCTGGAGGATAGATTCATCAAATAAAGACTCCCTGTGGAATAATAAATGAGGTATATGTGAGGCAGACACCTCGCTGGCAATGGATGGGAAAATATTGACCAATGGATGGGAGGAGACCAGGGGATTACCCAGGGATTACCTCCAAAAATACTGCAGCAAAGAGGCCACATAAAATAGGGGGTAATAGTTCCCCAACTATGGGAAAACTATGGGCTAGGCTTGTAAATGCCCAGCTGCAGATGCCCTAGTGAACCTAGTAATGAACTGTAATCCTAATAAAACCAAATGAACCTCCTACACCAACTTAACACAAAAAACAATTACTCAATATCCCCTCAATCAAGTGTCCCCCTCACACAAGCCACCAACCCAATCCTCCAACTTATAAACCCTATCACATACATAACAAATTATAAGCATCGAAATCCAACACTTGACTACCCAAATGGACCCCTAACCATTAAATAAACCAATGATCCCTTCTAATAATGAAATAATCATATGTTTGCACAACATTTGTAGATTAACTAACCTCTCACTCATTCTGACTACCAGTTTTAACCATGTAATGATGCTTGGGGACATAACCTGCCCTAGGCAAAACCAAAAACCTTAACCCAAAATGCCACATGACACCACACAAGGGCAAGTGCCTACCATCATCCTAACAGCAGCCCTATATAATAAAATCTAAAAGCAATCCTGCCATCACTCCAACTATCTAGTACAAGCGTAGAATGTAATGACCATCCTACCCTTCGCTGCCTCACTAAATACCGCCATAACATAAATCTCACAGAAATTGTAATGCCCTTAAACTCCATATCCCAGCATCTTTCCCCGCAACAAAATCCCCATCCTGACAATAGTCTAAGGCTGTCAGTCCTCCCTGAAACCCCTCACCCCACACTAACCCAAACTGCCCCAATACTGATGCGACTTAATCAGCTTTCAACAAAATCAGATTACCTGTAACATTCTTATGCACCAGTCCAGCAACTGGAAGTTCCGCCATTGCAGAATCCATTGCCTTTGAAGTCCACTGCTGTTGCTCCCTTTGACTCCTCCTGTGTGACATCACTGTACCACTGACAACCGGGACATCCACTGCAAACTGCCTCCACCATCTGCAACCTCACTGCATAGCACTTCAGCAGCTAAAACCCCCATCACAGCACCATCATCTGCAACGAGAAAGACAACTGTAAATCCTGAAATGCATTAGTAAAGGTTCCCTCTTTCATCCATTTGATCCAAGATCAAGGTGGAGGGTGGGCCTAATGGTTAAGGTGTTTGCCTTACAAACATAAGGTGCCGGGTTTGAGTCTCACAAGGGATAATTGGCTAGGCTTAAATAGCTCGCAAGGGAGGTTAGCCTAGTACTAATCTATGAATCTATGAACTGCCCACACTGAACCTTACACTGTGGGTGATGGGGTGCTGACTCCCTTCAGACACTTGAACAGAGAGGATGTGCTTCAGGTTTTACAATTTTATCCTGCTAGACAGGGGTCCAGGGAAGTAAATAGTGTGGGAAGAAATAGCTAGGGAATTGTTATGGCTAGGCTTATACAGGCCCTAGGGCTGATAGCCTAGTACCAACCTATGAACCTATAATATAGAGGCAAAATTTTATATCTTGGCAATGGAAGGAGAGAGTCAAGGCAACGAAAACATAAACCATATCCCACCTCTGCCAATACATCATGTTACGGAGCCTGTGGTGGCAACCATGTTAAAGAAGATACCAAAACCATCATTTCCATAACAATTGTCCAAGTTGTTCTTAAAATATCTAACCTAGTTTTGGCTTAAGTATAATTTGGTAGTCAATTCATGCATCAGCTACTCTCTCAGAGATCTAATTAGTACATCTCTCATTCCTATATAATCTTCTGCAGATGTTGCCTGATAATTATCTGTTACTTTTTGATAACTCTAAATATTCCCAGAGGTAGCTGTCTCTAGATGCCCTCTATACCTGAATAAGGTCTCCTGTTAAAAATCTGTATGAGACACTGTACAAGTTCAGGTATTTTAATCTTTCATAAGACCAGATTTTTAAATTTACACATGGCCTTTGTATATTTCCACTGTGGTCTTTCCAATTTACTCATGTTTGTTTTCTTATACGGTTTCCAGGTTATTATCTCATACTCTAGTTTGTTTCTAATGTAACTTTCCCTTATCTCTCTTCCCCCTTATGATGCCTGATGTTCTTAAGAATGGGACAAAGGCTCAAATAAGGCAACCTCCAAATAACTCTAAACTTAGAGACAGGGGTTGCCTCAACATGAATTTTCTTATCGGAATGAAGTGTGAACCTCCAACGTTTGTCCATTTTCTGCCAAGTCTGTACATTTGAGAGGTATGCCTAGTGTTAAAGTGGAGAAAGCCTGAGAGAGACAAAAAAAAATTGCAAACAACTGTATATCCTTATTTAAAGGCTGCATGTCAAAACTCAATCATTAAGGAAATATGCAGAGAGTGAGTGCTACTCACAGGGACCTCCCACACAAGATAAAATGCTGTCAAACCTCACAACAGCCAGGGACTGTGAGTGGTTGCAACCCTCTCCCAACAGTTCCCAATGTAAATACCACTTCAGTAAACTTGGAAAGCTGCTAGAATGTCATGTACAGTTATGCCTGCAACTCTACTGTCAGACACGATCCACAAACATGCGGCAAAATCTGGACAACCCCCAAAAAACTCTAGACCGCAAAGTGATGCCCAGCCACCCACAAAAACACCCCCCCCCCCACACTGTCCTGAATCCCAACTGACAATGTCAGCATTCAAAATGCTCAGTCCTCTAGCCCCACCACAGTGAAGCCTCACTCTCAGAGGGACACCCAAACAGCATTCCCAGTTTTGTTCCCCTTCCTCTTCCCTTTTCCCTCTGTTAGTTTTGGATTCACCTCTGATTGACTGACCCACCGATCCCCCCCCCCTTTTTTTTTTTTTTTTTTAGCAAACAAGTTGAGATTTATGGCATGCACTCCATCTGTGTGTGAATGACTGACCGACCGACTGCCTAACAGGTCTGGGCCAATCCCACAGGACCAACACGGTTTGAGCGAAACAAATCAGGAAAGAACACCTAGCTGCGTGAGCACCAAACGAATGGAGCAAAGTTGCTGTTCATTATGCAGTCATTAATTTCCCCTATCACAACCAAACACTTGACGTGCACACAGTCAGCCCCCGCAGGGAATGGGTCCCGACTGTGGATGAAAACCATCCGTCTCCACAAGAATAGCACACATCTCCATCTATGAAGTTGGAACACCCATTCCCACTTGCTACACTGACCACGGAAAATACACCAGTCACACCCTGCATCATTCTGTCCAATCGCACAGAAACACTGCTGCCTCTCAATCCCAGACCAGACCCCAAGGCAATGAGGAACATGTCCCAACCTCAACAGGCCCTAAACTTCCCCATTAGCAGCTGAATCCAGCAATAAAGTCAACCATAATCCCCCATCCCACTCCCCCACAACTCTGTCAGCCCTGGCAGGAAAACTCTACCTCCTTTTCACTGACCAACCAGCCCTCCTTCACTTTGGAAAGGACAAAGAGAGGCAAGCCTCTCAATCACTGGTCCACTCCAATCCAAATTCTCAAAGCACTGGCTGTCAAAGCAAATGCCTGACTTCCCCATCCAGAAAAACATAGAGAAACAAACAGGCAAAGGAACTAGCTACCAAAACCACTGTCTGTCCACCCCCCCAACCAACACGCCAATCCTCAGATCACCCCAGTGATCTGCCAGAAAACCACCAAAGTCATGAAGAACAGACCAAAACATGAGCCAAGAATCTGGGCACTCTGCAAAATCTGCACAGCCAAGAAACATGAGTCACAGACCCCGCTCAAAGATTTCTTTCTTCCCCCCCTTTTTTTTTTTTTTTTTTTTTTTAATAACTTGCTATATCAAACATTTCAGCAACATGACTTAACATACATATTTCCCTATTATACTCCATCAGGACTATGTGATTGGAGAGAGTAATTGCTTCTACTAATTGGCTGAAGCATTATCTGGTGATAACCTGATGAGGTGAAACTCCCTGGGCAGTTTTTTTCCACTGACCTTTCTTCTGATGTTTACTAAATGTGTCACAGTGAGCATTTAACCATCTTGGCTATACAAATTCTTACTTCACCTGAGGTTTTAGGCTTCAGTTTTGTAACTATGGGTGAAATCCATGGTGCTAGTCCTGTTACTTTTCCTACTGTGCACATTTACTGGAGTTTCTTAATCCTTTGCCTTTTTAAAAATTTTTTTTACACGTAAAAGGGTATTCTCCTGCAAAGCTGTGCTACTGAGCTTAACATGAGGTCTGTTTGCATATTGTCCAGATATTCTTTAATTGTTCACCATCACAAAAATATTTTTTTTATACCTTCAGTAAACAATTAATGCAATAAGTGTCATCCTGTTCAGTTTACCTTATTCTGTTCATGATCTGTCTGTACAACACAATGATTTTGCTATGCAATAGATCAACAGGTCAGTTTCTCTGCTTTGTAAAACACTAAAATGTTAACCACATATCACAACAAATGAGCCACGAAGCATGTACTCCCTCATTCTCACAACCTCCAAGGATAGAACCAATGTGCCGCCAAACTTGACTTTATTTTCTTTTCCTTCTTAGGCACATTATTTCTCCCTGTACACTTTCTGCAGATGACCACACTGCTGAACAAACCAAGCAAACACACAATCTATTCATGTGTGTATATTCTGCAGGGGATAACAAGAACACAAACTCAGACAATGTCACACCCACCCCAAAATGCAAGTCTTCTAATGAAAGCCCATGTAAACCATGCAACCACCATTTTCTTCCCCTTCCTGTGGACTGAAACAGTCAACCGAAAGCGATGCAAATCCTCGTCTTTACAGTAAATTCGGAAAAAGTTTCCCCAATACAGCAGTGACAAATTTAATCAATAACAATCCAGTCACAATCATAATTACTGAGGGCTATGTTTAATTATCCAGATACCTGCATAAGTGTGATAACTCCCCACCAATTAGCAGCACGAGCACTAGCACTTCAACGGGAACTGCACCTGCATGAAGCGGCCATTGCTCTCTGATTTTCCTCACCACCCTGAAGTAAATAATTCCCAAATACCTGAAATTTTTGTGCTAACACATTATGAATCACTCACTAGCCTCCTGTTTCAGGTACAAGCTGTAGCTAAGACCTTAACGCTATAACTGAGATGAGTGGTTGAATATTTTATGGTGAACTCTTCAGCACACCCAGCTGTAAAAGTTCGTAACGATCCAATCTATTAGGTAGTTAGAAAACAAGGTCTCCCCCCACCTCTCAAAGAGGAATAACATGAGAACTGCCACAAATTTACTAGAACCAACCCAAATTATGCAGCCAAAACTTGGACCATCTGTAGATATTTCAACTGCGAAATATGCCACATGTCCACCATTACTTCATCTCTCTCATTAACAAACAAGCTACCCATTGATCATGGCCAACAAGAGCCCCAAATTTATCACTGCAGATATGGAACCTAGGCCCCTGTCCCCCCAAAAAAAATATATACTAATACTGCTACTTATGTTTTGTAACCTAAACACTCATACCAACCATTGTTAATCCGAGGCCTACCTGAACCAGCAGTTCCTAAAAGTCGCCTTGGACATAAACTCACACTAGCTCCCCCTAACAAGTAGCAAGTTCACGCCAAAATGGGATTCCTTACCCAATTACATTGCATAAACCCCTTAAGCCCCTCCCTACCCATACCTCATTTCCTCCCAATCATCTCTCCCTTTCAATTTAACCCTTTCCTTCCCCGTACCCTCTTTACTCTTACTAATATATTTATTCAATATAACAAACTGCTGTGTGAAAAAGGTAATTTTCTTAGTTTCTTTTCTTTATGTTGTTTCTGATATTATTTATTTTTGATTGCTGTGTTTATTTTTTTCTGCAGTGTTTTAAAGTATTAAAAGTTCTGGTTAGGGTGGAACAAGGCTGTTTTTCCTGAGTGAGTCATAGAATTTAAATACTAATTATCTTTGAACTGAGGGAGAAACTAAAGACCATTTTTCTATTTCATAGGTTGATAAGTTCAGAAGAGGCTACTAGACTAACAGCCTAATGTTATCCAGATGCAGAAACTCTTTAGAAGAAATCTGGATGACTAGGGATGTGATTAGCATCTTTTAAATCTAGTGTGACCAGGAAATGTGAAAGAGGAAGAAGAGGGAACAGGTTGTGAAGGGACATCATTTTGAATTTGGGGAATGGTACAAAGGTTTAGGAAAGAGATATAGAAGTGGTCTCCAAGAATTTTCTTTCTTTGCCACTAAAAACATCCTTAAATAAAGTCCTTTTCCACCTGGGAAGGGGGAAACTGGTTCTACCACTTCCTGGGGCAGCATGTGATGAAGGACAGCTGGAAATAAAACAGTCTGATCTGGAGGATGAGAAATTAGCCCCTGGAAAGGTGGAATTTCTTCCCATTGTTAATAGGTTCATAGGTTCATAGAAGGTTACTAGGCTAATGACCCTAGACCCCTTACAAAACCTAGCCCTATATTTATCCCGAGTTGCTCCAATTGCTGGTAGTTAAGAGAACAACGTCTGTAGAGATAAAGATCTATGGCAGTTAATACAGACTTCCTCTGTCCAGGAGGGACATGGGCACCAACCAAGGAGTGAAATTTATGGTCACCCATCCATTGATCTAGGTTGTGTTTGAACAGGGTCAGGGAGGGGCTCTGTTTCACGTGAATTGGAAGTTTGCACCAGAGAAGTGGCAATCTCTGGGAAATGTATCTATCTCTCCAGCATAACCTGTTCATGCAAGACGCTAGGTTAACATACTTGGAGCAAGTGATCGTCTTTCAGTTTGGTTTATGAATGTGTAGCATTTCCACCAATGCTGGGTCACAGACTGGCCTGTAAGCCAGGCACAGGTCACCCCTTAGCAACATAATACCGTGACATGGGTTTCAGTCTTTCTGTGTAAGACTTGTTTTGTGGACCCTGTAATTTCTTGGTGAGAAACCTCTGTGGTCTCTCCAGTTGTTGCAGGTTTCTGATGAGGTACCTGCAAAAGGGAGTATTGTACTCAATTATTGGTCTGAGTATAATGGAATTATAACATCCTTAGATTTGGATGCAATGCCTTTACTTATAAGATGTGCTACATAATAGGATTTCCTTACTACTGTGGATATGTGCTGATCAAAGTTCAGATTACTATCAACCTGAGTACCCAGATCACTTACCACCGGGTCTACACTTGGGAGGGGTGCTGCCAATAACGTAATTAACAGGGATGACAGCTTTTCCCAAAGGAAATAATAATGCAATCTTTGCATTTAGCTTTACTTCATAGCTTTGACACCAATGAATTGTCCGTGTTAACCCTGTCTGCAGTATATTAACAACACTGGGGGACTCAATGATTGCTCCCAATTTGTAATCAACAGCAAACTTGGTCAACCACAGGCCATACAAGTTTACCTAGACTTCTGAGTAATTAATTCCAAACAGTAAAGCGCCCAGCACAGAACCCTGTGGTATACCACTGGTGACTGGTCTTTTGCTAGAGTCACCCACTTTGACAGTATGTGTCATGTCAGTGAGCCATTTGACAACCCAGCTGATAATGTAGGGGTTAATTCCTAATTGGGAGAGTTTATCTACAATATCTGAGTTGGGGATTGTGTCAAATGCCTTGGCTAGGTCAGAAAAAGGTGAAACACACTGTCTTTCCCTCATCCAGGGCCTTAGTGACTCTCTCGAAGAAGTCAACCATGTTTACAAGGCAAGATCTACCTTTAACAAATTGGAACAGGGATGGATCTAGAGTTTGGAGATTACTTATGTCCATGTTAATAAGATCCATAATGATTCTTTTTATGTCCATGCAGACGAGGCTGGTCAAGCTAATGTGCCTATAATTTCCAGGATCAGCTGATGCCCCCCCCCCCTTCATGCAGGGGGATTACTGTTGCTGTCCTCCATTCCATCAGCTCATAACCAGTTCTCATGATGTGGTTAAACAGGGATCCAAGTGGGTCTGCTAGGTCATGTTTTAAGTTGTTTAAAAGGCAACCTTGGATGTTGTCTGGTCCCACTGATGCCATGCCTTTGGCCTTGGAGAGTGCCAAGATGACCTGATCTCTGGAGATAATAGCTGAGGAATGGTGGCAGGTATACATTGGGGGTAACTGGAAGGAACAGGAGGAAGACTTTCTTTCCATATCTGTCAGCTAGCAGGTTGGTTATTACCTCCAGCTGAGTATGGGTGTTGCCATCCACACCCAGTTCAGTGCATAGCTGTGTATTCCCTTTTAGATTTTGGACATAGTTAAAGAATGCCTTGTGATTATCCTTAGCTAAAGAGGTGTTTTTTGCTTTTTTGGAGGATTTGACACAATCTCTAATTTAAATAGAACTTGTACTGAGCAGGAGTGAAAGTGAGGAAATGACAAAAAATGATAATCCCAAATGTAAAATCCACGTATTTATTGCAGACAGAAATAAACGGATGAGTAAAGGGTTGAATTTTATTCCAAAGACACAGAGTAGGTTGACGGATACAGTTACAGATCTTAGATTGTTCTGTAGAAATGTTATGTTAAAATATTTATTCAAGGGTCCCAGTAATGTATCAGTAGATAACAGGGAGTTCACTTTTAAGAATCTGAGTGAGTTTGTGCCCACCAATCACCCTATGGTAGAAGCTCTTTTAAAGTTGACAGAAGATGAACTATATAGCTTTTATAACAGTAGGAGAGATAGGAGATCCATGAGGTCTGATAACCTTACTTAGAAGGAGAGGTTAAGCTTAAAGAAATTGCAAGATGATTCCACCATCATTATAAGGCCAGCAGATAAGGGAGGCAGGATTGTCATCATGGATATTTTGCATTATAATGCTACCATGGAAATGATGCTGCGTGATAAGTTCTATGAAGTGATTACAGTAGATGATGTCAATGACACTATTAGGTATGTTGGCTTTACACTCTTGGATATTTTTAAGAGCAACTTAATAGGTAAGGAATTATATGAGTATCTTTGTATCCGGGCGCCTGTTATCCCTGTGATACATGGGCTACCCAAGATACATAAAGACCCTAAAGATCCACCCATGAGACCAATTGTCTCTGGTCGTGGGTGGGTAACAGAGCATCTATCTGTCTTCATAGAAAAGCATTTGAGGCAAGTTCTGAATAACAATACCTTTGTTCTACGAGACTCAAAGCAGTTCTTAATTGACCTCTATGAATGTATTAAACAACAAGGAACGGTTGCTGACTGTATATTTGTAACCTTTGATGTGCAGTCACTTTTCACAGTTATACCGAATGGAATAGGACTTACTTATGTCTCAGAATATTTAAGGGAACATAGTGGCTACTCAGATGTTAAGATTGACTTGATAACAAACTTTTTAGAATTAGTCCTTGAAAATAATTTATTTATGTTCAAAGATGTTATTTACAGGCAGTGTGATGGCATAGCTATGGGCACACCTTGTGCGACCAGCTACGCCAACATATTTTTAGCCCATTGGGAGGAACATGTGCTGTTTAGTAAAACATTGTTTATGGAGCATGTAATATTTTATCGGCGATTTGTGGATGACCTTTTTGTTTTATGGAAAGGGACATTAGCACAATTACAATCTATGTTTACAATGATGAATAATTTAATTACTTTCCTCAAGTTTACCATGCATTTCTCTGAGCATAGAATTGAGTTTTTGGATTTGTTTGTTGATAGGTTACCTAATGGCATCATTAATACAGGGGTATTTCGCAAGGCCTGTCACTGTAATTCGTTACTTATGAGAACAAGCATGCATCCACCTTTCATATTCAGGAATATTATGAGAGGACAGGCAATTAGGGCCTCCAGGTTAAACCCTATGGATATAGGCTTCACTGATGAATTAGACAGCTTGACTAGGAGGTTGATAGAATGGGGGTATAATGTGAATGAGGTCAATCAACATCTAGATGAAATACACAATCTACGTTTAACTGTAGCCAGCCCTTATTTTGGACCTACTTATCCCAGTGCCACTGGGGATAGAAAGATTGATCACTGTGTTAAGTTTTCTACTACTTTTTCGTCTGATCAATTTGAAATTAAGGAGATAGTTAATAAGTTCTGGGGAGTCCTGCGGGTCGATGATGACCTTAGGCAGATTGTAGGCGAACCTTCACGTTTCCTTTTTAGGAATAAGAACAATTTGAAAAGGTTGTTGTGTTATCCCAGACCGGATAGACATCTTATGAAGGCAGGATGTTCTAGACCTTGTGGTCATTGTAATTTTTGCTCTTTTATAGACAGCAATGTGGAGTTTTTTCATCCTGATTTACGAAGAGTTTTCTATACTAAAGTGGAGGCGAATTGTATGACCGTACATGTTGTTTACTTAGCAGTGTGTCAGTTGTGTTCCTCTTTCTACGTGGGTAAGACCAACCGCCCACTTAGAGACAGGATGAGGGAGCACAACTATCACATCAGGAAAGGCACGCTGCATAATGCTTTAGCTAAACATGTGGTCATGCATGGTCATGACCATAAGTTTCTGTTTAGAGTGTTAGAAGTTATCACCCCAACTCAGAGGGGCGGTGATATTAGGACATACACCAAAGGAAAAGAGAGTGATTGGATAACACTATTGAGGGCTGATAGGGGATTAGGTTTAAATGAAAGGGTATTTATTAAACCTAGGCTGAGGCAGCGCCGGCATGTGAAATGATTATATGTAATTTATTTTTAATATGAGTATGCCTATGTTATGTCCTTATGCCTCAGAGTTTTTATGTTTTTTAACATATGGGATTTTTTCTATGTATATTTACATACATATTTTATGATATGTTTTAGTTGTTTTATGCATTTATACTTCTGCAGTGTGCATCTCCAGTTTTTTGCAATATGTTACGCCTTTAAATAGAATTTTGTATTGGATCAACTTTTTGATAGGTTAATTGTTTAATTGTATCTGTGTGCTTTCAATATATAATAAGTTTGCATTAGGTGTTTGTTTCATGGATCTGAAGAAGCTAATACAGTGAAAGCGCTTATAAAATCCGTTTATTTCTGTCTGCAATAAATACGTGGATTTTACATTTGGGATTATCATTTTTTGTCATTTCCTCACTTTCACTCCTGCTCAGTACAAGTTCTTTATTTATACTTCTCTTTATATTTTTTCTGAGCAGGGGCGTTCACCTGAGAAGCAGCATCTTGTTTGACTTCTTTACGATCTCTAATTTGTTTGCTTAAACTAGAGAGGGCTTTCTTTCTCTGCTGAACTCGTTCTCTCAGTTGTTCTTGGACATTAGTTTCTTTTTCTTTTGTATAGTCTTTCGAAATAAGGGGTCTACCAGGGTGCTTGTTTTTTTTTTTTTTTTGGCAAGACCTGGTTTTAATCCACTCAGGTATAGCCAATGTTGTACAACTGCTTAAGTGGTTATACAGGCCATTGGTGTACACCCCTACATAGCAGTCTGTGTTATCTGATTCAAGGGGGCTTTGAAACTTCTTATACCAGCACTTAGTAGGAGGTAATTTGTCTTAGAAAAATTATTAAGCATTTTTGAGCTTGATGGGGTATCTGGTTCTATAATTACATTAAATGAGACTGATTTATGGTCCGATCTTATCAGATAGGACATCACATGGGGAGGGGGGTGTGCAATGTTCTCCCTTGTTAGTCAGCACTATGTCCAGGACATGTGAGCCTGTTGTGGAAGTGCTGACTAGCTGTTCCAGTGCATTTGCATTGACAAAGTCCAAGACTCTCTGAGCCAGCATGTTTGTGGTCATGTAAGTTTCCCAGTTGATGATAGGATAATTAAAATCACCCATGAGAAAGGTGCTAGACTGTATAGCTGGTGACTCCAGCAAGTCCAGGTATGTGGCATGCTTTTCCTCTTCTGTGGTGGGGAATCTATGTCTATCTATGATGTGGTAGGGGGCTTTGCCTATAGCTAATCGGACATGGAGTAGCTCAAGACAGTTATACTGTTTGACCAGTCTTGAGGACTGCTTATCCTTAATGAAAATGGAAACATCTCGTCCTTTGTTTTTTTTTTATCATACTCAGTTTGTGGTCTAAAAGTACGGAAGACATTGTAGCTCTCCACATCTTTGAACCATGCCTACATGACTGCACAGATGTCAGCATCTTCCAAAGTAAGGAGTGCTTCCAGGGAGTGCAGTTTCTTGTTTAGACTCCTAGCATTAAGTAGCAGTATCTTGAGTTTATATAGAGAGGAGTTTGTTATGTTGGGAGGTTGGTTATTTTGACACTGCCTAAAAAGGCATAATAGGGGTGGCTAATGCATTTGCCAGTATCCAAAAGCCTAGAGGAGACAAGATGCAGACCATTTCTAGCAAAGCAGCATAATCTGTCAACCATGTCTTCCTGGGCTGTCAGATATTGGATCCCCCTGGACTGGTACCAGAAGCTAAGTCAATTGTTAAAGTCAATCATTTTTTTGTTTGTATTGTAGCATTATCTTTGGAGAAGGTAGAATGCTGCTTAAGGGTAGGCTGATACCTGCCTGTGACACATAATCTGAGAGTTCAGTCAGGTCTCTTGTCATATAGTCCAGTGTGGTACATCTCAAGTCAGTCACCCCCACATGGACTATGATGGAGACATACCAGTACTTGTGGTTGAGTGAATTGATGGATTCTGTCACCTGACAGGCAGCTAACTGTAAACCATTCCTTATCCGGCTTGGTGAAGAGAACATCTATGTGTCTAACAGTGGAGTCACCTATTACCAATACATTAGGTTATATGGTTTTATGCCTTATGGGCTAATTTGTTGAGACACTGGTATGTCTGTTATTGTATGTTGTTATTTTTGCATTGTTATGTGTGTAAGTGATTTCCATTTGGGAGGGCTTTGATCTTTTGGTAAGTTACTAGTGAGTACCTCTGCATATGTGGGTTTATTTGTCATGCCCTTATTTAGTGCGGGAAGTGTTTGTGTGTGTTTGTGTGTGTGTGTGTGTGTGTGTGTGTGTGTGTGTGTGTGTGTGTGTGTGTGTGTGTGTGTGTGTGAGAGATGACAACCTGTTTGGCATTCAGTTTGTCAGTTTCCTAGTATAACTACACCTCTCACATAAATTATTTGTTTGTTTCAGGAGTAAGTGGTTGTCAGTATACATGAAACAATTGGTACATTGCCTCAGGATGCCAATGTCTATCACGCTGGCCAGTGAGATAATGTGAAACTGCCTGTCCATGATGGCAGGCTCTTACTTCATGTTTTATTAGGGAAGGGAGTGGGTTAATTTAACAAGACTATTCTGGTAGTGCCGAGAGTACAAGAGGGACATATACTTTCTGTAGGCTAAGTTTTATCAATAAGGTAACACTGCTCAGTGCCCAACTGAGTTGTTCCTAGAGCAGTAAAAAAGTTTAGGAGGGTTTCATTGAGCTTCTAGGCTTTTGCATCTATACAAGGACACTGCTAATGACTGCTGCACAAAGAGCAGCACCACATAGACATGAGTATAAATATGATAATAATAAAGAAATGAGGTTTAAGCTATCTACCAATCAGGAAAGCACACAATAAACCGTTCACCAGCAATCCTCAACTCAGACAGGTTAGATCAGCATACTTCTGCCATAAGGCTGTAGAAAAACACCTTCTTAATGTAGAATAGCAGGTTTGGAACCCATATGTAACAGGACCACACAAACTACCTACAAAAGCCAAACAACTAAAAGATACAATGTAACACATTGCAATTAACTACTTAAAGCAGCAGCAGACAATACAGTTTTTTGAAACTGCTAAAGTACAGTCACAGTATATAAAACAAGTGCAGAAAGATAGTGCCCCTTTGTGTGTTTCCCAGCTTAGATAGACCAAGTAGACACACCTACTGCCACTAGATGAATAATCACAGTCCTCTTAATGTAAAAGAACAGTAAGGAGTGCCTCAAGTGAAATGCTACAACAAACAAACTTAAAAGATACAAAATGTTACCAGAAGCAAATTTAAAGATACGTATAGAGCAGTGTACTTTAAACAGCTTATAAAAGTGTGATTATTCAACAAAAGTCTTCACTTTCTATAAATAAGCCAAGAGACCCTCAATTGTACAGAATTTATAAAGGTACTAAAAACAAGATAAGCTGTTTAATAAGTATTCCAGCCAATAAGACTACATGCAGAATGTCTGGTGTTTCCGCAACTTAAACAGACCAGGCTGCCTCCCAGTGCACTAGATGGAAAATCCAATGACCTCTTGTTGTAAAAACAAATGCTTGCTAGAGTGCAAAAATACACTACTTTATCCAACAGCTAGCTAGGTAATAAATTCAAAGCAAATAAATCAGTAGAACAGACAATGAGAGGCAATATGTACTTTTTTAATATAAGCACAAAGAAAAATAAATAAATAATTCAAGATATTAACAGCAGTATAGAAAGGGGGAGCTTATTAAGCTCAATTTACAGTAGAGGTGGGCAGCTTAAAATTATGAGAAAGAAACCATTCCAATGTTTCCAGGAGAAATCTGACCGAGCTGCCTCTGTTTTAAAACAGACTGCTGTGTGGAAAAGGTAAACTTCATTGTTTATTTTCTTTATATTGTTTTTTGTATTATTTCTTGCCTGATTGCTGTGTTCATTTTGGTACAGTGTCTGAAGGAATTAAATGCTCTAGAATGGAAGGAACAAAGTGTATCTACTAGTGAGTCAAAAGATTTAGAAGCAAATTTCCTGTGAACTGAAAAAGGAGCTGGAGACCAGTTTTTTTTTTTACTTAAAATGTATTATATTATTTATTTATTTATTATTTATTTTACATTTTGTTGACCAGGCTAGTCTAGCTGGATACATGTCCATTTTCAGTAGAGGCCCTGGGAGAAAAGCTCCACAATCATAAAAAATTGTAAGAAAAAAAGTAGTACAAAAACAATGCTAGTAGAACAGCCAACAAAAATTCATCAGGTGGAAAAATTGCTAAACAAAGGTATTGCTAAAAAGAGAGAGAAAACCTATGTATCATTGATATCACAAGACAGAACATGTTAAGTGAAATATATAGGGGACTAACATTGATAATTTTTTTTTATCCCTATAGAACAGTGGAAATGGTAGTAGTTAAAGTCAAAAGAACAGATGTGAGACAGGAGGCAATAAAAGTTTCAGTCAGGGTTAGTACAAGGGCAGAGCCATTGGGAATTAAGGAAGGTTTTTAGATGCTTCTTGAAAATGGGTGTAGAGGCAAATGCTATAAGTTTGCTTGGAAGCTTGTTCCAAATAGGTCCAATCGAGTTGGAGAACAAATAGTCCTCAGCTTTGTTGTGGGATTTATGGGAGGCTGCTAGGAGCTTGGTGGCTGAGCGCAAGGAAGAGAGGTTTTTATAAGGGCTAATAAGAGTGCAGAGTATGGTAGTATTCGTAGGGTGATAGAAGATTTTGTGGGTGATGCTAAGTTGCTGTAGCAGCAGTTGACTTTGTAATTCCAGCCAACTAAGTTGTTTAAGATTTATGCAATGGTGGGTACGAAAAGGGACTCCTGTGGCAAATCTGGCAATGTTGTTGTATGAAGTTGCTAGTTTATTGAAATTAGATTTAGATAAGTTTGTAAAAATAGGTGAGGCATAGAGAAGGGTAGAGAGCAGGTGCATCTGTGCAATGGTAGTTCTAGCTGAAGCAGTGAGGAAGGGTTTAAGCCTATATAGAGATCCAAGTTTTCTATTGACTGACTTGATGGTTAAGTTAATATGAGAATCAAAGTTAAGATTATGATTTATTGTGACACCTAGAAGTTTGGTGGTAGGGTCAGGGGATATTATTGTGCCATTGTTAGATGTTATATTGAAGTCAAAAGTAGAGGATTTCTGTGTAGGTGTGAATAGTAATAATTTAGTTTTTGGGGGTTAAGTAGGAGACAATATTGATAGAACCAGTTTTCAGCTGCTGTAAATACTTTTTGGGTAGTAGTCTGAAGCTCAGCTGGGGATGGTGCTGAACATAATGTCAAGTCATCAGCATATTGAATGCTGGTGGTTTGTGGAAGGGACGTATTTAGATCATTAATAAAATTAGAGAAGAAGAGTGGTCCAAGAATGGAACCTTGTGGGACTCCAGTTTTAATGGGAAGCTGAGAGGATATGTGATTGTCCCAAAGAACTGCTTGCTGGCTATTTTCTAAGTAGGAATTAAACTACTGGATTGCCTGGGAGTCCAATGCCAGAGATTTAAGGATGTTTAGTAAGAGTTTATAGTTAACCATATCAAAGGCCTTAGAGAGGTCTAAAAAGAGAACTGAGGACAGCAAGTTGTTATTACGATTTTTATTAATATGTCTGTGAATGATAAGAGTGAGGTAGTTGTGCTGTGATAAGGTCTAAAACCGTGTTGACAGTCTGCTAGAAGATTGATTTGGAGAAGATGATCGAGCAATTGCCGATGGATGCATCTTTCCATGATTTTAGCTAATGGAGAAAGTAGAGCTATGGGACAGAAGTTAGAGAGTTCATTAGAGTTACCCCCCTTATGAAGAGGAATGATATGAGAGACTTTCCAGAGGGATGGGATAAAGCCTTCAGTTATGGTTCGATTTATTAAAATAGAGACAGGATAGGCAAGTACTCCAGCTGCAATTTGCAAATACTCAGCTGGGAGGAGGTCAGCTGAGGGTGTACATGGTTTAAGTTTCATAAGTAGGGTGTGGATGAGATACGGTCAGAATGGTTGCAATTTGAAAGTGCGGGGTTTATTGGTCAGGGAGTAAGGTTCCTAGGTGGCACCAGGTGTCAAGGTCTTGGCTAGGGATGTGACAGTCTCAGAGAAAAATTTGTTGAAAGTGTCAGCAATTTGGTTGGGTGTACTCTGAGTGAGGTTAGAAGGAGTGGGTGTTTTAGAATTACCTGGATGTAATAACTTGTTGATACCTGACCAGAATTTCTGAGGGTTTTGGTGTTGAGTGTGTTGGAATTTCAAGTAATTATTTTTCTTGTCTAGGAGTATTAATTTTTTCTTTCATTTCTAAGCTGTTTAAAGGTTTGGTGGTCAAATGTGTTTTTAGTGATATGCCATTTGGTCCATGTTCTACTTCTCTGTATCATTTTTTGTTTGGTCTCTTTGGTTAGCCAAGGAGCAGGCTTTGCTCTGGTTTTAATTGACCGAGCGGGGGCATGGTGGTTAAGAATTTGAAGGAATTTATTGTTGAAGTAGGAAACTGCCTCCTCAAGAGGTAAGTATTTTAGGGGAGACCAGTTGCAAGCTTTGAGCTCTATTTGGAAGTTTGGTTGAAATATTTCTTATTCCTGGTTGTTCTGAAAATTGTATGGTTGGGAATAGGAATTTTTTTTCTGGCAATATAAGTGGGTAAGTGGTCGCTGATATCATGAGGAAGTATGCCAGTGTTATAAGCCTGGGGCTTACTATTGACTAGAATCCAGTCAAGGGTGCTCTGTTTGAAGCTGGATTTATTTATTCTAGTAGGGGAGGTAATGGTTTGATTGAAGCCATAAAAGGTTATGTGAGAGGTTGGTTTTGGAGAAATGTAACAATTCCAATCAATATTAAAGTCTCCTATGAGAATAGTTTCCTGAGTGAAGAAAGTGGAGAGCCAGCTCAGTATATTTTCAAGGGTATTAATATTATTGCATGGGGGGATATAACAGCAGATTATGTAAATGGATTTGTTTGTATTAAGCTGTAGCTTGGTGATTAAGATGTCGCTATTACTTGGTGAGGGTGGTTTGGTATCTAGTTGGGTAACCAGTAATTCAGTTTTGTATAGTATTGCTACACCACCACCCTTTTTGATTGGACGGTCAAGTCTGAGGATGTTATACCTAGGTGGGATTATATCAGTATCCTTAGTTCCTGATTTAAGCCAGGTTTCAGTTAGGCATAAGATATCAAAGGAATGTAGATCTAGTAGGGCATGAAGTTGGGTAATTTTATTGTTTAGGCTGCGAATATTTAGGTGGGCTATATGGAGAGAGCTGGGTGTGGTGGTAGGATTTACAGAATTAGCTTGGTCTAGCAGAGGGATACTAGGGAGGTAGTTGTTTGGGCCTGGGTTAGGGTGAATGTCGCCATATAGGAGTAGTAGCCGCTGGTGACTCTGTAAGTATTTGGAAAGTTTGGAAGAAATTGGGTAAAGTTTCTTGTTTTGGAAAAACTTGATATGTGTAGTTCTATGGAAATGAGGTATGAGGTAGGAAGATGAAGATGTTATATTGCTGTGTGTTTGTGGGGCGTATACAGAGTGAGGAGTAGTTTGCTTTACTATTATCTGAGATTCAGTTAAGTTTCTGTTTTCATATAGAGTGAGGGTGTGTGAAACAAGAAGAGTGTTTAGGAATATTAAAGAAAAAAGTAGGTGACGATATTTAAGAATGCCTGGTTTATGCATAGCAAGGGGAAGCATGGTCCTAGAAGAAGGTGATATTTGAGAGAGGAAATGGGGGGGGTTAACAGGGTGGAGCAGTTGTCAGAGAGGAAGGGATTGTAGTATTAAAGTGTCGGTGGAACCGTTAATTAGAAGAAGGTTGGGTTATTGTGCTATAAGGCTAAGACCCCTGGGGGTGTGTGGGAATTGGGGGAAGGGTAGGGGTGTGGAATGAGCCCGCAGGGTGAATGGAGCAGGTAGAGCAAAGGAGAAGGAAAGCCAGAAAAAAAATAATCAGTCAGCTCATTTGGGATTAATCCCAGGGTCAGGTAAGCTATCCCAGAGAGAAGAGAAATTGTAGAATATATAAGAAGTAGAACTATGTAACCTCGAGGGTATTTAAGCAGTTCAGGAAAGGACTTAACTTTTGGGGGATCCTAAAAACTACCAGGAGTAGATGGGACAAGATTGGAAAATGCAGGGAGGTTTAAATATATATTTCTAGTTATACTATTTGTAGAAAATGAAAACTAAGTCAGATATTATGTTAGGCATAAAGGTTTGTTTTTAGTAGGTGTGAGATGCAGAGATAGGGTGAAATCCACTGGGAGGCAAATGCAACACTGCGTGGAATACTTAACAGAATGTAAATTGGAACTGTTTCTGTCTGCTAAGGATTTACATTAAGGGAAAGGAAGTGTAGTACTTCCACCTAGTGGCCGTAGTTAGCAATTACTTCAAAGTATTTCTTAAGGTAAAAGAAAATCGGGCAAGGGACTGAAGGCAAACGGGGGTAAATATGGAATTCTAGATGGTGGCAAGCTGCTGGCAGACATGAGGCAGAGCCCTATCCTGGGACAATTATGTCACCAAAAAATGGTTCAACATAGAGAAAAAATTAGCAGCAAGAGAACTACATACATGCAGCAATCCTTAGGGGAGGTGCTGTAAAGTGTTACGCGATGGTACTGCACTCTAATAATACTTGGGGAAGCTTCAATGGTAGGGTGGTCCGCAGGGCAGGTAGCAGCAACAGGAGAGGAATTGTACACGCACAACAGAGGGCGAGCTGTAATGAAAAGAGTGAAATAAAATAATTAGGTTACAATGTTTATCTACAACACTGGAAAGGGAGCAGGTTAGTAGCTAATTAAAAGATTTTAAAATTAAAAGGGAGACAACTAAAGTTGGTTCTACAGAGAGAGCATAACAGTTAAGCGTAAGAGGTGTGAGGGAGACTGTGAGAAGTATTACAGTGGAGAAAAAGGGCAGGACAGGGAAGAGTATCTAGAAACTGTGTAGAGCACATATACAACAGCCAAGAAGGTAGAGATTTAAAATGCCTCTAGAGCAGAGATCTTTACATTGAGAATAAGAATAATTATTTGAAACAATATGGGTGCACAGTCACCAAATGAGGTTACAAATCACAGTTCATTATCTCAGGCAGCAAGCAACTGAGCATTATTCATTTCATTAAAGTAACTAGAATAATGCGAACCACATACACAGTTTCACCCTGTGGCTACAACTATAAAGCAACGAAAATTAAGGGGCTAAATAAACATAATTGTCTAAAACAATATGGGTACATAGTCGCCAAATGAGATTACAAACCACAGTGCATTACATCAGACAACAAGGTACTGAGCATTATTCGTTTCCTTAAATAACTAAAATAATGTGAAGCACAAACACAGTATTACTCTGTGGCTACACGTTTTAAGAAGTGTAAAAAATTACCAAGGCTTCCAAGAGAAACAATTGTCTGGCAGTTGGTGCAGAGGATTGTCTGGCAGATGGTGCAGTGGATGGTCTTGCAGTTCATGTAGAGGATTAAGGAGGTGTTAACAAGCTGTTTCCAGTGGATCATGGTTTCATTCCCACAGCCTCTACCTCCAAACTGTATAAGTCTGATCAAGTCACTTAACTAGTGAGTGCCTGAGTCTGAAAAAGGTTGATTGAAACATGTGCTGTATGCAGGTAAACAAATGCAAATAAAATAAAATCATACTGAGCTGCCTTCGCAATAAAGTAGACTGCTGTGTCAGAATGGTACATTTCTTGTTTTATTTTATTTGTATTTTTCTTATATTGATTTCTTATTGATTGCAGTATTTATTTTAATGCAGTATTTTTAAGTAGTAATGGAAGTTAATTACCTGTGAATTGAGGGAGGGACTAGAGACCACTTTTTTATTTAATGGAGAAGAAACCATTCCAATGTTTCCAATAGAAATATGGCTGAAGTACCTCTGCAGTAAAACAGAATGCTGTGTGGTCAAGGTAAGTTTTTTTTTTTTTCATTATAGCATTTATTGTATTATTATTGTTTTTGATTGCAGTGTTCATTTTTGGAGCAGTATTTCAAAGTAGTAAAAGTTCTGGTAAAGAGTGAACAAAGCTGCATCTCCTAATGAGTCATAGGATTTAGAAGCTAATTACTTGTGAAATGAGGGAAGAACTACAGACCATTGTTTTTCCTGCTTAAAGGAAAATAACACATCTTATGGTTTCTGAGAGAAATCTGATAAGATTTCCAACTCACTCCGTTTCCTCTTGTTTCTTTAAATACAGAGAATCTCAAATGGCCCACACATTATGAGAATTTCAAGAAAATAAACCATTGCAGCTGTGATGGCTCTCATCATATACTTTAATAAACCATAAAATAATATATAAAAATGATGTATAAAAGATCACTCTCACGTTAAACCAACACTTCCTCAGATCTTACAATAGAAAAGAAATATTAAGATTTGAAAAGATTTCCATCAAATCAAATCAATTTCATCTAAAACTTTATCCAATAAAATCAACATTTCACTCTACACTCTCTAAGCGCTTAGCATGAATGGCGAGTTTATTTCAGAGTATGGGAAGTCTCTGGGTTAGGAACCTGTCCCTCCATCAGGTCTTGTTTATTGTGGTGATGAGGTTGAGATCTTTGGAACATGTGGTGCGGAGGGATTGCGACTTTTTCAGATGAAGCATGTCTAGCAACACCGGAGCAAACGTGGCTTTGTATGCCAAGCAGAGATCACCTCTAAGTAGGCAATATGAGATGGAGTATAGCTGGTGTTTTTTTGAGTCTGTCTGCATTGGGCATGTGTTTGAGTCCGAAGATCCTCTTTATGAGGAATTTTTGTGGCCTCTCCAGTTGTTGCATGTGTCTAGTGAGGTACATGCCAAGTGGGGCATTGTATTCTATAATGGGTCTAATGAGGGATGAGTAGAGAGGGATTATTACTTCTTTCTTCCTGGATGAGAAATCTTTTGTAATGAGGTGTGCCACATAGAAGGACTTTCTAACTATGGTGGTAACATGGTTGTTGAAGGAGAGGTTGCTATCTACCTGTGTCTCTAGATCTCTTATCATACCTTGGGAGTTGAGAGAGCTACCATTGATGTGGTAGTTCGTGAGCACCGTCTTTTTCCCAAGGGGGTTGATGATGCACTTTTTAGCATTGAGCTTAAGACGATGGTTCTGGCACCAGTCGTTGGTGTCTGTGAGGCCTTTCTGTAGGATGTCTACATCAGCTTGAGAATCAATAATAGCTCCCAGTTTGCAGTCATCCAGGAATTTGGTTAACCAGAATCCCTTGCTGTTGGCTTGAACTTCAGAGAAGTAGATACCAAACAGGAAAGGACCCAGGACAGATCCCTGTGGGACTCCAATTGTAACTGCCCGTTAGTTGGATTTAGAGTGTGCTGCTTTCACCGCGTGGGTTCTGTCCATGAGCCAGTTGGCAACCCAGACTGAGGAAGGAGAGATATCGTTCCCTCCGAAAGCGCTAATAAATCTGAGTTTTTCAGCCTTCAAGCTTGTGATTGCTCTTTTCAACCTCGCTTTTTTGTTTTTTAATAGTTTGGCGGTTTTTTTTTAGTTTGTATTTGACAGGTATATTATCATGTCCTATGGAAGCTGTATTTATGGCTTTGGATAGTGTGGCTTCTACCTGTGCAGCCATGATACTAGGGATTTGGTATTGAGATGGGTCCTTTAGGGGGTAAAGGGGGGGTAAATTTTGCACTAAACCTGTCGGCCAAGATATTGGCAATATCTGTTGGTTCAGTATAAGTGGTGCAGTTGTGCAGAAGCTCAAAGCACTTCTGCTTATTGTTGTGCAGATTCTTGACATAGCTAAAGAATGCCTTGTGGTTGTCTTTAGCATCTGTAGCAATTTTGTTTTTGTAATTAGCTTTGGAAGATTTGATGAGGAATCTCAGTTTTTTTGCTGAGACTAACAAGGGCATTTTTCCAGTCTTGGGACTTTACCCTTTTCTGCAACTGTGTTTTTCTTATGTTGTAGAGTTTGTTAATGGCAAGGGACCACCAGCTTGGCTTCTTTTTATTTTTGGAGGACAGGATCTTGGTTCTGTTTGGTATGGCCTGATACATGCACTTGTGTAAATGCTCATACAGTGCCTTGGTGTATGATTCAGCAGCCATACATCCATTCCCCATTTGCATGGATGACGTGAAGTTTGACACTTCTGTCTTTAGTAGCTCAAAACTGGCTTTGGAGAAGTTCTTCACTGTGGTTTCCTTCATGGAGGGTGAAGGTGGGATTTCAATATCAACTGTGTTTAACTTGTGGTCAGATCTAACCAGGGAGGAATTGATTACTGGTGTAGAGCATTGGTCCCCCTTGTTTGTAATGACCAGGTTGAAAATGTTTCTACCTGTGATAGGAGTGAGAATGAGTTGGTCCAGGGCATTAGAATTAATGAATTCCAGAAATCATTGGGCAAATGAGTTGGAACAGGAATAGTTTTCCCACCTAATGGAGAGGTAGTTAAAGTTTCGCAGTATAAGGGTATTTGGTTGAACCGTGATGCTTTACAGAGTGTTTAGGAATGCAGAGTGGAAGTCTTGGGACATTGTGGGGGATCTATAGCAGGCTACAACTTGGATTGCAGTTTTATCCAGTGTTAGTTGTACCTGTAGTATCTCTGATGTGTTATGTTGGATGACCAGTCTGGAGGTGTGTGTATCCTTTATGAAGATGGAAACACCACCTCCTTTGGGGCTTCAGTCCACACCTCCTTTAGGGCTTCAGTCCAGATTTAGGGGCCGAAAGGTGTGATACCCAATGTAGCCTGGTAGTGCTGGGGTTCTCTCTGGAGCCTTGAACCAGGTCTCTGTTACTGCACAGAGGTCGATGTTCTCAAGTTTAAGGAGTGACTTGAGCAAGTGCATTTTGAGATTTAGGCTTCTAGCACTGAGTAACATAACCCTCAGGCTGCATTTGCTTGCAGTTGTTATGGTGGTAACTTTGTCTTGAGGGCATTGCCTAAAAAATGGCACTATAAGGGTAGCAAGAGCCTTTGCCAGTATCCGGAATCCCAGGGATGACAGATGCAATCCATTTCTGGCAAAGCATCGAGGTCTGTCGATCATGTCATCCCAAGCAGACAGATACTGGATCCCCTTTGAATGACACCAGAAACTTAGCCAATTGTTGAAGTCAATCATTTTCTGCTTGCACTGTGGTATCATTGTAGGTGACAGTAGGATGCTACTCAGGGCTAGAGTCATATCTGCCTGGACTAAAAGATCTAAGAGCTCCTCCATGTCTCTTTTCATGTAGTCCAGGGAGGTACATCTTAGGTCATTCACACCAATATGGACAATGACAGAGTCATATTTGTACTTGTTGTAGAGAGACCCAAGTGCATGTGTTATGTGGCAAATTCTGGCACCTGACAGGCAGCTGATCGTAACCTTTTCCTTATTCAACATAGTGAGTGGAATGTCAGTGTGCCTTACTATTGAGTCACATATGACTAGTGTGTCGGGTAAAATGTTTTGCTGTATGGGCTTAAGCTGAGTGGCACACTGTTTATGTGGGCTATGTGTCTTGGGAGTTGTGTTTGGATGAGATGGCTGCTTGCATTTCTGCCTCAGAGGTCTTTGTTGTTTGGGCAGATTTTTATTGAGAGCCTCTGCAAAAGTGTGTGTGTGTTTTGTGTTACTATGTGAGAGGTGTGGTGGTGTGTGATCTGGAGAGCTATGTGTTCTATGAGGTGTGATGTATGTGTTAACCTTCTCCTCTTGGCTGGCTAGCCCAGTCTTGGTTTGAGAGAGCATGGCCTCTAGTTTGGCTATGTACGTGCACCTCTCACAAATAGATGTGTTTGGAGGTAGGAGGAGAGGGTTGTCTGAGTACATGAGGCAATTGCTACATTGCATCAGGATGCCCAGGTTCACCAGGTTAATAGGAGAAAGCATAGGGAACTGACCTTTAGACATGCCTGGATAGGTGCTTAGTTATTTAAGTATTGGAGTTGTTTTGCTTCCTTTTAAGTACTGAAGTTGTTTTTGTTTCCTTTATGGATGTTTTTTAGTGCTACTAGCAGTTGGTGTGCTTATAATACCAGCTGCAAGAGGTTCTGGGCAAGTGCTGGGTTTAGATGTCTGATATAAGTACTCAAAGATGAAAGCTAGCAAGATCTAAGGGAAAATTTGAAGAGCAGACTTTAAGGCACTGGTAATAGTTTACCCTAGCTTAACGGCACTGCACGACATGCAAACCCATGCAAACAGAGGTTTTTAAGTTAAAAATTTGAAAGGGATAGAAGCAGCGCAAAAAGGACAATAAAATAGAGTTCCTGAGCTGGGAAATCACTCCTCTAGCCATAGATAGGCTGCTCAGAGCTTACCACTCCCACTGATAAGCAGAAAGACTTCCTTCTATCTCAGCAAGGTCTGGACAACTCAGAACACAAAATACAGTCCTGAAATCAGCAAATCTGAGATCTGGACTATTCTAGTATGAGAAAAAGGTGGGAAACAAGCAAGTAGATAGGATTTTCCTTTTCTTTTCTTTTTTTTTTTTGTTACAAAAGCAGAAATACAGTAAATGCAATAGTAAAATTCACTTTTAAGGCTCTAAAAGGCTAGGGCACTTGCGTGTGTAGCCTGTAGCAGTAAAAGCAGTTAAAAAAATAATTCAATAAAGTGCATTAATCAAAATTAGCAGAAAACAGTTAAATTAACTACCAAGGCTTGTAAAATGGCTGTAATAAAGTGTGGCAACCAAAATTAAGCTAAAGAAAGCAAAAACAGGTACTTATAATCAACCAAAGTCTCTCTCTCTCTCTCTCTCTCTTCTTTCTGCTGCTGTAGAACTCTAATCCCACAGTTCTGCTGGACTGTCCTTGTACTCAAATTATTTCTCCAAAATTTGGAATTCTATCACTACCAATATCAGAAAAGGAACCAACCTACCTAAATTCAAAAACTTGCTAAAACGCACTGTATAAATTATTGTCTCTGTTGTTGCTCTTCTGTAGGCTAGACGAACAAGATCATACATTTACAAATAAATAAGACAGCTATACCATGTAGCCATTAACATTTTGCCAGTACCCTCACATTGTTGGGGTGAATTTATGAATATCAATCAAATTGTCTAATTCCTTCTTAAAACAAAATTGTGTACTTTATTGTTTGATCCGGAGAGGAAGATTGTTCCAGAGAAGTGGAAGTTGTGGTTGACAAATGCGAGTTTCTACCATGATTTGTTTATTTACAGAAGCAGGTTCCCATCTCTAATTCTAGTTTTTGCTAAAACATTTGATTTCTGGAGAAATAAGAGTTATTGGACATCAAATACAGAGACAAGGGCTCCAGCATCTCTGGATAGCCGATGACCTTCAGTTCTATGATCTTTTCCTTCTTTTGTCAGGGACATTTGGGATCTCTCTAACTGCTTGATATGTTTATTAAGATACATCCCAAAGGTGGCTTTTTATTCTGTGATGGGCCTGATCAATGCAGAATATAGAGGGGTTGAGACATGTTTGGATCAGGAGGCAATACCCTTTGTGATCAGTTGTGCCAGGCAGAAAGATTTCTTGACCACTGTTGCAACATGATGGTTAAAGAGAGTTATCTACCTATTTTCCAAGGTTTCTCACAACATCTTGGAGTGGTGTTTTCTATATTGTCAGCTGAATGGAGGGTAAATTCTTCCAAATGCAACAATATTATAGCATTTAGTAGTAGTGTGTATGTATGTATCCTGATGTGTTGTAAAACAGCACTAGCAAACCTGCTATGCTCTGGAGTACTTTCATAGGGTCACAGAGATGATGATGATGATGATGATGATGATGCATTGCTGACAACATTGATGTGAGGACTATGATCAATACCCTTAATCACTGATGTGACATATGCATAATGCATGACGTTTGTGATTCTTGAATGTTCCTTTAGCAAAAATGCTGACAGCAGCACTCATTTTATTTTTTTCAGCCATGCTTGCAAGTTAGATGCTGTGAAGTCCACACAGTAAATGCCACAGACAATGGTCATCTTTGTTTTTTCTTCTAGTATTAGTAAACTCTTGCTAATTCAGTAGAATTGCATTCTGTTATGCACAAGCAGATGATGGCGTTTGCACTCTAGCAGGGTATGCCTAACTTCATAACATTGCCTAGGCTAATCAACACCACCATGGAAATCTCTTGTGCCACCCATCCATTGAAATTGTTCTTTAAATTTTTGGTACCCCCAACCTCACTGATACTGGTTCAACCCCCAGTGCTCCACATCCATGCCAGATCTGCCAGCATCCACCCCCCAGACTTTGTTCCTGTGTTACTGGGCCAGTCATGGATCTTAAGGACTTCTCGGATGCTAAGCCATCTATGCTTCTGTCTGGTTTTTTTTTTGGGTTTTTTTTGGGTTTTTTTTTGTTTGTTTTTTTTGTTTTTTTGTTTTTTTTTTTTTTTTTTTTTTTTTGTTTTTTTTTTGCTTTTTTTTGTTTTTTTTTGTATATGGCCTACCCATTATTCCCTTTCCCCACCCCCACACTTGCTACTTGTGTTCAAAAGCAACTACCCTT
Source organism: Protopterus annectens (assembly GCF_019279795.1). Taxonomy (NCBI): domain Eukaryota; kingdom Metazoa; phylum Chordata; order Ceratodontiformes; family Protopteridae; genus Protopterus; species Protopterus annectens. The sequence goes on from NC_056737.1 coordinate 1,222,950,846, forward strand.
TTTTGGACCATACCTCCTTTTAGGGAGCATTCCAAGTGAGCACCCTCCCCTGAAGACAGGCATACCCATAGGTTAATAAATGTGCACTAGTCTAGCAACCACTAGGGCCTTTTTAAGCCTAGCCCTGTATCCCATATCTTTTATACCCTAACTCTCCTGTCTCCATTGCAATCTAACTCTAACCTCAGAGGAAGCTCTTTTCTCCTATACTCCACACTTCTACCTATATATTCTAGTACCCTTGATAATTGCAATTAAAGGCTTGAGAGATGAAATGTTTATAAGCAGGAGCCTGAGAGATAAACCATTTACAGACTGCCTGTTTCCATTAAAGACATAGGCACCAAACCAAGGATGAATTTCCTGTTCCCCATTCTATTGTCCGAGTTACACTTGAATTGGGTTAGGGAGGAACTCTGCTTCACAGGGATGGAGAGCCTGTTCCAGAGAAGGGATATTCTCTGGGATACATACCTGTCTGTCCTGCAGGAACTATTTATATCAGAGGAAATGTTTAAGTCTTTATAGCAGGGTGCTGTCTGTTTTGCGGATATCAAAGAGGTCAGTCAGGGTGGGTCTGACAATGCCTTACATGCAAGGCATTAATTTCCCATCAGCAGCCTGAAGAAGACAGAATACAGAGATAGAGCTTTGAGGAGGTCTGCACAGGACATGCTACTTACACCCTGTATTCTTTTAGTGAGGAACCTCTATGGTTGTTCCACTTGTTAGATGTGCCTAGTCAGGTACATACCAAAGGGGCATTGTACTCAATGATAGGTTTGATGAATGCCGAATACAGTGGAACAATGACTTCCTTGGACTTAGATACCATACCTTTGTTTATAAGTTGCACAACTTAGAATGAGTTCCTCACTACTGTAGACACATAATGACCAAAGGCTGGATTACTGTCTACATGTGTTGCCAGGTCCTTGGCTACTGGGTTAGCTCGTAAGGGTGTGTTGTCAATATGATTGTTACCAGGGGTGGATGACTTCCCAGAGGATACTATTATGTATTTCTTGGTATTTAATTTTAGTCCATCACTTTGACACAGATTATTTGTCTGTTTCAGTCCTTCCTGAAGAACATTAGTGTCAGTGTGGGATTCTATGACTCCTTCTGATTTCCAATCATCTGCAGATTTGGTTATGTAGAGGCCCTTGATACTGACCTTGACCTCAGAGAAGGAAATCCCAAGAAGAAGAGGTCCCAGGGCAAATCTCAGAGGGACTCTCCTTGTAACCGGCCTCTTTCTAGAGGTGAGCTCTCTAATTCCAACTTGCTGGATCCTGTCTTTTAAGTCATCTGGCTATCCATTGGGTGACATAAGGGTTTATACCCAACCTCTTGATTTATCAACAATGCCTGAGTGGGGCATTGTATCAAATTCCTTGGTCATGTCGAGGTAGACAGTGTGAACCATTTTGCCCTCATCCATTGCTTTGGCAACCTTCTTAAAGAAGCTCACCACTCTGAGTAGATATGACTTGCCCTTAACGAAAGCAAATTTGGTTGGGTCCAGTGTCTGGAGTTTTCCTATATCATAATTAATCTTTTTCCATGATAATTCATTCCATGGCTTTTCATGTGAGACTTATGGATCTGTAATTTCCAGGGTGTGTAGATGGCCAAAGTTTTTACAGAGGGATGACTGTTGCTATTCTCCATTTGTGAGGCACAAAACCTGTTTTGGCAGCTACAGTTAAATACCAATTCCAAAGGGCTTGATAGGTCATGTTTCCTGCTATTTAGACCATCCTGGGATATTGTCTGGGCTCACTGATGCAGTGTTCTTGGCCTTAGATGATCATTGAGCAGCTGTTCCCTAGTGATAGCAAGGGGGAGTTATATTTGATGGCATTTCTTAAGGAGAGGTTGAGGGGCAGAGAGGGGCAAAGTTAGAGATGGATTTGTCTGCTACTAGGTTTGCTATGTCTTCTGGCTCACTATAAGTGACTCATTAACAATGAGCTCTGCACACAATTGTACATTGCCTTTTGTGGATGTAGCTTAAGAATACCTTGTGGTTGTACTTGGACTGGAAGGCTAAATATGCCTCAAAATGGCCTTGCTAGACTTTATTTATCCTCTGAGATTTTTGTTAAGTTTGGTAAGACTGGTTTTATCTTGTTGGGTGCTATACCTCCTATTTAATTCCATGAGTTTCTTCCTCCTGTCATAGAGCCTATCAGTGCTGTGATTCTACCAGGGTAGCTTGTTTTTTGAGTTAATTCTGTACTTATTCCTAGTGGTACAGCTGCCTCTATGCATCCATGTAGGGTTTATGCAAACAGTTCTGCATAGCAGCAGAGTTCTCAGTGTTTGTGGAGGTTGACAATTTGCCAGGGTCTCACTTAAAAGTAGAAAGTTAACCAACTAATTCCAGGGTTAGTTGGGGTGTTGCTTTTTATTTTTACATTAAAGGAGACCATTTTGGGGTCCGAACTTACCAGAGAGGACATACACTTGGCGGGTGAGCAGCATCCTCCCATATTAGTGAGGACCAGATTAGGTATATTTGCAACCCTGGTTCATGTATTGACAATCTGGTCCAAGCAGTCTGTATTTATAGGTTCATAGGTTAATATGTTGGTACTGGGGTATCTGCCCGAAGGCATATATTAGCCCAGCCATGTTGTGCGGTATTCACCGACCCTTTAGTAGTTCCCTAGACCCTTGTCCTAGCAGCTAGTACCCTTGGCCCCTATCTAGTAGTGCTGTTGGTGTGATCCCCGGTGTGAACTTTCTGTTACCCATCCACTCATCAAGGTTCCTCTTGAAGAGTGATAGTGAGGGGCTCTGTCTTATGTTCCATAGTAAGGGAAGTCTCTGCGAAGGGAATCTATGCCTCCAGCATGTTCTATTCATTGTTGTGTTGAGGTTTATATCCCTAGAGCATGTAGCTCGAGTAGATTTGGTTTTGATAAGATGGAGCATGTTCAACAATTCTGGGTTGGACATGGCTCTGTATGTTAGATAGAGATTGCCTCTGAGAAAGTGGTATGCAACAGAGAACAGACTTAGCTTTTTCAATCGTGCTGCATAGGGCAACTGTTTGAGGCCAGTAATCATCTTGGTTAGGTACCTCTGTGGTCTCTTCAGCTGCTGGAGATGTCTAGCCAGGTACATTCCAATTGGTGCATTGTACTCAATAATCGGTCTGATAAGGGAAGAGTAGAGGGGCACCATTACATCCTTAGATCTTGATGCGAACCCTTTCATGATCAGATGGGTCACACAGAAGGATTTTCTAACCACTTTGGAAACATGGTTATCAAAGGAAAGCTGACTATCTACTTGGGTCCCTAGATCCCTTATTTCTTCTTCAGATTTCAGGGGATTACCTCCTATGTTGTAGTTTGCGGGTACTTTGTTTTTTCCAAAGGGGATTACTACGCATTTTTTTGCATTTAGCTTGAGACCATGGCTTTGACACCATGCATCAGTCTCATTTAGGCCCTTCTGGAGGATCTCCATGTCAGCCGGAGACTCTATGTTTGTAGTCGTCCGCAAACTTAGTTAGCCACAGCCCTTCTGTGCTTGCCTGTACTTCTGAGAAGTATATGCCAAACAGGAGGGGCCCCAGGACAGAGCCCTGAGGCACACCACTCATTAATTGGTCTAGATTCAGACATAGATCCTGCTACTCTTACTTTATGGGATCTGTCTGAGAGCCAGTTTGCGATCCATCTTGTGACGTAAGGGTTTATACCCAGGCTGGTGAGCTTATCAATAATACCTGAATGGGGAATGGTGTCAAATGCTTTAGCAAGGTCAACATAAGCTGTGTGTACCTCCTTTCCCTTATCTATAGCCTGAGTAACTGTCTCAAAGAAATCCACCAGGTTCAGGAGGCATGATTTAAAAAAGTTTAAGAATATCTGTGTCTGCACATTTGGTGTTGTATACGATTCCCAGTTAATAGTGGGAACATTTAAATTACCCATGAATATGATACTAGGTTGCATGGTGAGTGCTTCCAATAAGTTTAAATACATGTTATGGGTTTCCTGGGTCATACAGGGGGACCTACAGCTTGCAGAGAAGTGGTATGGGATCTTGCCTAGTGTGATTTGAACATGGAGAAGCTGAAGAGCAGCCTTGAGGTATATTTATATCTGATGTAAATTGAAACACCTGCACCTTTAGTCCCTGTCTGTGTAGCAGCTGGCCTAATTGTGTGGCAGGCATTACGACCTTGCACTGTCGATGTGCTATCCGGAGCTCTAAACCATGTCTCAGTGACCACACAGATGTCAGCACTGTCTAGGGTGAGGAGAGCTTGCAGGGAGTAATGTTGCATGTTTAGACGTAGCACTGCGAAGTAAAATACCTTTCAATTTTCTTTTTTTTCTTGGAAGTATTTTCTGTTTGGCACTATGGCATTATGTCAGTCACCTGTCAAACACCTCTCTGCCATTCTGTCAATCACTCAAGCTACTAATCAAACCCGGGACAGCATGGCCAGACTTAGGGCTTTATCCCTGTAAACTACCAGAACAGCACTTCCAAACATTAATATTTGGAAGCTGCAGGTGTCTGTTTACTTTCACATATATTCCTCCTGTACTCATTACTGAATTTCCTTCTTCAGTCACTAGCTTCATTCTCACTTCATCTAAATATGTACAAATGCTTGCAACTCTCTTTTATAAATCCTGACTCTTTTGTACTGTGGTTATCATAATTCCTACTTTGTATGACAGATTTGCACAGATTCTGCGGTTCTTCACTTCTTTTTTTCCAATCGCTCACAACATACACAGAGTGTGTTAGCAGCTGTTTTGGAGTAGGGGAATGTAATGGGAAAATACTTAAGGAAGTTAATCGTAAAAACTCGTGAAAACTGGGAGGTAAAAATGTGAACAGTTTAATGTCTGTTAGACGCTCATGTCATTAAACATCAGACAGAACAATCAGACCCAGCAGCATTGTCCTAAAAGTCTGAATTACAACACGGAGCACATATCTGCTGCATAGGCAAAGAAAATGAAAATATACTGAAAGTTTAAAAGTGCACTGAAAGTAAAATGAAAACTGCAGACTGAATGAATTTTTGAGCCATTTTGAGTGGGTGGTGTTCTATACACTGTAGGTAACAGACAATAGTCAGTCTATGCTTATTATGGGAAAACTGCATTGTACTGTAGGAGTCTGAAAAGAAAAACAGAGAGAAATTGTACTGACTTTTATAAAGACATCTTAAAGAATTTGGATCTGTCTTAAGAGGCAAACAAATGACTATTTTTTTTTTTTACTTTATTGGGACAAGCTTTATTGCGCACAGTGGCATTAATTATACAGAAGGCTCAAAATATGAAATAGCTACACTGGCATTTTATAATAAAAACTAGTGAAGTGGTAGAGAGTTTAAAGACAAAGAAAACTGCATTTATAGAACCGAAAGCAGAACTAAATTCTGAGCATTAAAAGTGCAGTATAAAAGCAAAATTGCTAGATTCGCTACAAATGCCAAATCACGATCCCTCCACTGCCTCCCCTACAAGCCTTGCACTGGCTTGAATTTCCTAATCTATTAAAGTTCCATCATCTCAGCCTTGCTCATCTAATTCTGTACTATCCCAAGAAAACTCCCGACTTGACTGGCATGCTGAACTTCTACAATTCAAATAGACAACTTCAGTCTTCCAACAAAGCCTTAATCAAAACCATCACATGCAAAAACAACTCCGGGGAATCACTATTTGTCCATGTAATAGCAAAAATATGGAACAACCTTACCCCTGACCTCAGGCTACAAAACTCCACACCCTCCTTCAAAAGCCTACTTAAAACATACCTCTTCACCAACCATCTATGCAACTGTAATTTGACCCCCTAAAGCCTCGTCCACTTATTGTTTCTACACCTCATTTGTCCTGGACAGCACAAAAACACCATCTAACTATACCTATCCATGTGTGAGCAATAACCTATATATGAGTGTAGGTATGTGTGTGTGTGTGTGTGTGTGTGTGTGTGTGTGTGTGTGTGTGTGTGTGTGTCTGTGAGAGTGTATGCATGTGTGTGTATATATATATATATATATATATATATATATATATATATATATATATATAGTGTGTGTGTGTGTGTGTGTGTGTATGTATGTATGTATGTATGTGTATGCATAGATATGTATGTATACGTGTACATGTACATTTGCTTGAATCTATAAATGGAAAATGTAAACATTTATATACTCTTATTCAATTGTGAAATATCTTGCAATGCTCTACCAGGTTCTTATCTACTCTCATTGTATATTTTGTACATTTGTATTTTCAACCAAAAGGGGGAATATCCTCTTATTGTATACTCATGGCTGTAAAGTCTATAATCTGTATGCTACTACTCTGTAATGTCTCTTTTGTAAATTTTTCTTCTCTCTGTAAACTTATGGAGTTTTTCTCCCCAGGAGTCCGCTGAATATGGACACTTGTTGTCCAGTCAGACTATCCTGGCAAACACATGCTAAATAAATAAATAATAAATAACTGCCAACCTGTAGCTTTTATGTTTTGTTAGGGCTGAATGTAACACGCTCTCGAGACTTTCTGCCTTGACGAATTTACACATAGGATTTATGTACAGCGGTATGCTGCTGAAGACCGCCATTGTCTGGAATTAAGTTCCTTATCCATGCAGGCAGCAAAATTCTCACAAGCTCCGAAATAAATGTGTGGCAGTTTCCTCAGTTAAAGTTGTTACCATCCTAATCCATGAGGTAAAATGTACCAGACTGTTTTACTGTTGTCTGAAGATTGTGTGAGAAAAAGGAACCCCATTGTTTTCTACTAATTCGCAGCTTTTCCACACAATATCAAAAACAAGCAACTATCTACAACAGACAAGTATCCTTGTCCTGAAAGGCAACTCTATAACTTGAACTTAGTGCTGGCTGTAGCAGTACTATGAAATGCACACATATCGGTACTTATTTACCTATGTTTGTTACCATCTAGTGATCTGATCCATAATGGACAAATTTCAGCCACATCCCTAAAATTACAACAATTTGTTGTCAAGGAAGTACAATGTAAAAAAAAAAAGTCCGAAAGACCAGTATACACTTTAAGAATATATAAAAGTAGTGATCATGAAAGAATTTGCAAATAGAGTAATACAATTGTTTTAGGATTAGGATAATAGGTAAAATACAAACCAAAAGATTGCAGATATTATCAATATTAATGATGGATTTATATAAGTAATATGTACTGCTCTATTTCTCGTGTTTACACTAACATGACAGTTTATTGGGTTAGCTGGGGTTTGGACATAAGGAAGGGAGGTAAGGGGAGACTAACTCTACAAAGTACTGTTCTTCATTATCTTAACTAAAAAAACAAAAAAAAACAAAGAAAGGGAGAACATTTGAGTTAGTTAGGTAAGGAGGTAGGTAGTTAGTTAGCTACCATTAAAAGAAGGCTTAGGCTTAGAACTGTGGAATTTCCTGAGCCCTTTGTTAACTGGAATCCTTATACACCTGGTCAAACAAACTTCGTGCCCAGACAACTTGGAGAAATAATCCAGTACCTGTGAACAGAACGTTTGACTACTTTCAGGGCATCTAGAAACAGATCTTTCAGCTGTCTGCATTGTAAAGGAACATTCCTATTTTCAGGCCTGATTTACCTATGTACATGAGGTACATATATTTGGAGGCATGTACCTATCTTCAGGCTTGGTTTACCCCTTCACACAATTTTTTGAATCCCCCTCATGACACGGGAGTTTTGAACGTGCCTTGTTTACAGACAACCACACTACATGACCAATATACTAGTCACACCAATAATTTAAAGAAAGAGGAAATACATTTTTATCTCCCCTTTTCAGAAGCAAAAATAAATGAATTGTGTGGTAGAATTTTACAATACAGTTGATTAATATCTACAGATTTTACACTGTCTCTTTAAAATGTGATCATATGTTTCCATCATCGTCATCAGTGTCTGCTTTCCAAATGTGTTTCTAGACAGTATTGGACATTCTTTCTAGAAGTGGAAAGAGTTACATGCTAATTGGCATTCAGATTTTATGCTGATTAAAAGTCCAGATTTTTGGCTGGATCTGGATATTTCGCAAGGGGGGAGGGGTTTACCTATTTTCAGTGTCTGCAGGTTGAGAGTTATACTTGGAAAGTAGCAAGCAGTTAAGTATAAGCATAAGGATGCATGCCAACTGGGTTAGTAGATTAGTCCATAGACCTTTGTCAGTCATGGTCCTTGTCAAGAATCATATTTACTAAAACAGATCTATAGCTAGGGTGGGGTGAAGAGGAGACTGCCTCAGGTGCTAGCTCTTAGGATGCACCATCTGCAGTACAAACGTGAGGTATCAGCATTTCCAATAATGGTATTGCCATGTATCCATGTAAACAGGCACAGTGGGATGTGGGATGTCTGATGAGATTTTTATTGTTCTTCGTTTTCTTTTTTATTTATTTGTTTATTATTTCTTTGTTCCTTAATTCCAGATAGCTTTTTTTTTACTCTTTAAGTTTGGCTTGAGGGGATCCCAGTGTATGGAGCTACCCAGATCACAAATCTTTCTAGATACGGCACTGCACAAACAACATTACTTATAAACGTGTGGTAAAAGCTGGTTTATCAACAGGTAAGACTTCACAACAAATTAATAAATAAGGTAATTAAAATTAATAAATAAGGTAATTAATAATAAATAATAAAAAAGGTACAAATCTTCCTAGATACTGCTCTGCACAAACAACATTATTTGCAAAAGTGTGGTAAAAGCTGGTTTGCCAACAGATAAGACAAATAATGCTGATTTGCAGGAAAAAATTATTGACTATAAATTGAAAAAAGTTGGGGTGACATTGTTGAAACACAAGATCCAAACTGTAAATTGCTTAAACCGGAGATACAGAGAAATCGGTACACAAAACTGAGAGGAAGATGATGGGAGAAGGAATAAATGTAGCACGATAACTTCATGATTTATAAGCAGAGTTTCCATGTTCTGCAGGTTCCAAACTATCAGTCAGATATCATGATATCAGCAAGTAATCATTTTAACAATGTCAGAGTTACAAAGGAGAAGAATATGTGAATCTAAATTAGTCTTTGTATGATACTCTCCTCACATCGTCTAATGATTCATAATATAAGCACTGCTCCAACATCTAGTGACATGTTAAGTTTATTTCACACTAAGGGTCCAGCATATCCACTACTAGCCCAAAGGCCCAGTGAAATCCCTTGCTAGCAAAACAGGTAAACAATTCTCGTAATAACTTTTATTTGCTTAACATAGGAAGGGGGAAAAAGATGGAATATCAATCCGATAACCATAGATAGAAGACACAGAAACCTCTTTTAGAAGTCATGCCCATGAATTGCAGCTATACCCCAATGTTCTCTGTACCAGCAGGAATGCCCCTTGCACAGAATGTACAAAGTCTATTTCCTGACTGGCTCTGCAGTAAGCACCTACTGGGTTTTCTAGCCAACTTAGTTTCCAGAATAGGTTGCCCTAAAATGGCCAGTTGTTACCATTCTCAGCCTTGATCCCCTCTGACTACACTTACTTTGCAGTTGTGCAAATATCCATGATTATTGATGTTTATAGATAACAATATAAATTATGGTCCCTGTCTCATATTCCTTCTGTAATTGCATTAGGTTTCAGTTCAGACACAGAATTCCAGAAAATAATGACAAACCTAAAGGCATCAAGAACCCTAAGGTACCCAAGCATGCATAAGGGACAATGGGCAGAGAGCCTTTCAGAACTGAAGAGAGAGAGCTGGGGCCCCTACTGCTCCTGTCACCTACAAAATCAGCAGCAGCTTTCCATATGTTTCATGATACTTAAAAAATATAAGTGGCCATAGGAAAAAGGCTGAAATCCAAGCACTTGAAAATGCCTGGGTTCTAGATATAAGAGCAGAAGAATCCATAGGAAAAAGAATGTTTATGTTCAAAAGTGATACTTGAATAAAGGAGAAAATGATTCCTGTTACAAACTATGCTATCAACTGAGTTCACCAGAGACGGTCACAACGTTATGCTCTACACTACAAGCATAGCAGTGCAGAAGAAGTGTGCTACAACAGTCCGGTGCTGTTTCCTTATAAAGTGGCTTATGTAGCCATTTTATGAATTAGAAAATGGTAATAAATGCAAGCTTATAATTCTAAAAGTACCCCTAAAAGGAGAATGAGCACCTGTCATCTGCAACACACTGCACATTTGTTGAAGCACTTATTTATTTGGCCAAAAGAAAGTTAATAGTTAATGTATCACAAAGCTGTTTAACTGCCTCAGCCCTTTAGTCATCTGTCATGTCAAATGACATGCTATATTTCTCTTTTATCATTACCCCACAACATGTGTCCTGCCCACTGGTCCACTGGTAGCTTTTAGTGGTGGCAGACCCAAGTAGTATTCAAAACCCTGAGGGTAGAATCACTGCACCAATGCCATTCATGCACTGACTGACAAATAGTACAATGCAAACCAACACAGCCTGTTCAGGAAAACATGTATGGAATGTGTGTCATCTTTTCATTTGGATAAGGCATATATTTTCATAGTTTTACAGTTTTTTCAAAGCACAAATGATCATTGTATTCGGTGCAATACCTCTGTAACATTAATCCTTATTTTTCTGTGCTTTAGGTGATGAGCACCCCTAAAACCAAGCCCTCAGTCTTACTATCCAATTCAATACAATGTATCAGTTTATCTGATTATGTTATCACAAAATAAATATATTTTCTATTGTTTCTTTTACAATTTCAAGTATATTTTCTGATTTTTCATTTTTGACATACACCTACATCAAAATAAAAGTACTGGAGCTTACATGGCCTATTAGTAAACCACAATGATGATGCAATGAATTTGCAGTGTGTGAGTGTGTGTGTGTGTGTGTGTGTGTGTGTGTGTGTGTGTGTGTGTGTGTGTGTGTGTGTGTGTGTGTGTGTGTGTGTGTGTGTGTGTGTGTGTGTGTGTGTGTGTGTGTGTGTGTGTGTGTGTGTGTGTGTGTGTGTGTGTGTGTGTGTGTGTGTGTGTGTGTGTGTGTGTGTGTGTGTGTGTGTGTGTGTGTGTGTGTGTGTGTGTGTGTGTGTGTGTGTGTGTGTGTGTGTGTGTGTGTGTGTGTGTGTGTGTGTGTGTGTGTGTGTCTCTCTCTCCCTCTGTCTTTCCCTCTCTTTCTCTCTCTCTCTCTATATATATATATATATGTATACATATCAATATCTATATCAATATATAAATATATATATTATATATTTCTATATTTATATATACATATGTACATACATATATGTAGAGAGAAATAGAGACAGAAATATAAATGGATATGGATCTATGTCACAAGGTTGACTTACCAAAATATAGACTATGACAAGATTGACAAAATGTTCAGAAATCCACAAAATCAGTGGAGGTGAATCGCAAAAGAGTAGAACATCAACAAAAAAGTAGCTGTGCAACACAAACCCCATGCATATTAAATATCCTAACTCAGAGACTGCATTATAGTGGAGAAAGGACAACATCTCAGTCACAGCTTTAGTGCAATCCCCCACACCCATCTACGGGTCTATATTAGAACATTGAAGTGTCAAAACTTCAAATGTTCTAATATCAACCCCTATTCAGCGAAAGCTGAAAATATCGAAGCAACAGAAAACCGAATTTTTTCCTAGGGAAAGAATTCGGTTGTCCGTTTCTGTTGCTTCGGTATTTTCAGCGCTGTGGTGGAAAGTTACGAGTTGGGTCCAGGTAAGTGTACGATTGAGTGCGGGTTAGGTTAGATAGGGTTAGGGTGCAGGTTAGGTATGTGTGCGATTGTGTGGAGGTGAGAGTTGGGGCGGGTAAGGTGAGTTAGGGTTAGAGCGTGGGTTAGGTATGTGTGCGATTGTGTGGATGTGAGGGTTAGGGTGGGTTAGGTGAGTTATGGTTAGGGAGCGGGTTACATATGTATGTGCTTGTGTGGACATGAGGGTTAGGGTGGGGTAGGTGAGTTAGGGTTAGGGCACGGGTGAGGTGAGTGTGTGATAGTGACGGACCTTAGGGTTAGGGTTTGGGTTAAGGTAAGTGGATAGTTAGTAGTGTGTGTATAGTTTAGTGTAGGGTTAGGTGTAAGATTTTAGGTGTATGTGTGTGGATTGCTGTTTGTTTGGTGTGCTTGTGTTGTGTGTATGTGTTTTGGAACAGCAAATTTTTTCCCTAGGAAAAAATTCGCTGTTCTGTATGTTCGATGTTTTCAGCTTTTGCTGAATAGGGGTCAATATTAGAACATTCGAAGTTTTGAAACTTTGATGTTCTAATATAGACCCCCCATCTACTGCCAGTCTTGATTTTGTGAAATTCATTGTACTGGTAATTTGACCTTATTAAGTAGGCCCATGCATATATTCATCTCTTTCTCTCTCTGTCTATATATATATATATATATATATATATATATATATATATATATATATATATATATATATATATATATATATATATATATATATATATATATATATATATATATATATATATATATATATATATATATATATATATATATATATATATCCATCCTTACCTCCTTTTCCCATTTTGCACATGGGGTTGGGGTGTGACTTTTGCATTAACAATCATCTCGAGCCAAGGTTTACACTGCCAGGTGGCTAGCCCTGGTACGGTAGTTCATTCATGTCACTCACTCTCATATACATTCTCACCTACAGCCAATTTAGAGTGTCCAATCCACATATCGCATGTCTTTGCAATGTGGGAGGAAACCGGAGCACTCGGGGGAAACCCACGTGACTACAGGGAAGACATGTACCTGAGTGTATGTGTATATATATATATATATATATATATATATATATATATATATATATATATATATATATATATATATACACAGAGAGAGAGAGAGAAAGAGAGAGAGATACATAGACATTGATACAGCACATACATATATACATACATATATATATATGTGTCTGTGTGTGTGTGTGTGTGTGTGTGTGTGTGTGTGTGTGTGTGTGTGTGTGTGTGTGTGTGTGTGTGTGTGTGTGTGAGTGTGTGTGTGTGTGTGTGTGTGTGTCTCATGTAAAATTCTGAAGTTACTATTTATTAACACTCTGTAATCTTCCCAGATACTATCTACTTCATATCAATGACTGAAACAAAGATATATGTCAGTAAAGAAAGGCAATTTGCACAAAACCCGATATGCAGAACCTTTTAGATTCTTCACATGAAGAATTTAACAGAATAGTTTGTTAACTAATGTGAATCTATGATTTCCCTGTATGTTATGGCACTCCTAGAGCCATTTTCAGAGTGTACGGGAATGACCAGGATTAATTACTCTTATTTAGCTGTCCTAGACTAGTCTTTACTTTTGTCTGAGTTAGTTGAGTAAACTATCTTCACCTCCTTTCTTCCTTCTGCCTGTGATTACGTAGCATTAAGATGATCTGTTCTGTTGATCATACTCTTGTACTACATCACTGCTCAATGTGTTGCTGATCATTTCAGAACTGTTTTTCAGACTCTTGTCTTCCTATCTCTTGTGTCTTCATGTAACAGGAGTGTTGGACCAGCTTCCAGAAATTTGACCCACCTGCGCCATTGAACATCTGTCACAGAAGGTGCATTCCAGATGACTGTAGAACTGTGCATTTCGACTACTTCATCCCTGCCACCCTTGGTTAATGTAATTTCCAGTTCTGTCTCCTACTCATCTTCTTCCTCGTCTTAGACTTGCTGCTTCTAATTGAATATCATTAAGTCTATCTATCTGGTAGCACTAATTCCTGGATGTGGGTAGAATTCTTCCCCTCTTCCAATATGCAGATGGATAGTTAGATATCTGTGCAATCAGATCATCCAACCCTCCATTAACACTGCAATATCATCCAGGGGTAGGAGCCTTCAATGCTACCATCCACTACTACCACCAGGGTCACTGGTTTCACCCACAAAACAAATTCTAATCTCTTTAATTCTGCTCACACACCCCATATGCAGTCTTGCAGAACAGTGTCTTAGAGTAATTCTAAAATACTTGGATGCGGATTGCATTCACCTGAAAATCAAATAGTAAGTGTACATTGTCAGTAAACCAGGTGTAGACTCCATAAACAAGCAATCTACACAGCCCTTGTCAGGAGAAGTTTGTTGCACTATTTGATGTGTAGCTACTCTCCCAGGCCCTGTTTGTGTCTCTTATTACTTAAAGTAATCTGCTCCATATTAGGTAGCCTATATTTGTGTATTGTCTCTCATTTCTTCTGCAATGGCCCCAGCTGGACTCTTTCCCCTTCTGTTCTTATTTTCTTGATCATATACCTTATATTTTTGTGTTAGTACCTCTATTACCCTTTCTAAAGTGGAAATCTTTTTTATCCTTGTTAGAGATACTAAACTACTTTGTGGAAACCTTTATATATAGGTGCTTCACATATAACTTTAAAGAGGATAATTTATCATATTCTCTAACAACTCTTGTATTGGTCTATATTATAACATCAAAGTTCTCTAACATCGAATGTTATAATATCGAACCTGTAATGTCGAACGCTGAAAACAGCAAAGGTGCAGGACACCGAATTCTTTCCCAGGGAAAGAATTCGGTGGGCCATTGCTGTGGCTTCACTGTTTTCAACGATCAATATGTTGGAGCGTTACGGGTTCAGGTAAGTGTGAGATTGTGTGTAGGTTAGGGTTAGGGGGCGGGTTAGGTGAGTTATGGTTAGGGAGCGGTTCAGGTAAGTGTGTTGTTGTGTGGACGTTAGTGTTAGGGCATGGGTTCAGGTAAGTGTGCGATTGTGTGTAGGTTAGGGTTAGGGGGTGGGTTAGGTGAGTTAGGGTTAGGCTGCGGGTCAGGTAAGTGTGCGATTGTGCGTAGGTTAGGGTTAAGGGGTGGATTAGGTGAATTAAGGTTAGGGCACGGGTGAGATGAGTGTGTGATAGTGACAGACCTTAGGGTTAGGGTTGGGTTAAGGCAAGTGGATAGCTAGTACTGTATGTAAAGTTTAGTTTAGGTGTAGGATTTTAAGTGTATGTGTGTGGATGGCTGTTTTTTGTGTGTGTTTGTGCTGTGTGTATGTTTCTCGGAATAGCAATTTTTTTCCCTGGGAAAAAAATTTGCTATTTTGACTGCTCAATGTTTTCACACCTCAGTGTTTAGGGTCTGATATTATAACATTATATGTTAGAGAACTTTGGTGTTATGATATAGACCCTCTTGTATCTAATTAATTTGCTTCCTTTACCATAGATTGCACGATTCTTGCAATTTCTATTAATGGCACCTTCGACATCTCACAGGAAGTCTCCCATTATGAGCCTCCAAAATCCTTGAAAAAAGACTAGCAAGATGGCCTTAGAGAAGGAGAAGTTAGTAGTAGCAACTTCATGAAAATTATCCTGTCATGATGGGTTCCAGGCTACCTCAATCTATAAACCGATGAACTGAACCAGCAACACCAGAAAATAATCCTGTCGTAATGGTCTCCAAGACACATGACCATATAAAAAACTAGTTTTATCTTCAGCACATAATAAGTATCCTGTCATGATGAGGTCCAAGTTACCTGTCCATAAACACAAGAGCTGTATGTAGCCAGCTCCAGAAAATAATCCTGTCATGATGAGTTTCAAGTCACACCACCACCACATAAAGTAGCTGTCGCATTAGCATAGAATAATTACCCTTTCATGATATGCTCTATGATATATCATTTCATAAACTTACTAGCTGTAACATCAGCACAGGAAAAATATCCTGCCATGTTGGGCTCCAAGCTATACGACTGTGCAACGACACTAACTGTAGTATTAATGAGTTTAGAAGGTTGCAGTGATATCTTTTGATGTCTGCTATGCTGATAATTTATTTATTTACCAGGAAAGTCAAATTTGGAACAAAGCCAATTTTCAACAGAGGCCTGGGAACAAACACTCCAGATGCATGTTTTTGAAACGTGGCAAGAAACCAGAGCACCCAGAGGAGATTCACACAAATGCAGACTCTGCACAGAAGGCGCTCCAGCTGAGAATCAAACTGGAGAACTTCTTGCTGTGAGGCGACAATGCTACCCCTGCACCACTGCATCACCCTGATAAAATATTAGACTTTATTTATTTTAGTCTAGCTTATAGAATGCCCTTATACCAATAAAGTAGATGTAGAGAATATTCACAATATGGATGTATTTGGCTATTGAGTTGCTAGTTTCAGAAAAGAGTAGATTGGGTAAGTGATGAGGAGAAATTAAGATGTCATACTTTACCCATGATGCTGTTAATGTACAGGCCAACATTTAGTTAGGGGTCTAGCACAACTCCAAAATACTTGTATGAGCTGATTTGTAAGATAAGGACTACAAGGGGAACGTACATGGAGAAAGTGTGGGTGTTAAAGGTGACAGTGAGAGAGGCGTTAGTTTTTAGGAATTAATTGTTAATTAGTATGAGGAAAACCATGTGCAAATGCAATTGAAGCAATCTTGGAAAAGCTTTTACAGGTCAGTGGAGTTACCCAAGGCTCTAATAAGTAGCAGATCAAGAAGTCTATTAATTATACACCTGGGTCAGATTTATTGCTATAATATGTTAGTATCTTGTCTATAAATACAGTATTTTATTTATTGATTGATTGGTTTATTTAACGATAAACTAATTCAGTCTGTTTTAAGCTCTGTTTTCAAGGACATACACACTGCCTGTTGCCTCTCCCCTCATTCCGAGTTCTGATTTTTCCAAATAGATTGATGAGGATATTGTACTCAGTAAGCGGTCTGAGGATTTACAAATCCAACAAAGATGGACAATTTTTGCTAGGATTTTTCAGCATTTGTCTTTTTCCATGCTATCTGAATTTTTACTAGTTGGTTTAGCACAAAGTTTTTAAGTCATATATTCCTCAACAGAGTTTTTATAAGTATGGCATCCATATAAATAAACCCTATTTCCTTTGATTTCTGCTTCTTATGTGGCCTATCAATCTCTCTCTCTCTCTCTCTCTCTCTATATATATATATATATATATATATATATATATATATATATACCATAACCCTGATTTTCTCTCACTTCATATTACAATTTCTCTTTGTATTATTTTTGCATTTAATTTCTCTATAAAGTGGCTAAAATTTCTCAGGATAGTAAATCATCTTCATATAACTTGTATCTATGCTTAACCAATGTTTTCATATTATGTCTATTTTGGTATAATTATTTAGACAGTAGATTTTTTTGTAATATTTTTGAAGGCTATAAAATTATTGTTCTGAAAATGTTTTATAATACTTTGAAGCTATTCTCCCCAGGTCTCCACTGAAAATGTGTTCCTACCCAGTTGGACTTTCCTGGTAATCAAATGTCAGTGAAAATAATAATAATATATTGTGTAGCCTTTACGAAAATATACAAAAATCTCAGCGGCATACCTCTCAACTGTCCAGATTTTTTCAGAATGTCCAGATTTGTGCCTCATATTTTGGGTCTGTTCTTTATAAAAGTTGTGGTTTTCTGGAAAATCACTGGGATGATCTAAGGATTGAAGTCACTAAATGACATACACTTGAGTTTCAGACTTCAAATCCTTCAGAAAAATGTATGTTAATGCAATCCCTGTTACTCTAACAACTTTCTAAGTTTATAAGAGCAATATTCACAATCTGTCCCTATTTCTGGGCCTCTGTCCCCCCATTTTGTCAAGCTTTGTCCAAATTTCTTGCACTAAGGGGTTGAGAGGTATGCCAAGGGAAACTATGTAGCCCAAAGATCATTTGCTTCATGTCTTTTATGTATTTTTAAACATGAAATGTTTTTTTTCCTTAAACCTCTTTTCAGTCCTAGCTCCATAGACTACATTTAGAAAAAAAAATCCCTTTTCAACTTTGGGAAACATTTTTTTTCCCAGTAAGCCATGCCTGCAACATAAAGGCAACTTTTGATATAGTTTGTATGGCAAGCATTTGTTTTCCTCTAAGATGTAACAGAGAACAGAACATTATCACAAGTTGCTTCACTGATATTTGCTACATTAAGGTATTCAGAATGTTCAAGGTTTCTTTCTAAGATGCCAATTACACCTGACATTTGCTAAGTATCTGTTGTGTACACAAATAATTCAGTTACAGTTAGAGGTAATAAGCATTTTTTTTCAGCAAACGCATTTTATGCTGGCTGAATTATCTTTTTTATTTACTGTCACAGTTCGTAGCTATTTACTTGAACAACCTGTTCAGTCTGACCTGGGAAATCAGGAGAATACATGCTGTCACCTAGTTCCATTGCATGTTTAGTTTATATCAAATAATACTTACTGATGATTAAGCATTCATCTTCAGGAGATTTTGGTTCACCCACTGCAGGGAGCTGTGCCAGGTAAGCAATTTAAACTCAAATGAATGTGCTTGCTTTTATACACTGGCAGAATTCCTACAACAAAATAAACCATTTGGCAGCTATTTACTTTGTCATTTTGCCCCATGCTTTCACTCACATTCTTTGGTAACCCTCCAATAAATGAAGCAGAGCCTACTTCAGGTCATTAAGAGACTTTGTAACTAATGTAAACATAATTCACATTAATCTTCCCTAGTACCGGTTCCCATTACTTAATTACATACCAAATTATGCATCACTGTGCTAATTATATTCACGCAGGTCATGCATATAAGAGTAGGCCCATGTTACTTAGCTGTCTCCTTAAAGTTTTGCTGCAAGTTTCAGAGATCTTTTTAGAGTGGAAATAAAACAAAGTAATTTCATGTTACAGCTGCATGAAGTTAGTTTAATAATTTGGATTATTTCTTGCTCTATATGAAGAATGTCTTGTGAAGCCCTAAGGCTTTAAGATGTAACATTCACTAAGGAAGGGACCCACCCACTTCCTTGTTTCTGAATCCAGAATCATCATAATCGGCCCCCTTTTTCTCATTTTTTTACATGGGGTTAGGGTATCATGTTAACTGTTGCCAACTCTATCAATTCAGTGCCACACTCCTGCCTTTTCAACACTCATGCCTGACTGTCTTTCACACAATCCATCCACCTCTTTGTTGGATGTCCTCACTTCCTCTTACCTTCTTCCTGTCTGTCCCAAATCTTCCTCACCAGATTGTCTTCTGCTTTTCTACACATATGCCTAAACCACCGTAATCTGTTCTCTTTGATTTTTTCTGTAATTGGAGTTACTTTGGCTTCTGCTCTTATGTCCTCATTTCTTCGTCTGTCCCACAGTGTGCATCCTATCATCTTTCTTAGGCACTTCATTACCCATCCATCACCTCTTGCTTCTTCAGCTATTCTGCCTTTACTGCCCAGGTTTCTGTACCATACCGTAGTGCTGGTTGCACCACTGTCTTGTACACCTTACTTTTCAGCTTCTTTACCATTCTTCTGTCATAGAATACACATGACACTCTATGCCAGTTGGCTGCAGCCCTTCTGATTCTAGCTTTGACCTCTTCATTCAGACTTCCCATCTCCTCAACCACCCCTCCTAGATACCTGAAGCTGTTTACCTGCTCCACTATTTTCCCTTCTATCTCTATTCTCAGCTTCTTCTGATTTCCCCAATTTGCTGATATTGCCACCATCTTATATCTGTGCTTAGTTTCATCCCATGTGCCTACAGTTTTGCAATCCATTCTACTAACCCAGAATATTAGCAATTATTTCAATGCTGTCAGGCACTCAATGACATGGAAACCTATTAAATAACTAGTATTTCAGGTCTTGCTGACACAGCGTGGGATACTTTGTTTCCTTCTGCATTGTTTAGAGGCTACTGCAAACATCCCCTGTTGTTTTGAACACACTTAGTAACACATGTTGCTTGTTCAATGTCAGATTACATATCTGTCCCTTCCAAACATTTTTAATAGAATCAACTGGCAAGAGAGTGAGGTGCTTCTGATCTAATTGTGACATGTGGATTAGCATCTATAACCTTCAGCTTCAATTGTCATTTCAGGCATGGCTCTGGCCATAATAAAATGAATTTTCATGCATATTTAAAGAAGTTAGCAGTACAGGTAACCCCATATGAGCTACAAAGTAATTCTGGGTAATTTGCAGGTTCTGAGAAGAGCATTCTTGGCAATCAAAGATTAAAGCAAAACTGATTTCATTAACTTTACTACTTTTCCTCTGAATTAAGAATAAGGCCCATTACTGTCACAGAGCTAAAAAGAAGTAAATACATATTTGGAAAATGTAAACAAAAACAAGAACAGTAGAGTCAATAATTTACAGATATATTCCATATGGTCCATGAGACAAAATACAGATACATTGCACACTGCGCAGAAACAACAACGTGAATCATTAGGGAAGACATCTCACAATGACTGTAAGATTGATAAAACATGCTGCGCAGTGGTGACTGGTTTCAGAAAAGCAGGGGGTGGGGGGTTGGACTGCTTGAACAAGGTGGGTTTCTATTTTAGCAGTTTAATGACCTTTACTTATGATCTAACAATAGATGCTGTCTTTCATTTCATTTCATCCACAGACTGCCTCAGTATGCACCCATTCATTATAGATACTTTACTGACTATATGTACCTCACATTCCTGATGGCAATCAACAAGATCAGCCTTAGATGAAATGGAGCCCTAGACAAAGGACTCCAAGCTCCTTCTGTTATACCTTATTTATTTATTTACCATTTGTTTACCGGGACAGTCCATCTGAGACAGAGTCCATTTTCAGTGGAGGCCAAGGCAGAAAACACTCCAGGTGCGTGTCTTTGGAATGTGGGAGGAAGCCGGAGCACTCAGAGGAAACCCATATGAACACAGGGAAGACATGCAGACTTTGCATAGAAGGCACCCCAGCCAGAGAACCAGAGAACCTCTTGATATGAGGTGACAACACTAACTGCTGCACCACTGCACTGCCCGCATTAGTCCCCCTGTACATCCCCAGTGCCACTCCCCTGGTTTTCCCCTCATCCTGACCCCACATCATCCATATAAATTACTTCTTCCTTTCTTTTTCACAATTTAATTTTACTTTTTACCTTCCTCCGTGCTTTTAACACTCGCTAACTGACCAAGGGTCTATCATAACAAGATTGGAGGATGTAAGTGAATTATGTCGGGATCTGGGGGCCACCAAACTCGCAGAAGTCATAGTGTTAGAAATGTTCTGAGGTGCATCTTAGAGCGGTCTTTTTATAACTTTTTGATTTAATGATGGCCTAAAGAAATCATGAGAAAGGAAAAAAAATTTTCAAGGAAAATAAGTTGTGTCATATTCAAAGCTAACAAAACAAAATGCTGGGATATAAAAATCCTATCCATGAATTGTGTGCACCTTCATCCCACTGCAGAGTGAAAGAGAGAGAGAGAGAGAGAAAGAGACAGAGGTTAAAGATAGTTACCTTCTCTCTACCCCTCTGATGTTAGACTGAGACAAAAGTAAAAGTACAAATGGTCAGAGGTATGTATTATACACCTGATGTTCGGGGAGAAGAAACCAAAGCACATGGATAAAACCCACAAAGAGGCAGAGAGAATGTGTTGACTCTACACATATGTAACCAAAGCTGAAAACTCAACCAGAGGATCAAGTACTGTTGGCAATACTAAAGCAATAACTGACGACATGGTGTGGTATATTGAAGATTTACCCACGGTTGGTGTGGTTTAATCATGAGGGTGAAGCCCAAGTGATTAAACAAAGGCAACCGTGTGCAAAACTTCAGTATACCACAACCAAGGAGTCAGTTATTGCTATTATACAATGACATTATTTAAGAAAAAAATTACTTACTTTTCTTAAATAATGTCTTTGTATAATGGCGGATTGCTGTTCTTCCGCCGGTTGTAGTATACTGCTTCTTCATTTTGATGTATTGTGCATGCATATGGGACTTGAATGCCCATGCATGCCCAGTACATCAATGCTTTGAAACAGAAGCAACAGAGAAAAGAAAGCCACCATTGCTCTGTTTTCTCCTCTTTTTTTTTTAATTGTAAAAAAAAAAAAAAAAAAAATGTTTTGGGGCACTTTATACCAACGGAAAAAAGTTCCGGGAGACCGGACCTTTTTCCATTGGTATATTGTGGAATTTGCAATGGGCACGCTCGTTGGGCTGGCCAATCAGCATGCATGTTTTGGAAATTAATGAGGGGTCATTGTATAATAGTCAATACAACATTCTGGTCTCGACAGGCTGCTAATACGCACATCTTGCCCGAATGCCACAGGCAGTGACTTAATCAATGCAACACATATGACTAGCTCTGAGGGAAACTGAAAAAAGTATGACCAACTTGCTACTTTTAGAAACAAAGAATTTATCTCCTCATTTTACTGCTAGAATCTAGTGTACAACCCCAGTCCATATACGTCTCAGTCTCTTATCACAGAAATCAAGGAAAAAGCCAAAAATATCAATGGAAAATGATCAAAAATGAAGAAAAACTACTGCCTCTGTATACTTACAAACTCACTGGCATAACAGGATTTGCATCAGCATGCAGTTTTTGAAGGCTGTTAGGGCTGAAACTCAAATATCTGTCATTATTGACAGTAATCCTTGTTGATCATCTGACAGATCTCAAACTTTATGGGGAACAGACCAAAATATGATGGAAAAATTCAGAAATATTCTGCAAAATTAGGGACAGTTTAGAACATCTGCACCCTAACATTTCTCTCTGTCTCTCTATACACACACACGCGTGCACACACACACACACACACACACACGTTAAATAAATAAAAACAAATATAATAATAAAATAAAATGCACTGAAACAGATCTCCTTGTACTTTGAGCACTTTTGACTCTTTTATTATTAAGACTTCCTCAGGAAAAATGATACCACTTCCCAAAAGAAAGTTTATTTTTGTCTTAAAACATATCAATTACATCACACTACAAGAACCGATTACATCAATTCACTAAAGCCACTATATATGTCCTTAAAGAAACCATTTGATTTCACTCTGACATATGAAATTCACTTGGTAAAAACCTTAATAATAACTATAATGCATAAGTATTATACATTTACTGTTAAAAAACATTAATCAAATCTTGCTTTTTCTTGTGTTAAAATCCACATTTTATGTTTATATGTTCATTTAACACAGGACAATTTTTTGCATTCACCACCGTTTGTCAAAATAATTCTCTACACTCTAATATATTATTGAACTTCCTACTCTCATATCAAAATCAGTCTTTATAATTACTTAAAATTCAAACTTTTTAAAACTCTTGCACACAATGCATGTTTAAAAACAGCATTCTTTTCATTTCTATTTTAATCTCCTTGAAATATTCAGAAATATGTTAATTTAAATTTCTGATACTTTCCCAATCCAAAATGTACATGTACAACACTATGCCTTGTGGCTTGCAAGTATAAGTTCCTTTAATTTTATGTATTTTAGAATCACCTGATATCTCAAAATATGGAGACACAGCAGTATATCTGCAATCTGAACAATTCTTACAATGGAGCAAGCCATTTGTTTCAGACCTAATCATATTCCCCTCTTTACACCAGTCCAAACCTTCTAACCAGTCTTTGTTATTCCTACATTTACTATTAACAAAAATAATTGTTTCCCTAACAAATTTCTGAATGCCTTTATTTCCCCATAAAACTTCCCAAAATTCTTTTTACATATTAATATTTTCATTGCTGTCCAAGGAATGTCTAATAACAAATGCACTTGTATTAGGGCATCATCTACTAATATTATTGTGTTTACGTGAGTCTTTTCTTATCTTTTTTTTTAAAATAGAGGCATAACTTTCCCATTAGTCAATGCTTCCACACTAATCAACTCTACTAGATTCAATGGATAATCACTTTCAACACTTTTTAAACTCTAATTGAAGACTAAACATACTCAGAAATCAAGCTATTTAACCTTACAAACTGACTTTTCAAAACATTTCTCTTACTGTGCATGAGGTAACTCGAAACATTCAAATAAGAAGTAGTAAAGGTCTCTTTTTGTAGATATTTGATATCAAACATCTACTCCGAGCATCTTTCTTAATAACAATATACAAGTAAAAAATATTTAATTCATCCCAATTGCTTGTAAATTTAAAAAAATAATTATATTGATTAAGGTGTGCCATAAGCTCTAATACTTCATTATTGTCACCTTTCCACATGATAAATAAATCAATAAAATATTTGTAAAAAAGAATGCAGAGAAAACTTTCAAGCACATAAAGGGAGGTTTCTTCCCATTGTCCCAGTATAATATTGGCAAAGGCAGATGCCATACTATCATTCATTGCCTCTCATAAAATTTGGTGATATTTTTCTCCAAACATAAAAAAATATTTCTAATATATGCTCTAATAAAATAAATATAAAATTAATCATTATGTTATCAAATGTTGATTCTAAAGAACACTTATTTCAGCTTCCATACCAATAGGAATACCAATATATAACTATTCTATAGTCAAACTCAAGTCAAAGTAATCCTTATTGTTGATCAGATAAACACAGCAGTGCAAGCTGAATGAAATTACATTGCTGTGGTCCCCGTGCAAGACATGACAATGAACACATAGTTTGAGTGACAGTAAAACTAATGCACATACAGTAATAATTAAAATATTAACAACACAATAAATTACCACAATTAGACAGGAAGACATTAGACAATATTATACTAGTAGGTATTGTAAAGACTATCCCCCAGATTTACTAATCTTCGGTGCAGGACTAGCTTAGTCTTGCACGGAAGCAGCCATTTAGGAGCAGGACGGTAGTGCGCCATGCATATTAATGAGGCACACTGCCTGAGCTCCTAATCTTACACTGAGCGTGTAAGAGTGCAGGGGGCTTGTCTGAGAGCAGAGCTCTCAGAATATACACATCCCCGCAATGAAAAACAGCAAAAAGGCCTAAGAAATGAGCAAGACCCATAGATGTCCACATATCCCCAGCAACATTCTCTCATGTACAAAAGCAATAGCAAATAGAAATAAAATGAACAAACCCTTTTTATTTATTAAGAAACCGATTAAAGCTAACTGTAGGTGTGCGGGTGTTCCCATCGCTTAGCTACAGTTAATGCAGCTCAAATGGCTGAAGAGGATAACAAGGAAGATATATGCAAATGAAGCAGTATAGCAATAGTGTAGTGGGCAGAGCATTTGCCT
The DNA here is from genome assembly GCF_019279795.1 of Protopterus annectens. Classification (NCBI taxonomy): domain Eukaryota; kingdom Metazoa; phylum Chordata; order Ceratodontiformes; family Protopteridae; genus Protopterus; species Protopterus annectens. The sequence continues at coordinate 1,222,976,013 of NC_056737.1, forward strand.
TACAAGAAGACATTCCCGGTTTGAGTCTCACTGCAGCACATTCCATTTTCCGTGGCAAATCACGTTATGACCAATATTTTAGTTGCATAACCCACTAAATAACATATATTTTTGAAATGGAGTACTGTATTAAATGCACATGTGAGGTGTCAGTTTCATAATGCTGCAAAGTCCCCAGATAAGCACATGTGCCCCATACAGTATATGTACACAGGAATCATGGATACAAATAGAAGGTAAAATGTATAATGAATGACAAGTCCATACAGCTTCCAAATCCCCCACCTTCCCAAGAAGCATTAGATATTACCGTCTAAATCAGTGCAATTGTAAGTGGGAGTAAGCACTAGTAAGCAAGTGTAAGCACCAATACGCAGTAGTAAGCATATTTAAGCACTAGTAAGCAGGTTTAAGCCCGTTTGCAAGGAGGTAAGCAATGTGCACACAGGTAAACCAATTTTAAATCTAACTCTCTGTAAGCATATTTAACTGAAGGTTGGCATGGCTTACCTTCACGCAAACTCATGCAACCCCGCTTACAACTGCTCAAAAGTGCCTTAATCACTCTGTATCTAACGGCCCTTGTTCTGCCCATCAACAAAATAAGTAGCCTTGCAGGTCCTGTACCCAGGACCCTATACACTATAGTCACAGTAGTTAACCACCAAGCCATCACAGCAGTACAGAAGAGTGAGGTATCACCAAACAAGTCCTCACTATAGTAAAATCAAACTGAACCTGTGAACGGAATCAGTGTGCAGTCATATGTTCTATAACCCACAACATAACATAAATATGTGAACTGGAGTGCAGCAGTAAGCTCAGAAGTGAGGTGTAATTGTAATAGAGTGTTGAAGTCCCCAATAAAACACAAGGACCCCATACAGTGTACGTACACATGAATCATGGATACCAGGCATATATATATATATAAGATGTAATAAATAATAAATCAATTCCAAAAAGAAAATATAATGCAAAGTCTAATGTAAGCAATGCTAAGCATTGCACAGGCCAGCTTAAGAGGTGTAAGCAAATGTGTAGGCCAGCTAACTCAATGTGCCCAGTGTTATATCCCTTTAAACAATGCCAACCTTAGGTAAGCAGGTTTGCCCATAGCTTAGCCTTTTCAAAACTGGCCAATTACTGAAAAATGTGGGAAATTGGCCCTACTTAAACCCAGCAGGTGGGAATACATCTCATAACTGTAGCTTCCCCTTGCTGGCACCATGTCAGGGAGGGGAGAGGGAGTGTGCTTTCAGGCACAGCGCTGATGCATCCAGGAGTCCAGAGTCATGGCAGGACTCCTTGTCAAAGACCATGAGCAGAGACTGCTGCAGGGCCAGTACCAGGGTTCCCAATATAAGGCAGAAGCCTGGGACCATCTCGCCCGTAACCTCACCAGTGCAACTGGCATACCCCGAACTGGTGAGCAGGTCAGGCATCACTATGCCGACCTGGAGCAGTGGATCCAAGAGGCTAGAATGGCAGGGGAAGTCCCAGCTGTGTGTAAGTATCACTCCACTATGTGTGCAATAATTGCCAGCTCATATATGTCATAGATAGGTATGGCTAAATATTCCTCTTATGTCCTCCACAGCTGCAATTGAGCGGGCCATGAACCAGGAGGCCCATGGACATCACCTGGAGAGGTTAAGAAGTGAGACAGGTCAGTAATACTTTGCATGTACTGTCATAGGAAATAAATGTAAAAGTATTAGTAAATTAATTGCCTGTATAAAACCTGCATTGTTTAAGGCAAATTTAAGGCAGACCAGGTCTGAAGAAGTTTGCTGAAATAGTAAACGAAAGCGCTAACTATATTCCTGGTGCTGGAGTGTATTATTTCCTTCTTTTTGGATTAAGTTTATAGTTTTTAGTTTGTTTCATTTTTATTGTACCCAGAAATACAAGAATGACACCCTGTACTGGTACTGTTTACATTGGTATTGTATGGCATTGTGACTGATGCAGTTGCTCTGAATAATGAGGTATTACTCATCACTGTTGCCCACACTGTCCTACAAAATATAACTGTCTAGGAAATCCTGTATAAGAGTGTTGTAATACGAGGTCAGAATGCAAACCCACAGGAGAATTATAAGCCAGAAAGCAAATAGGAGATATACAGCAATATCTATATAGTATACACAACTCTGATGGACAGTGTTTAAGTTCTAGCAGACACAGTCATGGTCTGAATCCTGGGAGTGGAAGTAGGCTGCATACAGAATCATACCTCACAACTGTACAGATAAGACCAGAATGTCCAGTATATAGGCCCATATCTGCTGCCTGTCACCCTGTCCCCTTAAGAAGTCTTTGGGATGATCCCAGATGTTTAGCCAGAAAACAGGGAATACAAGTGATTGTCAAACATCTATGAGAACAAACCTGTCACTGTAGCAACTACCAAAACTGTTAGGAGAGTAATAAGCCAAGTCCGTCCTATCTACACGCCCATGTTGTCAAGCTGTGACCAGAATGTGTACAGTAACAGAGTGAGATGTATGTGCATAATACTAATGTGGGATCTGGAACTTTGTGTGACAACATTCAGGTAGTGCTAACAAACACTGCTCCCACAGGTATGTCGGATACGGACACTGCAGAGAATCAAAACCTTGATACCCTGTACTGGTACTGTTTACTCTGGTATTGTAGGGGATTGTGAGTGTTGCAGTTTCTTTGAATAATAAAGTATCACTGCTCACTGTCACCCCCACTGTAGAAAGTATGCATATGTGTGTGTCAAGTAACTAAAGTTTGAAGAGGGCAATAGTCTAGATATGTCCCAGTTCACCTGCATGAGGTCAACACATCGCCAGAGTCTGTGCAGAAAGAGTTGGATAGCTATGTGCACAACATCTACCCGGAATCTGGGAGTATGTGTAGAAACAGTTAGTTAGTGTTAACAAACATTCCCTCCACAGGTATACCAGGTAAGAGGTGTATACTGCAGGTAAAACCAGTTAATTTATAACAATGACAACAGCCATATTACTGTCCAAATTAAGGCTATGGGATAGGATAGTAATACTCATAAGGTACAGATAACAGCACTTACTTGGAAAGTAATGTGCACTGCAGGAATATACTAGTTGTTAATTGACATCTTTCTCTCCCCCCACCTTATCTCCAACTATAAACTACATACCCACCTCAACCTGTATGTAATGACTCCAATGTTCTGATTATGTCCTATTGTTTGATAAATGTCTGTATTTGTTTCCATGCATGTGCTATATTGCATTATTCCAACATTGTTGGCATGGTGCCACCAATGTATCTGCATGCTGTTCTTATTACCACTGTGGTCCCATATATGCATGAGTTCTGTTTGCTATGCAGCTGTTCCTTATCTGGTGTCTGGGTTAATGAGAATATCTATGCATGCTGTTATACCTAACCCTGGAATGTGTTGATTATTACTAACCCACATATGATGATAAAATCTAAACACTATAGCATGTTTGGGAAGGCCGGTCCCAGAGGACCCACCTGTTCTACCTCAGCTGGCCATGGCACTGGGCCCCAGCATGTCTGGGGCCCAACCTGGGACCTCCTCATCCTTTGGTCCTGCACCACCTTCGGGTGTAACTGCCTCAGGGGATAGGGCTCGCCTCCCCAGGAGCGGGCGCGGACAGGAACCTGTCACCCATCGCCAGGTCTGGGTGATGGTGCGTAGGGAACTCAACCAGCAATTTGGTGATCAGTTACACCAGCTCGAGGGCTGTGTGTTGTGATGAAAGGGTAAGCCTGGCTCTGCAACTCAGCCCCCAGCACAGCCACCTTTGGGGCTGTGAAGGTGCAGTGGTGACTGCCCATGGGTGGGGACCTCAGTCCCACTGTTTCCACTAGGGGGCTCATGGGCTTCCGATTTCCGAACACTCCTCCCCATAAAAAGGTGTTTACCCCCACATGTGTCATATACCACCCCGTATGCATCTTGTTTGTCTTGTCTGTTAACATACTCAACCTACCTCCCCAAATATACCTACAATCCCTCCCCAACATCCCACTCTCACCTGAAAAAAGGGCAATCTGTTCCCCCCAAAAATCTCGCCCTATACATAGCTGTCTATTTCGCAAATGTGTCCACTGGACCCATGTAATCTGGTCTAATTGGCATCACAACTTATTATTGTTGTCCCCACCCCTCTCTCCCACGGGTTTGAGTGTCCAAATCTACCTCTAAATTCAGTGTATATGCACAGCTGCTGCTGTAGAAGAAATGGGCAGCTATGGACCTGCTTTACACCCTTCCTGCACACCCCTAGCTCTTTGCCCTACTGTCTTTCCCTTTTTGTGTCCCTTTTCCACCACTTTCCTATCAACCCTTTTTCATTTCTTATTAAAGATATTAGTGCGGGGTAAGCGAGATTAAGCACTTTTAAGCAGCAGTAAGTGGGTTTAAGATTGCTTGTGCGGGGGTAAGCAATGCCTACACAGGTTAAGCAGTTTAGAGGCTAACTGACTGTAAGAATATTTAACCAGAAGTTAGCATTGCTTACCATCGTGCAAACCCATGCAAAAAGAATGGATTTACCATCTACAATTACACTGATATGAACATTTGTGATGTACATTTTGATTTACTAAGTAAAGGTACAACCTTTGTACCAAGCTTTCGGTTAGATATTGCTAGTGTGCTTATTAATTTAAAGTTATTTATGAGACAGTTGAACTTGAAAATGTATTTTTCTTCCAATGGTCAAAACATTCAGTTGGTTAACAATGTATTGCCCTTAAAGAGAATAAGTACTTTCATCCTCCCACCACACCCTGAAGTATTGGCTCTTGAAAGAAGTGTTGAGGGTGATTTTAGGAACATTTTAAGTCAAAACAGAAAATGGTGTGATGACCTCACCCATGATGAAAGAGTGGTTATGAGAGATGTTGTTAACTACAAAGGACGCAGGTTTATGCAACCTGACAAGGGTGGAGGGATGGTGGTTATTACTGCTATGGATTATAGTTTAAGGATGAATGTTATATTAAATGATGATGAGTCATATTACAGGGCATCTAGAAATGAGATAAATAGGACCTACTTGAACATTGACTTATATCTACAGGATGCATTGTTCCAAAGGATGATAGATGAAGTTGAATTCAATTATTTGACAGTTAAACACCCGGTACTACCCATTATCTTTGGTATACCTAAAGTCCATAAAGATGTTTAAAATCCTTCCTTCAGGCCAATTGTGGCAGCAGGTTGTTCTAAAATGGAACCTTTAGCATCTTTTGTGGACACATGGTCAAAGGTGCCAGTTGAGGAAACTGAAGATATTTTAAAGGATTCCTGGCATTGCTTGGAATGATTAAGAGGTGTTAAGAATGAAAGGAACCATATTTTTGACTGTGGACGTTATTAATCTGTTGACTGTGATACCCCATGATCAAGGTTTAACCATGTTTTATGAAAGTTTACTAAAAAGTAATAGGATTGACACAACTAAGTTAAACCTATTGGTAGAACGTATGGAACTAGTTTTAAAAAATAACTATTTTAGCTTTGAAGGGGAAACATTTCAGCAAAAAACGGATGTGGCAATTGGAGCTAGGTCTGCTCCTGTGTTTGCAAACCTAGTTCTACTTGCTTGGGAGAATTCTTTTATTTTTCCATCTAAACACATGGAGAATATCCTGCTATATAATAGATTTCTGGATGATATACTCATCCTGTGGAAAGGGGATGATACAAAAATTGGGGAGTTTATTGAGTACCTGAATGGTACAACAAACTTTTTTAAGTTTACACATACTTGGCACAATAATGAGATTAATTTCTTGGACATCACTTTGAAAAAGTCACCACAAGGATTGTGTAGCAATATTTATAGAAAGGATACCTATTCCAACTCATTGTTACATTTTAACAGTTTTCACCCTTACCATCAAAGAAAAGGTATAATAAAGGGGTAGATGGTGAGAACATCTCGGCTAGTAAGTGAAAACATGTTTTTTAAGGAGTAAATTTTTAAATTGATTGGTATGTTTCTTTTGAGGGGGTACCCTCTCAAGTTATTATTAAATGTTAAAAAAAGAGATTATGAGAAAAAGGGAAAAGGTTTACACCCCAAGTTTGAGAAATGAAGTAGTGGTGGTGCAGGATGAGGTAGATACCAAGATGTCTGGGGATGTATTTGTGTTGAAATACAATTCATTAGCCCTTCAACTTGTTTCTAGTTTGAAAAATGGAAAGAGGTTTTGTTTAAACAACACCACAAAGGACATCTTAAGTACAGAACCACAGATAGCTTATGGTAGGGGTAAGGGTTACCACCTGTCCCACTTTGTGAGGGACAGTCCTTCTTTGGGCAGTTGTGTCCTACAAAAACATTGTAAAAATGGCAAATGTCCAGAGATTTTAGGGCAAAATTATTTCCTATATGTTATGTAATAGTTACATAAAACAGTTATTCTGTATCTGAAACACCTAAATGTTGTAAGAAACAGAATAAGCAACTAAAATGTTACAAGAATAAGCTTTTATGTAGGCAAAAAAGTGAATTTCTCTCATTTGTACTGGCCATGGGTATGTTTTGACCTGCAAAATCTGATGTTTATACCAAAAATGTCCTACTTTGGGCATTTCAAAAGGTGGTAACCCTAGCAGGGGTAAAAACTAAAAAAAAATCCTTGAGAGTAACACAGAGGGGAAGAAATATAAAACATTAATGACAAAATGTGGCATGTGTAGGTATTGTTGATTTATTAATGATGGCCCATACTTGTATGTAAAGGATTATAAATTTTCTATTTCATGCCCTGGGAAATGTAATTGCAAGAGTACCAAACTTATGTGGCAACCTGTACAGCATGCGATGGTTTCTGCGTTGGCAAAACTATTCGCCGGCCCATGATAGAATCTCTGAACATCTGAGATGTATTATGAACAAGAATGAGCACAATGTACTTTATTTACACAGTAAAAACTGAGGAAATTTTTAAAAGTTTTTATTTTTTGTGGTAGATAGAGTGTATAATAGTGAAAGAGGGGGGATGTTAATGCTGAAGTAGAAGTTAAGGAATTACAATGGCAGCTCAGGCTGCATGCCTTGAACTTGCCTGGGTTAAATGACAGCACTACCCTAATGCCCATTTTAAAATGTAGGGCCAACAAGATTTAAAGGCTAGGGTGTGTTTTGTTACATATGTATATTGAAAATGTTTTTAAAATTTTATAAGTATTATGTCCTGCCTTTTAATTTTTATGTCACAATAGTGTTTTAAGCATATATCTTTTAAACATGACTTAGGTACTGTATAAACTTTACTATTACATAGTTCAATGTGTGGTCCTTTAAATGGGAATATTTGTATGATGTCATAAGTTTACTACATTTGATTGTTTGTTGATACTGGTGTTTGGTATTTAAAAACTTGTTTGTTGATTGACTAAATGACTCTGAAGAAGTCAGTGCTTGAACCTGGTGAAAGCGCTTATTTATTTGGTTTGTTTGTTCTGTATTAAAGTGAAGAGACTGACCTTGGTGGTCCAGTTCATTTATTATTTTTTTTTACTTTTACGGAAGCAATGCCTGCACAGGTTAATCAATTGAGAAGCTAACTGAGTATAAGAAACTGTAACCGGAAGTTAGCAGAGCTTACCTCCACGCAAACCCACTTACAACTGCTTAAAAGTGCCTTAATCACACTGAATCCAATGGGCCTTGTTCTGCCCAGCAACAAAATAAACAGCTTCAACAAGGCTGAAAGCCAGGGCTCCCCACACCATAGCCAAAGTGATTTACCACTAAGCCATGTCAGATATACATAACCCTGATGTTTTTACAAACATATCATCCAGCCCAGTCATTCAACAGTATTAGGAACGTATTCCAACATGCAGATATATGTGTGTGTATATATATTAATATCTAAATAGATATAACATATATATATATATATATATATATATATATATATATATGTAGATATAGATATATATATATATATATATATATATATATATATATATATAAATATATAAAAACATATATACATACATATGCATACATCTATAGATATATATGTTTACATCTATACATATATCTATATATATATATATATATATATATATATATATATATATATATATATATATATATATATATATATAAAATATAAGCATATATATATATATATATATATATATATATATATATATATATATATATATATATATATATGTGTATATTTATATATATATATATATATATGTAGAAATATATATATATATATATATATATATATATATATATATATATATATATATATATATATATATATATAGGTATATAGACATACATCTGTAGATAACAATGGTAACATTATAAAAACATATATGTCCACATGCACTGGTAATGGGTTTGAGAGGCCCCAAACAACATACGTCTAGTACGAATAGGTATCCCCAACCCCCCCACAGCCAAACACATCTGCTCTGCAATACACTACCAATCGTTGCAGATCCCATAACCAGGACCTGACACGACATGGGCACAATATGTTAACAGTACTCCATTCCACCTGTATGATGTCAGGCTGGTATCAGTAACATATCATGCAATACAGTCGGCTCCCATAGGGAATGTACAATGTGGAAGCAATCAACATCCCTAGGATATATATACACAGACACATATATGCAGATACAGATATACATATATATATATATATATATATATATATATATATATATATATATATATATATATATATTTATACTTATATATACATACATGTATATAGATATATATATGTAACTACACATACACGCGCAGAGATATGTATAGTAAGATACATACACAGAATGTGCACACAATATGGAACATCCACTAAGCCTACAGTTACCACCTTACCAACTGAACACTGTATGAGCCACCCATACAAATGACAATCTTTGCCTGGAGGATATACCCACAGAAAGGTCAAATATAACACCACACACAGGTTTGCATACATGGGAAAGCTTTATTTGTGCACTATTACAGTTGTATATGCTATGTCATATAGTTTAGACTCTGACATCCATATAAAGAGAGTAATGCAACTGTGAAATAGTTATGCTAATTCAGTAGTCTGGAAGGATTTACAAATGTTGCTGTCCTGGCCGCGGCCTTCAAGTATTACAATAGTAAAGACAGACTGGGCCACAGGATACCAAACAATCAACAGAAAGTAATGCAGATGTTTAGTTCAGCAGCCTCTATCTACACTCTGTAGACAATCTCAAGTAGGTAAAGACCTCAGTTGACACAATGGGATGTAACTGTTACATAACAAGGCATAACTGACACCATCACAAGCATACTGACAAACAGAACAGTCTGTATGGCAGGAAGCAGTAGGCCCACATTTACCCAAGGTGGATTGTATGGTAATGTACATCCAGATACCTTAAGGCAGCTTACCCCTGATACCTCCCACATGTTGTAACAGCCTAGGTTAGTTATGGAGCATCCCCCCTAGAATCAATAATACAGGGTCATATACCACTGTTACATACTCTGGCCTCTGGAGTGCATTAGGGCACACATGTATTTTGTAGGTGAAGCCCACACATATATGGCCCCAACCCCACAGTATGTGTGGGGGACACAACAGCAGTGGACTGATGGCAGGAATGGCAGCATGACATACTCACAGCCCACAACAGAACAACCCCTGACAGCATGTCATATGTGCAAAGCCTGGTATGTAGGTGGAGGACAGAGGCTGGAACACAGGACCATATGTGGAAAACTGTTGTCATACACTAAGCAAGTCACTGATGTTACAGGATAGTCTGCAACATGCCCTCAGGCAGGAATTTGAAGTTAGAAACAGAAATGGATGTAGCCATGCACTGATAGCACTCAACACACACATTGCCAGTGAAATTTCTGACACAAGATCTGTGTGATGGACAGACAAAACATAATAGGCACACCTCTGGCCATCAAGAAGATAGGCCCACATATGAGAGCTATGCAGACAGACTGCATTCCAAGTTAAACTAGTATGCACACACAAACCCTGTAATACCAGTACTATACAATGCACACAACAACTCTACTCACACTCTGTCTGTAGTTCTAGAACCTCCTGCAAATATGTAGCTGGCCTGAGTGTGCAGGTTCTCCTGTAAGAGGCATTGTTACCTGCTGACTGTAACACTGATGCCCACACACAGGAAGGATGTCCATCACACAGGAAAGGTAAAGGGACCATGCCCACATGATGTAGGGATTTATAGTAGGTGGTTGCCATGACAGTGGTAATTGGAAGTACTACATAGCAAGCTGCATGCAGGTAGCAAGTGGTGGACACTGATTGGTGCAGAGACCATCACCTGATCATGTGCATCACTTACAAAAATCCATGCTGCAGTCTATTCAAAGCAGTTCAATCCATTTACGAGAGAGAGCGAGAGAGAGAGAGCATGAGAGAGAGAGCGAGAGAGAGTGAGAGAGACAGCGACAGCAAAAAAATAAATAAATAACATTACATACATCCTGCAAACTATCCAGAACAGACATCATTCCCACAACAGATATGTGAAGTATATATGCATGTAACTGAATGTAGTACTCGGTCCAAAATAATGGGTTAGATGATGTGGAATGATTTATATGTGCCATCAGGTGTTGTAATGATGTTCAACTGAACAACTGCTATGGACAATAGTGTCTGTCCCTCTGGGTAGTGGGCCATAGCCGTCAACTGTGAAGATCAGCACTGACTGACAAGATGTAAGCCATCATAGTGTGTGTTGTGTAATGGTAAGTATGTATATTATGTTGGCAATAGCTGGTGGTGGAAGTAATGCCATTATGATGGACACGTGGGATCCACAGCCCATCCCTTGCAGGATACTCAGGTTAATCTGTGATGTAGCAGGCAGGAATGCCATAGGTGTGTGATAGGGTTACCTGCAATCTGGTCCTACATATACTCCCCAATGTCAGGTTGTTTCCATATGTGGCACCTGTCTGTGTTGTAGCAAGGCAGAACAGTGCAGCTGTGCAAGAAGGTGTTGTGAGATTGTGGACCTGATGTCTGAATGTACCCCACATACAGGTATGCATATGTGTACATATGTACACATATATAATGTATGAACACACACATATATATATATATATATATATATATATATATATATATATATTAATTATAGATAGATAGATAGATAGATATCAACACGTATGTCCACAAATATACAGATACCCATGTGTAGACATATATATGAGCACATATATACATCACATATATCTACACATATATAGATATATACCTTTATGCACATGTCTACATATATACCAACACACACACAAACATATATGGGTCTATATTAGAACACTGAACATTTAAAATGTCGAAGTCTAATATCATTTCATTGAGTGAACGCTGAAAATATCGAAGAAACAGAAAACCCAATTTTTTCCTAGGGAAAGAATTCGGTTGTCCGTTTCTGTTGCTTCAGTATTTTCAGTGCTCTGGTAGAAAGTTACGGGTCGGGTTCAGGTAAGTGTTCGATGTGTACGTGAGGGTTAGGGCGGGTTTGGTGAGTTAGGGTTAAGGCGCAGGTGAGGTGACTGTGTGATAGTGACGGACCTTAGGATTAGGGTTTGGGTTGAGGTAAGTGGATAGTTAGTGGTGTATGTATAGTTTAGTGTAGGGTTAGGTGTAAGACTTTAGGTGTATGTGTGTGGATTGCTGTTTGTTTGGTGTGCTTGTGTACTTGTGTTGTGTGTCTGTGTTTTGGAACAGCAAATTTTTTCCTAGGGAAAATGAATGCTTGATGTTTAGTATTTTCGATTGGTAGGGTTCGATATTAAAACACTCGACATTTTGAATGTTCGGTGTTCTTATATAGACGCACATATATGTATGTAAATACATGTCCCCTATATTACTACCACAGTGATGCATGCTATGTGCGAGGCAACAGCACACATAGCAATACACACAGATATCTACAGCAGGCAGTGTGTGCAACATGGACGGGTTTGTCACATGTTAACCCCTTGTTGGGACCACATTGCCCTCATCTGTGAAGTATGGAATGGGAATATGTGGAAGTATGGCAGGTATAGTTGTGGAGCTGGTCAGGGATGGTAGATATAGAGGACAGTCTACAGGGGTGGTATGTGACACATGTGGTGGGTAAACACTCTGGATGGTGTGTGTGGTCTGTGATGTGGATGCCCCATGGGTCCCAATATGGAGACAATGGGAACAAGCCTCCTACCCACTGCTACTCACAACAGCAGTCCACGTCCTGAAGGTGTCTGGCCTGGAGGCTGAGCAGCAGGAGCATGTCAGCCCTGTGAATGTGTACTGGGTGCCTCAGAGTGATGTAGCACATCCCACATGTGTCTGTGGAGCCCGTTATAGAACAGACCCTGAACCAGACCTCAGGGGACAGGAACATGTCTGTGTGTGCCCCCAGGGGGGGCAACATCCCCTAAGTTGGTTCCACCTGATGGTATTGCTGGCCCAGTACATGAGGAGGTCCCAAGGTGGGAGACACATGTGATGTGGCCAGGTAACATGGATAGATGGGTTTGGAGAGGTGGTTCTGCTGGGCAATAGTACATATGCATGTTACTGTATCACTGTTATAGAACATATGGTAGTAGTAATAGTCTACACAATCCCAGAGCATGTCCACCAGCATGCATAGATATCCCCAATAACACAGAATGTCAGATGTGCAGCAATCACACAGCAGCCATACCACAGGCATATATGGTACCATAGTTGCCCTGACAATGGTATGTAGGTGAATAGTCTGTAACAGGCCAGCAATGATAGTGTCCACACAGGGAACATGGCTACAATCACATAGCAGAAAGTGTGGTACAATACAATATTTGTCCACTGGTAGGTAAGCTGTATCCATACCTAATGAGTTGTGTGTACAGTTTGTTGTAGCTGATATGGTGGAGGGGGTGACAGAGATGTGTATTAAGAAGTGTGGTAACCTTGCTGTATGAGTTGCTCAGACCTGTTTCCATCTTTATGTCTTTCAGCCAAGATGTCACATGCACATTTTCCAACATATTCTGCAGCCAAAAATGAAGTGCTGATCACGTACTTAATCCAGCACTACCCTGTACTGTTTGGCAGGGCTTCCCAAGACTAGCAGGAGTGGACCGCCATGTGGAACGACCTAGTCCACAGGATCAATGATGTCAGACTGCACAACCGCAGTTATGAGCAGGTCTGGCATCATTGTAGTGACCTGCTTCTCAATGCCATTCGGTATGCTGCTGCAGTCCAGGGGAATCACTTCGCCACAGGGGGGGGGGCATGCCATCCATCCCCCCCTGACACACATGGAGGAGCTCCTGGCCAGCCTCATGGCACCTGCCCGTTCGGCCAGCCACCAACCGCCGAACACCTTTGTGGAGGTCAGTGCCACCCACCCACTGGCTGAGGAGTGTGCAGGTAAGGATGCAGGGCACATCAGTAGACCACTGTTGCATATACATCTGCATTGGTACAGGTAGATCATGCATATCTGACATGTCATAGATATATTGTGTTGCTGCATAGTAGTGATAAACAGATGTCCAGATGTGGTAGTATTGTGGAAATGTATCATTGATGCATTGTAATATTGCACCCACCCTGTAGCACTGCCAAAAGTATGGCCACTAACATTACATTTCTCACCCTCTTATGTAGGTCCCTCTGGGATACCACCAAGACAGCAGCCTGTAGCTGGTGAGTATGGTTTATGTATATGCTTGCCAACACACCAGGCATGTAATGGTGATGATATATTCCATGCATACATCTAACACACCTACCCTGAATGCATGCTGTACATGTGCATGTATTGTTGCTGTGAAATGCATGGTGTAACAGGGGTAACCATAATGGGGTATTGGAAGAGTATGTCAGACACCTGCATGATAACTAACATCCTGTCATTGCAGAATGTGTCCACAGGGAGTAACATAATGGTGACAGACATAGCGTACAGTAGGGACATGTTCAGAACAACACCCATATACAGTGCAACACCAGTGTATATACCTGTAGGACAATGGCAACTGCTGAAGAGATACTCTATGGCATAACCCATAACAGTAGTCCACATTATCAGCTGGGACTAGGCTGTAACATGTGGTGTTCAGTGTGTGGGACACTGCAAAGTGATACACATGTGTAGGGCTTACTTATCATGCATCTGCAAAAAGGCTGAAGGAAGGGGGTGTCAGCATGACACACCAGTGCACTGCAGCAGGGATCCCAAGGATGCTAGGAATGGCTCTATCTGCACATAATCAGGTTCAGGACCTGTGACAGCCGGAACCCTACCCCTACAGCAATATTGACGGCAGTGTGTGAACACCATGGGATGTGCACATGAGTAGACCTTTCAATCATGCAGAATAGAGGGACATGTGTAGAGCAGACTGAACATACACTGGCAAATGCAGATGGCCCATGCTGGTATACCCCTGCCAGGAGTAGTGACTGCTGTAGTACACACAACAAGAGATGCGATAAACCATCATGATAAGGGTGTGCACACATATGCCTACACACCACATGGTGTGTATGCATCGTGGTCAGCAGCCGCATACCTAACACAATCTGTAGATACTGCATGTGAAAGTACAGGACATATGTCACATATCAAGCTCATGTACTGCTAAGATATGTGGTGATGTGGTCTCCTTGGCAGATCAAGGATGGGTGTGTCAAATCAATGAAGGTGTGTACAGCCCTCATAGCCATGGTATGCTCTGATGGTTGCCAGTGTAAGAGTATTGGATTGGACATACTTGGTCCGCTGATGGTGAGAGCTGTGCATCAGACATCAGGCATTCACAAATGACATCTGTCCACATATCATACTAGGTATGTGTTGCTGGAAAACATAGGGGCTGTGAGCATTAAAGCTGACATAACCGACACAGTAGTACACATTCAGCAGTGGGTCATACACCTGTGAGGTGTGGTGCACAGTACATGGCAGGGTGCAGAACAGGTGCACAGAAATACTGTGTTCATGGGCACAGTGTTATCCAGGGGAAAGGGCTTCACCTAGTGACACAGCACATGCATCACACACATGTATACTGTTGCCAGACTGGATTGACTATAGCTGCACTGCATGCTGTCGGGTACCATATGTTATGCATGTTGACAGAGAGGTATTGGGAGGACTGTGTGTGCTTTCATTGTGCAACCTCACCTGTACGTGTATGTGCGTCCTGGTGGGTAGTCAGTTTGTCTGTAGGGTCACTCTGTTGAAGTGGAGGGAGATTGATGCATGTAGGATGTTTGTGTGCATGTGTATGCATTTGTGTGGCTGGCCATGCATGCACATGTGTGATTGTGGGGTGTTCATACAGCAGTACCTCCCTCTGGGATTCATGCAGTACATGTACATGGACTGCCACATTACACACCAGGAATACCTGTCAGTTGTGTAATCACAGGACAGCTGATAGTATAATATGGTCTTTAGCATGGAACAGGCATCCAGAGGGATGGTAGACACCAGGTACAGCCTTAATATCACATTCAGCAGAGAGGTCACCTACAACCCATGTATGCAGCACTACAGATGTATTGGGGAAGTACTAGTCAACACCAGGGAGTGTATCCAAATATTACAGCTGTCATATGATAGGCTGAAGGAGCAGCATATCTGGCATTTACTGAGCATTACATACACATGACACACCAGTGCATGATATTATTGATAGAACATAGTAGCCCACACATATAGGGGCCATGCTCATGATGTCCGGACATACAGAGGGTGCATATTGAATGACAGCAGTGAGGTCATGTAAAACCACTACACACAGGTCGGGCAGGTAAAGTAGCAACAGGCCTTGTGTTGTGACTGCTTGTGTAGTCATTTAGAGGACTGATATGTTAATGAGTGGTATCAATGTGTGTATGTTGACAAGTGTGATGCAGGATGGGGTACCACATGGGCATATATGTGGGACTGTCTGTAAAACCATGGACAGGTAGGTATTACGGAGGTGTGTGTGTGTGTGTGTGTGTGTGTGTGTGTGTGTGTGTGTGTGTGTGTACTGTTAGGCAATGCTGTACAGGTTTTAAAGTGCATTTACTGTTTTCCCCCACAGGTGGTGAGGTAGGTCAGGGTCCCTCCTGCATGCAATCTGATGTTGGTGTCCATGCAGACACCAAAGATTATGATAGTACTGTTGAGGCACAGGTGAAGTTGTCAGGGGTCGACACTGCACCAACATTTGACATCTCCATATTAGCCACCCCAATCCCCCACACAGTTTCAGTGCCTATACACATCCCATCACCAGTGGCCATAGCAGAGGGACAGCTGGCATTCAGTGGCAGTGCACAGGAAAATGTGGTAACCATGCCTACTGTGTCTGCCGCAGCAGGCATAGCTGGATGTCCAGCAGGGCACCACATAGGCAGATGTCTGAGGATGCTCATGGTAGGGCCACTGGACATCATGCCCCTGGCAGAGGCGGCATAGCTGGTACCAGCAGGCACATGTTTCAGGCTGTCATGGTGGCGCAGGCATGTATAGAATGTTACCACAGATAGGGCCTGAGGCTGCAGAGGGCTGCTCTCACATCTGCAAATGACAATGCCTGCGAACTGGCTGGTGCCATCCGTGGATTAACTGAGTTCATGGATAGACGGTCAGGTGAGATGATGGCCCTCATCGACTGTGGCCTGTCCATGCTTGAATGTGTGGTGGGAGTGCGGCAATGGCCACGTAGATGTAGGCCAGCAACACCAACATCTGGTAGTCAACGTGGATGTGCTAGGACACCAAGGGGCTCCCGTAGTGGCAGTACCAGCCCCAGCACTGCAGAGGGGGGTCGCTGTCAACACCACACCACAGCAGGCCACGAGCATGTGGTCCTGGCCAGTCCCAGAAGGGACCTGGTGCCAGCAGACATTTGTCATCATCAGGTGAGAGTAGAACATCAAGGCCTGTACCTGGACATTCCTATGGAACCCCTGCCAGGCACAGTCCATGTGTCAGTGGCCAGAGGCAGTGAACTGCACACCCTGCCAAGTATGGTCTGCAGTTGTCCATAAACACCTGTGTAGGGCAGCCACATGGCAGAACTGTGTGCATGCATACCCACACACTATGCAAATACACCTAGGACAACCCCATACCTACACCCACTACATCACCACATACAGCTCACCACAGTACACCCTCACCCACCCACATGGTGTCAAATGTATGGTCCACCCCCTGCCTCTGTCAAACCAACATCACATCCTGTGCATATGATGATACCTGTGCCACATCCCTGTCATCCATACCATCAATGCAGGGACAGGTTGATATGGATCTGATGCACATGGTGACTGTACTACAGTGTACCACTGTACTGCAGTGTAACATGTTGTAGGGAGTAAAGTATAATGCATATATGGCAAGTAGTGTAGCCATCCAGCAATGATGCCTTATAGCTGTTAGTAACATTGGTTGGTTGTGGTCTCTATAATGCTATCCATTTGTGTTGTAGGTGTACATGTGTCAGCACAAGGATGCCCTGTGCATATGATGATACCTGTGTCACATCCCTGTCATCCATACCATCAATGTAGAGTCAGGCTAATATGGATCTGATGCACACAGTGACTGTACTTCAGTGTACCACAGTACTACAGTGTAACATGTAAGGAGTAAAGTGTAATGCATAAATGTCAGGTAGTGTAGCCATCCAGCAATAATGCATTATAGCTGTTAGTAACAGTGGTTGAGTGCAGTCCCTATAGTGTTATCCATTTGTGTTGTAGGTGTACATGTGGCAGCATGAGGATGGTCTGCAGTCATATTCCACACAGGGATATGGCACTGTGGTGACACCATGGCTGTGACATATCTGGGGTACAGTTGAACACGTCACAGGTTACTAAAATGGTTATTGCCTGTGCCACATGGACAGGTGACCCGCTGAGGCATGTATACCCTGCAACCTGATGTAGACTCATCCACATACATGCACACTGTTACTTGTCAACACTGGGACTTGACCCCTACCTAGCTATGTAGTGATAATGAAGTGTGTGGCTTACATTGCACACACCACACAGCGTTTAGGGTGAGGTGTGTCCCAGGTTACATGATACATGCAGAACATCCCCAGACATGTACAGTATGCTAATGGGGGATGTAATAGTGTATATGGACAATACATAGTGTGACATACCATCATATACACATTAACAGACACATAACAGCCAGACACGCATCCGAGATACCAGGGCCTATCGCTGCTAACTAACTAGACCATGTGTCCAATGTGTTACAGGTAGGCTGCACACAGCACATGCATAACTGGCTTGGATTGTGGCATCAGTTACCTGTATGGTTGATGGTGACAGTGGTAACCATAATGTGGTACATGGGACATATATCGGGTGTACCTTGGTGTAATGACAGTGTACACAGCACCCACATCCCCAGTGGATATTGTACTCCCTGAAACCCATGATGACACTCTGCCATATCCACCATCACACATTGGCTGCCACTGCAATACAACCCATAATGTACCCCAACAGTGGTACTACAGGGATATGCATCTAATGCACATGCCACACATGTAGTAGGGTGTTGCATTTTCATGCCTCACCTATGGGCAGCAACAACAAAATTTGTACTACTGTGTGGCAATGGGTATTGTAATAGGAGTATGTGGCCTCAGAATGCTATACCCTACAGATATATGGACATGCACAGCTACACAAACATGCCAGAACACAATGGTTATCCCATGCCTATCAACCCATTTGTAGAGCACTGTTGTGCTGGTACTGTAAGGCTCATGTAGCTGGTATGGGGGGAGCTTAACAGGGTACATGCAATGTCCCATACAGCAGCAGTCACAACTGACTATGGCACTGGGTGTTGCGATGGTTGTGAAGGTCCTCGTGGAATTCCCAAGTACAGGTGTGCTAACACACAGGCACTGCTATACTCAGTCATGCATATGTACACATGTGTCAAGTACTGGGGTGCATCACTGTTGGTGGTCATAGCTGTGTACCTAGCTATTGTCCAAGGGGAGATGGGTTGTGTAGGGGTTGTGTGTACAGTGGTATCCTGTCACCTGCCAGGTGGCAGCAGGCAATCTCTCAACAGACACTACTGTGGTGACCCTCAGAGTGAGAATGACATGCATCAGCCAATCCTCCAGGTGCCTCCTGTACAAGGCCACTGAGGTGATCAAGTTGAATGTATGCAACATGCATTACAACACATGGTTAGTGTCTGTGATGTAGACCTGGACCCAAGCATATTCTGTTGAGTGTAATAGTGTAGTGGAGGTACCCATGGCATGTTGTGCGTACAGGGTGACATATTCTATATTTGCCAGTTCTTACACAGGTGGGCAGACATGTCAGTGTCAATCAAGCTTAGGTTGCCTGTACATATCCCAGCTGGATACCTGCCATCTGCACATCTGTACAAGGACTGACAGTTAGCTTGGCAAGTAGCTATGCAGTAACATGAATGTGTTGACAGATAGACGTCTAACAACAATATGTATGCCATAACTACATGTTGGATACCCTCACTAACATGTGCTGCACAGACGGCAGTCTACAGTTACATTCCTCATGATGGATCATTACCCAGTAAGGGATAGATACTGTGACACAGCTCACACACCAGGGATACAACAGGGAGGCCTCAGTGTCTAGCTATGCCCGCAGGTGTGCCTGTTGTCTATACTACATTTAGCACTCTGCTCTTGCCTGGGTTAACACTGTCAACAGTAGTACTGCCATGATACACTACATGCCAGTGTGACAGCACATATCCTGGGCTACTACACCTGTATGTAACACATTCACACAGATAAAAGTGCTGTACAGGCCTCATATATGTCTGTGTCCCACACATGACACTCACACCCCTTGCTACTGTAATGGCAGCACATAGGCGCATGTATTGTACATGGCATTACATACACGTATTATAGATTATCAGACTGGGTGGTGTGACCCGGTTACTAGGGCTAAGACATGCTTAGCAAGTTTCAACATTGCTGCAATATGACAGCTGAGCTGATTTGCGCACTGGAAAGCAAAGCCTACATTATGTAAGTGCCTGTACGTTTACCCATAGCTCAGCACTGCTTAGGTTCAGGCAAACCCATGCAAACACACTTAAAGATGCTCAAAACTGCCTTAACTACTCTGTATCTGACAGCCCTTGTTCTGCCCAGCAACAAAATGAACAGCCCTTGCAGGCCTTGAACCCAGGACCCTGTACACTGAAGTCAAAACACTTAACCACTATGCCATGACCACTGTGAAGACAGCTGTTGTTTTACCAATATAGCTGTCAATACACATATTGAGTAGTATTGACCAATCGCCTTTAGTTCCTAAATAGTGTAGTCCTTGTTATTAATATGACTGTTGCATCACATATGTTGTTTTATCATAATGCACACATAGCAGATACATATGGTGAGATACATCTAGGAGGGTATACACAAACCCCGTGAAAAATTTACCAATGACAAGGGGGTTTTGGTTTTAATGGGATAAAAACATATTGGGTTTCATTTCCCCCATATTTTCCCTTACAATTTTCTGCCTACACATCCCCGGGAAAGGGGCCCCCAAAATATTTATTTTCATTTAACATCCCCCTTTGTTGAAAAATATTTATTAATAATTAATATTAATAATTATTAATAATTAATGTTCAAACACCACAACCCAAAACCCACACCAAAACACATTTTATATATAATTAAATTAAAAATAAAATTTAAATATAACCCCAACCAAAACACACCCCACCACATAGGTAATATAATATTCATATATGGCTATTTTAACACCCTCCCTATGTGTACAATAACCCCAATTATGGGTAAATGTGGTCCAAAAACCCTTTGTGGATACAAATTTTTGTTTCCCCTACCCAAAATATGTAGGGGGAAAATAAGTGGACATGTTCCATCGATAGCCAGGGCCAAAACTTTCTCTTAAAAATTTTAAACCAAGGGAAAATTAAAATCCAAAACAAAAATAATACCAACCCCAGTATGTCCAAAAAATTATTTTGTTAAAATAACCCCATATAATACTGGAGAATTATATTATTTTTATAATATATTATAAAATTTAAAATATGCCCCCAGCATAAAATTTCCTTTAAGATTTTGGGTGGAGGCCCCCCCAAACCCCAAACCCCAATATTTCATGGGTATTCATAAATTTTTTTGCAGGGGTTTTTGAACTATTCCCATGAAAAGGGGTTGGGCTTCCAGGTGGGGTTTAAAATCAACCTCCCCCTTTTAAATGGTGCCTTGGTACACAAAAACCAAAAAGGACCCCCATAGTTCAGTACCCACTGGGGCTCAAAAATGCCCCCTGGGATTTAAAAAAAGAGAAGCCCAAAATTAAAACACCCCGAAACCAAAATTACTCCAAAGGTATAACAAACCCCTTAGTCAAAACAGGACCCCCCTGGTTTTTGGTGTTTCCACCCTGTAGTTTTTGGGGGTAAACCCCTTCCTTTTGGATCTTTTTCCCCCAAAAAGGGTTTGCTTCCCCATGTTTTGGGCCCCCAAAAAAAAACCCCCAAAAACCCCCTGGGGGGGGGGGGGGGGGAGGGGGGGGGGGGGGGGGGGGGGGGGGGGGGGGGGGGCGGGGGGGGGGGGGGGGGGGGGGGGGGGGGGGGGGGAAAAAAAAAAAAAAAAAAAAAAAAAAAAAAAAAAAAAAAAAAAAAAAAAAAAAAAAAAAAAAAAAAAAAAAAAAAAAAAAAAAAAAAAAAAAAAAAAAAAAAAAAAAAAAAAAAAAAAAAAAAAAAGAAAAAAAAAAAAGTTCCCTAAAAAAAATATTTGGAAGGGTTTTGGGGTTTCCCCCTTTCAAATTGGGGGCCCCAAAGGGAAAAATTGGGTTACCACAGCCCGTTTCCAAACAAAAGCAATTCAGCTTTTGAAAGGAAGGGGGCCCTTTTTTTCCCCCCCAATTTGGAAAGGGGGTGCATATAACCAACCAATGTAAAGATAGCCACAGCCACATATGGTAAGCTACCATAATATTACAGTATATGGACTATCTGTTCAACACCATCCTTATATGTGCCACTCACACACTAACCCTACATATATTGGCCCGCTACACATTGTGGTCCAATGCCTGTCTGTGGCATGGGACATGTCTGTGTTTGACCCTACAAACATGTACACCAATAGGGTAACATACAGTGGAGCAGCAGATAACATCAGATAGACCAGGACCAAGAACAATGACATCTACCACAGTCTGTACACATACCGAGGTACATATTAACAATACACACACTGTCAACAATCACCATAAGTACACAGACCTCAGTACTGTACACACAACCACAGAATGTCCAGGTTATGTCATCATATGTAACCCCTACTATACATATCATGTGTAGCAGTCTGATATCTCACTGGCTTGTTATCAGATATGATGTCACTGAATATGGTCTACAGCACATATGCACCTCTTACAGCGTGACATATGTACAAAGGGTGACAGCGTTGTGGCTGGAGGCACAAACACAGAGCCAATATTGACATGTTGCTGTGATAACCTCATACATTTGCAGTTGTAGCAGGGTTTGTTGCAACATATGTCCTATGAGGGATATGAAGTCAGTAACTCTCATGGCTGTTACCATCTACAGACAGCAATCCTCAAACTACCTTCTACAGTTCACAGATAGGTGATCTGTGGGTAACACATGAAACAAAAGGCACCACACACTGCCCAGTCTGCAGATGACCCTACAGATGGGGGTTTCTTCATAAACATAGCACTGACATGACAGGTATTAAAACATGTAGGACAGCCATATCCACACACACCCTGTTAAACCAAGATTACTCCAAATGCAGTATAGCAGCACTTACAGTCTATAGTCAGGTCAGGCACATTGCCCTCCTGTGTTTTGGCCTGTTTCCAGAGTGTATGTTGTTAGAGGTAAAGCCCCACTCCATCTGTGATGCTGTTTGCCAAACAACAGATCAAGTTCCTGCTCACAGTGAATGAAAAGGCCCAACACCAACATGATGTTCCTAGATATTGGAGTGTGTTACCATGCAATTGGCTATGGGAATGTTACCATAGCTGTTCCACATGCAATCAGCTAGAGGGCTGCAATTCATGCAGAGGCCATCCGCTGATCATGAGCATCACTTAAAATACACATGTTACTGCCTAAGTAAAGCAGGTGTAAGTCTCCACATCCACCAAAGAGAGAGTGAGAGAGGCAGACAGAGGCAAAGATAAGTCAGGGAGGGGTGGGAAAGTAAAACATAAGCATGTTTGCTTCACACACCTACCAGTACAGGGTATCAAACCCCTGACTATGTAGTGCTATCATGTCTATGCAGTTATTAGATGCTCCACATAGGTTGCATGTTGAGGAGCCCTCCAAACTTATATGTAATGTTGAGTGACATCTGCAACAGTAATATGGTAGCTATATGGTAGGTGTAGCACACGTGGCTGTCCCCATGAACAGGTGCCAGCGTCAACACAGCCACACTCTCACAGGGACACACACACACTGACACACTTGACAGGGCCAGGAATACAACTCATCACTAGTGAGATTGCCACAACACAGTACTGTGCAGGTATCACATACACTACAGGGGTCATACGGAGGTTATATGGGTAAAGGGTATGTGGAGGTGTCTGACATCAGACAGCATGCTTCAGTATGCCAATGGGGGTTGTAGTGAGTGTGAATGTGGTCACAGGCATCGTATAACACACACACAGACACAGGGTGCCAGTACTGATATGCATAGGTGCATTGCTTCATAGGTGTGTAGTGGTCGACTGTGCCAGATGGCTATAGAAGGCTAGGTGACGGGTATATCTTGGCATCAGGCCACATGACAATGGTCTGCAGTGTGGCTCAGGGGTGTAGTGTCTGGATTTTCCCACACAGGTTAGTATTGTAGTCACCATCCAGTCACATGAGTAACTATTGTGTGTGGCCAATGCTGCGCATTGCTTGCCATGTATGTGTTCCTTAGTCCATGACATGGATGGTGTCGGGGATGTGCACAACTCCCGCATGCATTTACAGAGACATGTGGAGCTGTACCTGGGGTTTCTGGCCCATGTTGTGTACACAGATTGTTATCATCAGATGTGCCAGTCCTGGCCTCATGTGGTGGGAGCTGTTAATGGACATCAGATTGACCTGGCTCCTACGTTGATAGCATGATGCTGGTATTCCCTGGTGTCAGTGGCATCTGTCCATACAGGACATGTTTTTCAGGCATGGTATGTCCTCTGTGGGTCACATTTGATGGCACCACAGGTATTGCAGATGTCCAGTGGGGAACATAGGGGAGGAGCACTGTTGGCATGTAAGTGCCTATTGGACTGATGGACAGGGTGCCATGCCCTCTGTAGCCCACTGCAATCACACCATGGTTACTATCAGTGGGCAATATGCAGGGTATTGCCAACATAGTAGCTGTTGCCTAGGCAAATATGTGTGTGTATGAGACATGGGTTGAGAGTGTTGTCTGGGTAATACAAGGGTTGCTAAGTTTGTTTTCCTGGCCCTGATGCCACATGTAGGGGTATGGATTTGCACCCCAGACTCTCGGCTATTTCACATCTGTTATCCCTGTATGGTACACATTGTGATGTATACTAGGGCCAACATATAAGAAATTTGCAAAACCTGCTCCACATTGAGTCTAACACTCACAGCCACCTCCACACAGGATACAAATCAGAAACACACACACACACACACACACACACACACACACACACACACACACACACACACACACACACACACACACACGTCTCAGATTAGAACTCCTACCTAACTAGTTTACTACACTACAGCACTATGCAGTTATAGGACGCACCATGGAGATTACTGGAGTACTCCTTCCTCAAAGGTGCATTTCACAGTGCATGACATTAGCAGGATTGCCAAAGTAGGGCATTTGAATTGTAGTGAGTGTGACTAGCCTAAAATGCATTGCTCCCCACACAGACATAGACACACACAAAAACACCCACAACTGCCATGTGTGGGAATAGAACCTCTACCAGAGTTCTATATCACACTACAGAATGAAGCTGTTATAGGACACACCATGGGGATTACTGGAGTACTCTTTCCCCAAAGGTGTATTTCGCAGTGTATGACATCAGGAGGATTGCCAAAGTAGGGCATTTGAATTGTAGTGAGTGTGACTAGCCTAAAAAGCATTGCTCCCTATACAGACATAGACACACACAAAAACATCCACAGCTGCCATGTGTGGGAATAGAACCCCTACCAGAGTTCCATATCACACTACAGCATGAAGCTGTTATAGGACATGCCATGAAGATTACTGGAGTACTCCTTCCCCAAAGGTGTATTTCACAGTGAATGACATCAGGATTGCCAAAGTAGGGCATTTGAATTGTAGTGAGTGTGACTAGCCTAAAACACATTGCTCCCTACACAGACATAAACACACACACACACACACACACACACACACACACACACACACACACACACACACACAGAGTTGCCATGTCTGGCATTAGAACTCCTACCTAACTATTTTATCACACTACAGCAATATGCAGTTACAGGATGCGCCACAGAGATTACTGGGTTCCAGCTTTCCCAGAGATGTAGTTCACAGTGAATGACATCAGCAGCCTTGCCAAAGTAGGGCATTTGAATCGTACTGAGTGTGACTAGCCTAAAAAGCATTGCTCTCTGCAGAGACAGACACACACATAGTTGCCATATCTGGGATTAGAAGTCCTACCTAACTAGTTTATCACACTACAGCAGGATGCAGTTATTGGATGCGCCACGGAGATTACTGGGCTACAGTTTTCCCAAAGGTGTATTTTACAGGGAATGACATTAGCAGCCATGCCAACGTGGGCATTTGAAGTGTAGTGAGTGTGACTAGCCTAAACAACATTGCGCTCTACACAGACAGAGACAAATACACAGTTGCCATACCTGGGATTAGGACTTCTACCTAATTAGTTTATCACAATACAGCAGAACGCAGTTATGGGACACGCCACAGAGATTACTGGGCTACTCCTTTCCCAAGGGTGTATTTCAAAGTGGATGACCTCAGCAGGCTTGTCATAGTAGGGCTATGGGGAGGGCAGTGTGTGTGCATGGGCCATAACCCATTCATCTAGAGGTTGACACACCACATGCAGCCACACACAGGGTTGTATTCTACAGGTACATGTATGCAACTGCTAGATGACTACTTCCTTGTACAGTCATGTTGCACAGCTAGCACTTGCATCACATAGTCCATAATGCATTTTTAGCCATTTAGCTGTGTGCTGGGTGGAGCAGGCCTCATAATGAATGGCTCCTTGTCACAGTTACTCTTTTCTACACATCTGTGTATGTCTACTTTGGCTTATTATAGTGTGTTGTCCTTGGATATATGGCTGTATTCCTATCCACTGTGTGTGCAAAGCATGAGTGATGCATACTGAGGAGTGTCTGCACTAACATCTGCAACTGCCAGATATGTCTGCTCCACTGTTGTTTGCAGACATGGGCTTCATTTGTTTAAGTGTGTGAGCATGCCCAGTATGACCTTTCAGTATGTTGACTGACATTACCTTCATTTCTCATTGTTTGCAGACATGGGTTTCATTTGCTTAAATGTGTGAGCATGCCCAGTATGACCTATCAGTATGTTGTTGACTGACATTGCCTTTATTTCTCAAAGTGTGTGAGCATGGTCATTATGCCCTTCTGTACTGAATGTGTGGATCAATCCCAGGTAGTTTGTACTCCAGTGCAGACTTTTATGTTGTACACCTACAGGTAGCAAACTGTTTCTGCAGGGTGTCCGTTGATCATTTGGCAATATGTGGAAAAACTGTGCAGAGGATAGTGTGTACTGTAGGTGATTGTGTCTGATGTGCTTCAGCTGCATGGTACAGCTGTTAGCAGAGATATTCAGACATGTGTACTGTTATACACAGTGATGTTTTCTGTTCTCATGTACTGTCAGGTGGACATTCTTGCTCACAGTAATGTCTTAGGGGACAAGGGTGACTGCAGCTGTGTCCGGTATTGTGGGCAGCCACCTATGTATTCATGGTAAGTTATGCCATTCTGGAGGGGAGCTGTAGACACTTGCTGCTGGATCTGTGTATTCGGTTCAGCACCTTGGTATAGTGCTGGCAGAGGATCTCATACTTGTACACCCATCGGCATGAAAGTATAGACTTATCTTGCTCTGGCAACTGCTCACAGCTGTACAGATTCACACAGGGTACCCAGAGGCAGGGACCATGGGTCCGGACATTAACCCTATTGTGGTGTATGGGCAGGTGTGTAGCCACCCATTTATGTGTTTGCAGCCAGGGATAGTGTATGCACACAGCTTGGTGTCGGACTGTGCACATTCCATGATGCCCATGCTCCCACCCCCACCTCTGTTATTCTAACCTCTTCCATACATTATGCATACATTCTCTGATACTTTCCCTAAGGGTATCACCCCATCACAGGTGTGTGTTAGTGTTGGTCCACAGTTCATGCAGTAGGACATGGTGGACATGTTTTATTTTGGTTTGTCCACATGGCCTTGCATATGGCTTATGTGGAGTGTGTTATGTTGTTATTTGGGTTTCCATGACTTAACATGCATTGGCAGTAAGTGTGAGACACAGGCCTTTGGCAGAGTCTTATGGGGCATTAGGTGTTGCTGCAGGCCAGATGTGGCAGGCTGTTGCATTCTGTCAGTCCTACAGTCTCAGACTACCATACAATATATTCCTCTGGGGATGCAGGGTAGGTGAGATAGGTGTTCATGACAATATCTTCTATCAGTATTGATAAGGTGGTGTGGATGCTGGCAGGGTGCTATCTACAGCTAGAGACACACCTGCATGGGACACCTGCACTGCATGATGCATTCTTCCGCTATTGCCATATACTGGTGGGGTCATACTGTACTCATTCCACACAGCAGGGATATGGTGAGCTGGGTGCATGTGTGCTATGGACACTACTTGCATCTGACACAGATATGCATGGGGCATTCCAGTTATGCTGGCATGTGCAGGTACATCAACTGTTTTCCAATACATCAGTCCTACCTCCTTTGTGATCTGCAAGTGTTTGGGCAGACATCACCAGTATCCCCTACTACAGAACCACTTACTGTGATGCATACCTGTATGTACAATTCCAAGGGTGTCTCCATTTCACAGTGACACAATATATACTATATGTCTGGGGTACTTTCCCCTGTGTACTGCATGTATATCTAGACCAACAGCCATACCACGTCAGTCTATCAAATGGTGACACATGTTACCACCATACATTTACAATGACTTACTGGTGAGTATGTGTTATACTGGTGGGTTTTGTTTTTGACACTGCAGTTGTGAGAGCTTGTCCCTGTCATCAGCAGTAGTAGGCAATGGCCACCAGGTCTTACCTCAACATGCATACATACTGACCACTCTCACACAATATGAAAAACACACCATCCTAACACACACAGACCTGCATATTGTGCAAATACTACAACCTAACCTGCTACCTTGGCCACCTCTGGGCATCTGTGCTCCACTCATATTATACCTACTCATACATGTTACTGCATTTCTACACCGGATTGGGGGGGACGCCTGACTGTTACTACATTTCTACACTGGATTGGGGGAAGGGGCACACCTGACTGTATCTACATGTCTACATAGGAGCGGGGGGCACACCTGACTGTTACTACATTTCTACGTAGGATTGTGTGGGGATGCACCTGACTATTTCTACATTTTTCCTTAGGATTGGGGGGAACACCTGCCTGTTACTACATTTCTACACAGGATTGGGGGGCACACCTGCCTGTTACTACATTTATACACAGGATTGGAGGGCACACTTGACTGTTACAACATTTCTACACTGGATTGGGGGAAGGGGCACACCTGACTGTTTCTACATGTCTACATAGGAGTGGAGGGCATACCTGACTGTTACTGCATTTCTACGTAGGATTGTGGGGGGAGCACACCTGACTGTTTCTACATTTCTACACAGGATTGGGGGGCACACCTGCCTGTTACTACATTTTAACACAGGATTGGGGGCACACTTGACTGTTACTACATTTCTACACAGGATTGGGGGGGGCACACCTGCCTGTTTCTACATTTTTACACAGGGTTGGAGGGCACATCTGACTGTTTCTACATGTCTACATCGGATGGGAGGGGCACACCTGGCACTTGTACACATTTGCTATGACTGTACTGGTATGTCAGGTACTCCATTTAATTCTGTATTCTAACCTCTCATGCTGACTAGAGGCATATCAGTGTACTACAGGTCTTAGCTTTGGTTGCCCTAGATATTAGTGTCTGACTTCCTACCCTTCAGAACTAACATCCCACTGCCTGACCCCCTGTAGTCTGTCTGTGTAGGCCTGGGGGGAGGGTACCCATAGGTATCATTCAGAGGCCATAGCACAGCCTCTGTTTGTTTTTGTATACACCTGTCCTGGTGGATGAGACTGTTGTTGGGTATGTGAACCTCCCTGACTGGCATGTGTGAGTCATATGGACATACATGTCACCCAGTACATTTCCTGCAGTGGGTTTTGTCGCCCTGTGTAGTACTGGCTACTATGGTGACTCCAGTATTTGTTACAGATATCATGGTGCTACTATGGGTGTCTACTATATGCTGGCATACCATTCAGCCACCTGATTCCCTTGCATCCTCACATCCATACCAGAGATACAGGTAACGACACATTCTACTCCATTCGGCAATTGGTAGGTTGATTGACTTACCTTGTGGGTGTACCAGTATTGAGGATGGTGCTGGAGGGCTACCTATGTCGGATGCACATAGTACACTCCCTATAAATGGTTGAGCACAGGTAATGTCATGTTTGGCATCCCTTTTACTGTATGTGCTAGTCAGGCAGAGGTGTCATTCCCTGGGTCTCTACAGTGTCAGTGGATGTGCTATGCATTGCCTCTTTGCCAAGGTCAGGGCATACTGGGCATGCTTCCAGCTGCCTGCTGGAGCAGGCTCAGGTTGTTCATCCTCCGAGTCACTCTGTGCCTGTGCAGGCCTTGGCATTGGTGGGGGGCTGTTTGGCCCTGCCCCGTGCTGTTCCTGCTGCAGCTGTCTCTGCAGGATCATATTGTTTACCATGGCACATACCATAACAATTTGTGTACATGTAGCTGGTGAGTACTGCAAGGCTCCATCAGATGTGTCCAGGCACCAGACGCATGACTTGAGCATCCCAAATACACACTCTATTATAAGTCTGGTCTGTGCGTGTGCCTCATTATGGCATTCTTGTTCGAATGTGTGCATTTCTGATGGGTGTCATCAGCCATGGCTCCAGTGCGTAACCAGCATCCCCCACTAGATGACTGTAAGGGATGTCCCCATTGGCAAATCTCTGGTACAGCTGCGTCAGATGCCAGATGTGGAAATCATGATAGCTTCCAGGGCAACCAGCACACACATTCGTTATAATGCCCTGGGCATTGCACATGACCTGGCAGTTGATGGAGGGAAAGCCCTTGCAGTTGATCTAGATCCTACCCTGATCACCGGGTTGTGCTTTGATGCATATGTGCGTGCAGTCTATAGCACCCACTACCACAGGGTATTCTGCTATTTGGAGGAAGAGACGCATATTGCTAGCCAACACCTCACAGGTATTGAGGAAATATATGTGCTCACCGGCATGTGCTGACATGGCATCCCAGAACTGGTGGAATACTCTAGATGCTGATGCCTGTGAGATCCTCATGATATCCCCAGTTGAGCTTTGGGAGGTACTTGTGGCTAGTATTCATAGGTCTACACATACCTTGGTACCCACTGGGATGGGTTCCCCTCTGTTAGTTTTGTGTGTCATGCGTGGCCGGCACAGCTCAACAATTTGCTGTAGGAGGTCTCTGTCCATCCTATAGTGCTCCACTATCTCCAACTCATGTAGCCCCTGGTAGGTTACACTGGGTCTGCACACTCTTTTCCATCTCCTCACTGTGGGTTGGTCGACAGCATTCACATCCTCACCACCCTCAGCCTCTTGCACATATTGTTATATGATGCCTGCTGCAGCCCCTATAATTTTCTTGGTTTTGTTTGTTAAAAGTTCCCCACTTGTATACACTGGTGGTGTAGAGTATGGGAAAAACCAGAGGGGAAGGTGTTTGCATAGTTTATAGTAGTGTTCTGTGCTGGGCTGGTTTGTTGCCTGTGTAATTGGCTGATTGTGATACATTTCACCTGCCAGCTATGCTATTTCTTCTTGATTAACTTCCTACTACTGTTTTCCCTTCCCATTGCCTTCCTGTTTAAGCCCAGGGGCACACCACACAAACACAGTGTTCAAATGTGCACAGAGCTGCTATTTCTGGGTTTACTTTTTTTTTTTCTTTAAAACCCGGTGCACGGTATGCATACCCGCTTAGGCAATGTAAAGAGTGCTGTGCAGCCACAGACACACACCCTTGCCTAGCTGTGCTAAGCTAGGAGCAAACCTGAGCCACAGGGCTCCAATCCGCTTAAAGTATGCCTAACATACCCCCTATGATGTCAGCTAACTCCTAGGCTTGCACCAAGCTATTCCTGCTCTTACACTGTTGGGAGCTGACTAGCATGCTGGGGAAATCTGGGATTTACATTATTCCCCTCATTTGCATAGGATTGCCTGCTAGTGCATAGTTACACGTCACACACTGAGCCTCCTCCCTTAGCAACCACTACTCACTGGCCATGTTGTCTTCTGCCTGCCTTTGACTATACTGGCAGAATATTGATTTTAGTTAGAATCCTTATTTTAGGTTTATTTTCTTATTTTCCCTCCGATCACATTTCCGAGTCACTGCCCTACGCTTAAACAGCCGAGATCGGCTAAAAAACAAAAGTTGATTTTTTATTTTTTTCAACTGTTTTCCATGCCAATGGCCTTATAGTTGGCCATTGGCATGCTTTCTAAATGATATCCACCCTTTATTTGGAGCTGTCATGGCTCTGTTTTGGAATTTGCAGAAATGTACTCCATTACTGGCAGAATACATTTCTGCAGATTGCACAAGCCCTGCACGGCCAGTTTCCAGCTTCCTGGACCACAAATTCACTTCATTTGCATTGATTTCTCCTGCAAATAGGGTAATTTGCATACAGGGGCTGAGTCCATGCAGAACTAGTGCAAGAGCGCTGTTGCACACCCATACAGGCAATTCCTGGATCGCACAGCAGACATATTGCCTGCTGGAGCTCCTGCACTGATCCTGCATGCCATGCAAGGCTTGCAGAATCCAGGGGTATGACTTCACATTGTGATTGCATTGAATTTTGCACTTCATCAGTTGTAGTATGATGGATTCACTTCAAAATCTCAAAATACTGAAATATCGAATTTCAGTATCCCGAGACCATGAAGTCAAAAGTCCATATCACCGAAACCAGATAACCACGACACCCAAAATCGCAAAACCACAAAACTGCAAAAACACACAGCACACAGTACACAACACATACAAACGCAAACACACATACCTCCCAACACTTTCAAAAAAGCAACACAGCACACACGCACACAACTAAACAAACACACACACCTACCCTTACTGTATGCAGGGTGGACTGCAGCCCCCACACCCCCCTACTTAAATATTCTAACTCCAAGATCGCACTGCATACATACACACACACATGAAACACCACCATACAAGCAACATTACCCTCGCACACACACATCACAGTAACAAAACACACTAACACAAACCACAGCCCGTGCCCAAAACCCTTAAACAAAAACAATTATCTGAATCCATGCACACAGTGCAAAACCATAACCGCTAATTCAACATCTCCATCATGCAAGAATTTGAATTTCGCACTTCTTGTCTTTCGAGGTTTTTGGCTTTCCACTTTATAGACTCAAGATTCTGAAATTTAATATTTCAGAATTTTGAGCTTATAAAGTGAATATAGTATGATATATCCTGATGTACATTCTGCACATGAATGGAGTGGTGACTCTCTCCTGACTATTGCACATTTAGAAAGTAAAAGCAGAAGAGATCAGGCTAACTGTACTAGTTATTGAAGCAATTTTCCAGAGTGATTACTACAGCTGATACTTCATAGCAAGTGGCATATTGATCTAATTATTCACTGTCTTGCCTGCATTCAAGTTCAGCAGCCTTATGGATAGAGGGAATAGCCCCTGTTCAGTCTAGATGTTTTGCAGTGTAAGCTGTGATACCTCCTGCCTGAGGAAAGGTGGAAGTACATGTCATGAGCAGGGTGAGTGGGATCATCGATTATCTTCCTAGCCCTTCCCACACACTGAGTCTAGTGCAGATCATCCATGGATGGGAGCAAGGAACCAGTGACTTTTTAGGCTGTCCTCTCCTCACTACCCTCAGGAGAGCCTTGTGGTCAGATGCTTTGAAGTTACCATACCAAGCTAAGATGCTATTTGAGAGGATGCTCTTGATGGTCCCCCTGTAGAAGGCTTTGAGGATGGACTATGACAGATGTATCTACCTCAGCTTCCATTGGAAGTGCAGACATTGTTGTGCTTTCTTCACTGTATGCCTAATATGAGTCGACCAGGGTAGGTTCATCTGAGATGTGCACTTGGTGTTTTTGACCCTTTTCACTGCCACCCCTTAATTTCCACTACATTAGTTTCAGAGGTTTTAAATGGAGATCATGGCACAGTGAGGATTGTGAAATTTACCCTTATCTCACTGTAGTGTGACCTCAGAGTTGGTATATATAATTTAGGGGTGTGTGAGGGGGGGGTCTTTTTTATATCGCCGAAAGCTTAAAATCTCGAGCGCTCACATGAGCGAATATGTGGGTATTCAAAATTCTGCCCCCAAACCCCCTGCTAAATATATATTCCAACTCCGAGATCACACTACAGCAGTGAAAGGGCAAATATCCCAATTTCCACTGTACTGCAATCCAAAAAATGATTATCAAATATCTGCATTTTTGCTCATGTGAGCGCTCGAGATTTTAAGTTTTCGGTGATCTAAAGTAGACCCTTGAGAGGAGCAGCCTCCCACATGGGGGGCTGCAGGGGAGCTTGGCACTCTGCAGAACTGTTGAGACAATGTACCCGTCACCCTAGTCATAGGTGACTCTATAGTCAGGCACACTGATGTTCCACTCACCAGGCTAAACAAGTAGAAAGTTACTTTCAGCTGCCTGTCAGGTGCCAGGATCCACCACATAATGCACGCACTCAGGTCACTCCACAACAAGTACAAATATGATTATGTCATTGTCCATGTTGGTGTGAATGACCTGAGACATACCTCCCTGGACTGCATGAATAGAGACATGGAGGAGCTGTCCAATCTTGTAGCCTAGGCAAGCATGACCCTAGCCCTGAGTAGCATCCTGCCATCACCCAGAATGATACCACAGTACAAGGACAAAATGATTGACTTCTACAATTGGCTAAGCTTCTGGAGTCATTCTAAGGGGATACAGTATCTGTCTGCCTGGGATGACGTGATCGACAAACTACAATGCTTTGCCAGAGATAGCCTGCACCTGTCACCCTTCGGATTCCAGATACTGGCTAAGGCTCTTGCCATCCCTATAGTGCCTTTTTAGGCAAGGTTCAAATGACAAATTTACCACCGTAACAGGTACAAGCAAGCAAAATCTGAGGGTAATGCAACTCAATGCTAGAAGTCTAAACCTCAAAATGCACTCACTCGAGGCACTCCTTAAAATGGAAAACATCGACATCTGTGCAGTGACAAAGACCTGGTTCAAAGCTCCAGAGAGCACCCCTGCATTATCAGGCTATAATTCATACCACACCTTTCGGCCACCTAATCTGGACCAAAACACTAAAGGCAGAGGTTGTGTCTATATTCATTAAGGATATCCACACCTCCAGGCTAGTTGCTCAGCATAATGCATCCGAAATTATCCAAGTACAACAAACTCTGGGCAAGACTGCAATCCAAATTGTAGCTTGCTACAGATCCCCCACCATGCCCCATGATTCCAACTCCTCATTTCTTGATACACTGGAAAATATTAGGGTACAAGCTAACACCCTAATAATGGGCAATTTCAACAACCCACCATTAACTGGGAAAACTACTTATGTACCAACTCTTGTGCTCAACATTTTCTGGAAATCATAAATTCCAATGCCTTGGATCAACTTATCCACACTTCCACCAGGGGCAGCAATATTCTAGACCTGGTCATTAGCAACATGAGCAACCAGTGTTCCACACCAGAGGTCAATTCCTCATGGGCCAGATCCGACCACAAGCTAAACACCCTAGACATCCACATCCCACCCCCACCCCCCATTAGGGAAATCACCATAAAAAATTTCTTCAAAGTCAACTTCACGCTTCTTAAGACAGAAGTGGCAAACTTCATGATACCTATGCTGATGGACAATAGAGGTACGACTGTTGAATGTTAAACAAATGCACTTTATAAGCACTTACACAAGTGCATGGATCATGCAATCCCTAACAGAACAAGATGCTATCCTCCAAAAAAAGGAAGCCAATCTGGTGGTTTCCTGCCATAAACAAACTCTACAACAGAAGAAAGAAACTGTTGCAAAAAAGAGTAAAATCCCATGATTGGAGGAACTCCCTGGTCAGCCTCAGTAAGAAGTTGAGATCCCTCATAAAATCCTCCAAAGCTTGTTATGAAAACAAAATCACCACCGATTCTAAAAACAACCACAAAGCATTCTATAGCTATGTCAAGAATCTCAATGGCAACACTCAGTTCTGCTCTGAGTTACAGCACAATGGCACTAAATATACAGAACCAACTGATATTGCCAACATCCTGGCAGATAGGTTCAGTGCTAACTTTACTCCCCTCTCATCCCCTACAGGGCCCATCTCTATACCAGAAGAATGCATAGTTCCTGTAATCACAGCTGCACAGGTAAAAAACATACTCTCCAAAGCCAAGAACACAGCATTCATGGGACCTGACAACATCCCAGGCTGCGTTCTACATGAACTACAGAACAAACTGGCACCCCACCTAAGTACCATGTTCAATCATAGCCTAACAAAGGGGGAGCCACCATGGACCCTGGGAATTACCACCCCATTAGCCTGATGAGCATGGTCTGCAAGACTATGGAACGCATCACCATG
Source organism: Protopterus annectens (assembly GCF_019279795.1). Lineage (NCBI taxonomy): Eukaryota > Metazoa > Chordata > Ceratodontiformes > Protopteridae > Protopterus > Protopterus annectens. The sequence continues at coordinate 1,223,012,220 of NC_056737.1, forward strand.
GAACATATAAACAATGACATTGGTAATCTCCAACTCTGGACCCTATGCAGTTCAGGTTTGTAAAAGGCATATCATGTCTCCTAAACCTGATAGACGTCTTTGAAGTGGTCACCAAAGACGTAGATGAGGGTAAGGTGGATCACACAGCCTATCTAGATCTTGCCAAGGCTTTTGACACCATCCCCCACTCTGGAAGTATAGATAAACTCATTAAACTAGGTATAAATCCCTTTGTCACAAGATGGGTTGCCAACTGGCTCACTGACAGAACCCACACTGTGAAGTAGCAGACTCCTAATCCAACTTCAGAGCAGTGACAAGTGGAGTACCACAGGGTTCAGTCCTGGGTCCTCTCCTGTTTGGTATCTACTTCTCTGAAGTACAGGCTAACACAGAAGGTCTTTGGCTAATGAAGTTCACAGATGACTGCAAACTAGGAGCCATAATCAAAACTCCTAACAATGTGGACATCCTACAAAAGGGCCTCACTGAGACAGATGCCTGGTGTCAAAGCCATGGCCTCAAGCTCAATGCCAAAAAGTGCATTGTCATCCCTTTTGGTAAAAACTCTGTACCCATGAACTACCATGTAGGTGGTAATCTACTTAACACCAAAAGTGTGATAAGAGACCTTGGGACACAGGTGGACAGTTGTCTCTCCTTTGATAATCACATCACCACAGTAGCCAGGAAATCCTTCTATGTGGCACACCTCATCACAAAAGGTTTTTCATCCAGGAAAAAAGAGGTCATTGTTCCCCTCTACTCGTCACTAATTAGACCCATTATAGAGAACAATGCCCCTCTTGGTATGTACCTCACAAGACATCTACAACAACTGGAAAGGTCACTGAAATACCTCACAAAGAGGATTACCAGCCTCAAACAGATGCCCTACACAGACCGTCTCAAAAAATCCAGCTTTACTCCATCGCATATCGCCTAGTCAGAGGTGATCTCTGCCTAACATACAAAGCTATGTCAAACCCAGAGCTGTTGGACATGCTCCACTTAAAGAAATCCCAATCCATCTGAGCTACATGGTCTAAGGACCTAAACCTTGTCACCGCAATAAACAGAACATGATGGAGGGATAGATTTCTGCCCCAGAGACTTCCCATACTCTGGAACAATCTATATCAAACAAAGCTCTTCATTAGCACTCTTCAAGAAAAATCTTGATGATTGGATAGAAGATAGGAAATTCACCCGGGGATCACTTCTGTGGTTCTGCTTGACAGGGGCACAGAAAAATTATTTTCTTGGGTGGTGAAAGCCAGGGTATGGTTTGGCTAGGCTTATGTAGGCCCTAGGGCTAACAGCCTAGTACCTATCTATGAAACTATGAACCTATGAGACAGATTTAGTGTAGCCTGATTTTAAAAGCAGGAATGTTCCTATAAGTGAAGACCAGACTTCTGGTAAGTCAGATAGTTCGATGTTCTGGGTTTCGATAATGTAAACTTTCAATTAACTGGGGTTACGCTCTTCCAGTCTCGATGTTTCGTAATTCGATAATATGGGTCTTCAACATTCTGAAGTAGACCCATGCATATACATGTAATGTCATGTATAAACGTATTTTATTTATTTATTTACTTATTTATTTATTTATATATGTATGCATGTATGTACTTTATATATGTATTCAGTTTGGTAACTGGGGTAGAGCACTGATTCAAATAGACCTATTTCAGTCTGAACCCAGGCAAATGTAAATGATAGTAGACTAGCAAGTTAACAAGAAATATCATAAATACATAGAAAACATTGTGTGCAGATAGCAAAGAACCAATAACAGTAATAATAATAGAGTAGACAGTACAGAGGGAAATAGAAATGGATGGTTAGAGTATGCAATGAAGAGGAAGAAGACAATAAGAGGGTTAAAGAGTGAAGGGATAGAGCACAAAGTGTAAAAGACAGCATAAGTAAGAACACACAGAATTAACTACAACGTGGAACAGATGTCACATATCAGTGTAAGGAAATAACGCGAAAAAGAGAAAGCTGGAGGAACGGTGAAGGGGATAATGTGCATGAAGGGAAACCATTTGTAAAATGTATATTATATATATATATAATGCATGGAGGCAGGCCAGTTACAAAATAGGTGCTTTTATATAACAGCGAAACACATACAGCTTAAAGTTACAATATGGATGTACTATAACTGAAAGGCAGCTATACTCGAGAGAAACTACAATGAATAAAATATTGAGTCATTGCAAATTAATACATGGCAAACTGGTATACAGAGTGAGGTTTAAAATTTCAAATGACAATTTTATAAGTATGGATACGTGAAGGAAAAGAGGGGAGGTGTGGGAGATGTGAATAGGATGCGATGAGGAGGTAATACCAGTAGAAGAGAGGGAGTAGGTAAGGAAGACATGAGCAGTATGCATGTTTGTTAGCTGATATAGCAGTAAAGGAAGTCATAAGGAAGTGGAGAAAGACACAGAAGATAATGAGGCTTTTACTGGAAGGAAAATGTGTCGGGGTAAGTAGAAGGGGTAGTAAGGGAAAGAGGTATGGGGCAGTAGAAACTTTACATTAACTTTGCTTTGGTGAGGGGTGCAGTGGTAGTGTAGGTGTGTAAGGTACATGTGCAGAATCAATTGTTTTTAAAGTATTTTTTGACAAGTTTTCGAATCTGGATAGGACAGTTTGTTGTCTGATGATGGGAGGGATAGAATTCCATGATTTGGAGACATAATTTGACTACATGAAAAGACCAGCAGAGATGTGGGTTTTAGTTATGGTTAATATGTCCTTGTCCATGAAGTGTACTGATTGTGCAGAGGTTTAAGGTTCCACTCAGACTTGCAGTGTAGGACAGTTTTCAGGTTTGCAGCTTATATTATGAACAGCTAATAGCTGGATAATAGAGATATAATGTGAAAGTTTCAGTCAGCTTAACTTTTTATTAAGGCTAGGCAGTGGAGGATTTAGCAAACCGGTTAGTGGCAAAGCTAGCTATCTTGTTACAGCATTGTTCAATTATTGTAGAAGTAATTGCTGAAGGGGGTACAGATGGGGGCATCCAGTACTGGTGAAGACAGAAGATACACAGGTGAATACTAGGCTAACTGGCCTGAAGGGCTATTTTAAGCTTAGCCAGTAACCTAAAGTCAGAATCAAACCCCATACCTTGTGTCTATGAGGTGATTATGGCCTTAACCGTAATGCTGAACCCACATGAAAACTTTTTTTTTGGCATTTCTAAATAAAATGTGTTTGCTACAACACAGGAGTCCAGTTTTCTGTGATTTTCTCTTGTATTTGAATATCATGCTTTAGGTGGTTATAACTACGCCAAGTGGCTTTGTGTGGGGGATAATTTCAATATGATGTTGTTTGATGAGGTGATGGAAAAGTTACTTTTTGTTCAGGATGCAGTTTTGATGTGAAAAGCAATACTTGGTTTCCTTAGCATTCGGCAGGAGATGAGAATTGTTGAGCCAGGTTTCTATAGAAGAAAAAGATTTTGGGTGTTTTCCTAATGTTTTCAGAGGGAAGTAGCTGTGGTTATCAGTGTAACTTCACCAGCATACCGAATGACACTAGTGTCATTAGTAACAGTGTGGAGGTCATTAATAAACATATTATGGGGCTCAAGATTGAGCTCTGTGGCACTCTGACTGAAAAGGTCACAAACACACACACACACACACATATATATATATATATATATATATATATATATATATATATATATATATATATATATAAATATATATATATATGTATGTACTAATACATTTTAACAAAAAAGCTTCCACACTTACTTGTGCATCTGCACTCAGATGCTACCTCCTTCCTTTACTTTTAGCCAGACTGTCTCAGTTACCAGAGGCAGTCTGAGCCAAAAGGAAGAGCTCTTCACTAATTCATGTGGCAGCCCAGTGAGATGAATTTCAGATGTCCTCAAATGTTCTTTGACTGGTGAAGTAAACCTAATGATAGGGTGATGCTGAGCAGTTTAGGTGATTAACCTGATTTTATTATTTTATTTTTTCATAGGATCACAGGATCATAGGAAGTTACTAGGCTATTGGCCCTGAGGCCCTTATAAGCATAGCCAAGAGTTTAGCCTATGTTTAAACAAGTCAGCACCTGAAGCCCCTGTCCAGTAGGGAAACGGGTGGAATCCCAGGGATGTATTTCCCATCCAGTAATCCAGGTTGAACTTAAAAAGGGGTAATGAGGTACTCTGCTTGATGTAGACAGGGAGTTTATTCCATCGATGGGGTAGTCTCTGGGACACAAATCTGCCCTGCCAACATGTCCTATTGATGTCACAGACCAGGATGAGGCTCTGCGTGCAAGTTACTTGAGTGGAGCTTGATTTACAGCCATGCACACTTCCCATTAAGGCGGGGTCTGAGATCGCCTTTTATGCCAGACAGAGGTAGCTTTTGAGGACTCTGTATGAAACTGAGTAGCAAGATAGGGCTTTTAGCCTATCTGTGTTTGGTAGATGTTTGAGGCCCTGGTTTCTCCTGATGGGAACCTCAGCGGTCGCTCCAGCTACTGCATGTGCTTTGCGAGGTACATGCTGAATCGGGCACTGTACTCAATAATAGGCCTTATTAAAGAAGAATACAGGGATGTTATGACCGCCTTGTCCCTGGATGAGATACCCTTACTTATGAGGTGGGCCATGTAGAAAGCTTCCCTTACAATGGAAGCAACACAGTGGTCAAAAGTCAGTTTGCTGTCAACCTGGGTGCCCAAATCCCTCATGGCTGATTGTGTGCTTAGAATGTTGTTATTAATGTGATAACTTCTGGGGATGTCACTCTCCCCAAAGGAGATGACGATGCATTTTTTTGGTATTCAGCTTGAGGCCATGTTTCTGGCACCAGTCATTTGCGTGGGTGAGACCCTCTTGGCGGATGTCCAAATCACTAGGGGAATTGATGGCATCGCCCAGCTTGCAGTCATCTGTAAACTTGGTCATATCCCACTGGTTTTGGCCTGAACCTCAGAAAAGTATATCCCAAATACCGGAGGCACCAAGACCAAACCCTGGGGTACGCTGCTCATTACAGGTGTACTGCTTGAGGTGGCTTCCCCTATTTTGACTAGGCGGGTTCTATCACTGTCTGGTAACATATGGACTGATGCCTAGTTGAGAGAGTTTATCTATTATGCCCGAGTGGGGAATAGTTTAGAAGTCTTTGGCCAGGTCAAAGTAGGTCATGTGCACCGTCTTCACCTAATCCATGGCATTGCTGACTGTCTCAAAGAAGTCAACCAAATTTAATAGACATGATCTCTCCTTGATGAAGCCAAACTGTGTAGGATCGAATGTTTGAAGTTTGCCAAATGTCCTTGTTAATGAGGTCCATGATGATCCATTCCATGGCCTTGCACATCAGGCTAGTTAGGTTGATGGGTCTATAATTTTCCATATTGGTGCACACTCCATCTTTGTGCAAAGGGATGACAGCAGTTGTCCTCAACTTTGCTGGGACAAAGCTGGTACTCAGGCTTTGGTTGAATAGGACTCATAATGGTGCTGTAATTTCTGCCTGAGTTCATGTAGTATGCAGCCTGGGATGTTTTTGGGTCCCATGGAGGCTGTACTTTTTTACAAAAACATTTGTTTTGGATATTCTGAGAACCTGTAAAAAAAGAGAAAGTCAGAAAGCTGACTATTAATTTTAATTTAAAAATAATAGTTGCCTTTCTGAATTTAGCACAATTTATTTTCCTTTTTTTTGTAATTGGGGTGCAGCTCACCAGCCAGTACCACTGAGCCACCCCTGGGGATGTGATGACATGTAACAGATTTTTCCCATGTAATGGCAAAGTAGTACCATGTATGTGCATAAAGTAATACAGTGAATATAAGGTAATGCACAAAAAATTATCATTTATAAAGAAAAATTGCAAAGTACATGCATATACTAGCTCCAGCTTGACATTCTCACTAAGAGAGACATTAGCAATAAAAATAACATGTGCAAATGTTCCTGCAGTTATGTAAGCAATGAAACTCAAGTCAGAGTCAAAATATTCTAACATATTACAAAAGATCCAGCAGGAATACAAGCAATGAAAGCCAAAGTCAGAATATTCTAACATATTACAGAAGATACAGCAGGAATATAAACAATGAAACTTAAGTCAGAATATTATAGCATATGTGCGGAAGTCTCAGTTGTTATATAAGCGATGAAACTCAAGTCAAAATATTATATTAAAAAAGATCCAGCAGTGTACGAAAAATGAAACTCGGGTCTGAATATTATAATGTATGTGCGAAATTACAGCAATTATTTAATCAATGAAACGCAAGTGAGAATATTATAACATATCTAAAGAAGTTGCAGCAGTTATGTAAAAAACGAAAGTCAAGTCAGACTATCATATTACAAAATATCTGGTGGTAGGGCGGTAACATAAACAACAAAATTCCAGCCAGACTATTACATCATATGTAGAGAAGTTCCAGCAGTTGTTTAATCAATGAAAGTCAATGCAGAATATTATAACATATGTATTGAAGTGTAAAAAAACAAAAAACAAACTAGGAAAAAGACGAAAAAGTATGAACTCGACCTGGGTGCACTCTGAAAAGAATTTATTAAGTAAGCGCTTTCGTACAGGATAATACCTGCACTTCATCAGACATATGACAAGACAAAACTGAATACTATCCTTTGTACCGAAGTCCCAACAGTCATATAAACAATAAAACTCACTTTAGAATTTATAACATAGATTCACTGATATTCCATGAGATGTGAAAACATTGCTTACATGGCATGTTGTAAAACTGTGATTTTTCTTTCAAGGAGGGGAAACATTTGCCACACATTAAGATGCAGAGAAGCACTTATTTCCCTCGTTTAGTGGTAACCTTCTAAAGATGGGAAAACATTGCTTACATGGCATTTTTTGAGTATTTAATTGATTTGCAAAGCAGTGAATCTGGTAAAAGAAACACCAAATGACCATACAGTAATGTGGCTAAATGAACTGAATAAAATAATAAGAATAAAAACAACAGCTACCACCAAAAGCAGGTCTCCAGGTCCAAAACGCCAGAAGAGTCCAGAAGAATACAAATCATATAAGGACCAGGAGTAGGCTGTAGATTCCAGTATAAAGATTATTTATTGTAGAACAGACCACAGAATAAAAAACATAAGCGCTTTCGTAGGTGTGTAACCCACTTCATCAAATGTAAATATGTTGCATCTTGACCTTCATTTTATACTCTGAAAGCACTAATCACATGCTATTAGATAATTACATGACCCAAATATTTAAAGTCATACATATATATATATATATATATATGTATATAATTGTAACCACTCTCTTACAAAAAATAGCAGCAATATATTCAGAATCATTTCATACAAAAATACATATATAAAACTTCATATAAAGAACACATATACAAAAATCACCATAACCTCATTGGCATAGCTATTGGAGAATTCTGCCGTCTGACAAGGGTGTCAGTAACATTATAGAACAATAATTCTGACGTCTGACAAGGGTGTCAGTAACATTATAGAATTACAACCTGGATTTTTTTCAGGAATGAGCTCTCCCTTAAAAGAAAGTTATGTTTCCCAAGGAGTAAGGATAATGCCTTAGAAAATGGAGGTCTAACTGTGTAGGCATTGTATTTTTTGTAGTTATTTGGACATTAGTACCAAATTTATGCATCCAGATGAAAAAAGACAGTATAATTTTAATATTTCTGCTTCATACAACACCAGACATGTAGTGTATCTTGCACATTGTTTGAAATGTTTGAAATTTTATGTTGGTAAAACTGACAGAGTGTTTAAAGATCGGATTAGGGAACATGTGTACCACATTAATAGAAAGGACAGAGTAAGTGCACTATCTAAACATTTTAGTGAGTCTGATGGTGAACATATTTTTAAATTTCTTGTAATAGGGAGGGTGTATGAAAGTATCAGAGGCAGCGATGTCCGGAACAAGACAGAGGCTCTGGAAGCCAAATGGATTGTATGGCTTAAGGCAGATAGTGGACATGGCCTGAATGACTATGTACCCCTGAAGCCTATATTAAAGAAAAGGCCCCTCTTTAGATGAATTTTATGTGTGTGTTTCTTGCATTCACTCTTATTGGAAAAGTGAGTTTTTTATATATGTATTTTTTATATATGTGTTCTTTATATGAAGTTTTATATATGTGTTTTTGTATGGAATTATTCTGAATCTATTGCTGCTATTTTTTATAAGAGAGCGGTTACAATTATATATAAGGTATATATGTATGTATGGCTTTAAATATTTGGGTCATGTGATTATCTAATAGCATGTGATTAGTGTTTTCAGAGTATAAAATGAAGGTTAAGATGCAACATATTTACATCTGATGAAGTGGGGTACATATGTTTTTATTCTATGGTCTGTTCTACAATAAATAATCTTTATACTGGAATCTACAGCCTACTCCTGGTCCTTCTTTGGTTTGTATGCTTCTGAATAAAAATAATAGCAATGTACAAATCATCACTTATTATAAAGTTAAGACATGAAATAAAAGTAAAACACAGTTTATAAAAAAATAATCCCCAGAATTCAATAAACTCCGTGCAGGTTTCATCCCAGTGATATGACAGAAAGCCACAAATTTGATGAAGAAAGCATCTGGGCTTCCTGGGAATATATGGACAGTTGAGTGGTCTGAATGTGAAGTGCATGGTCCAAACACAGTATGTGACAGTGTACCTACAGTGCAGAGTATTGTGACATCACATTCCTGGCATTCTGTACTGAAGTTATGTTAATGATCCGTAACAAAACATGGGACTGCTATTTAAAATTATTACGAATGTTACACTGATGAGGAAAGGATGTGAATTTAACATGTGTACCAATAACACTGTTTTACAGCACAATAAACCACTCCCATGCCTGATAAAAAGTATATATATATTTAGAAAGCCTGTGAGGAAATTATTACTCTATTTTTGTTTTACTTGGATCGATTGTCTGTGTACTTAATAAAGGATTTTCGACTAGAAACAGACTGCCTGCCTTGCTTGGATTACTTTCGAATACTTAGTAATGCTGTACAATTATATATTTTCTATTATTATTTTTTGTTTTGTTTTGTTTTGACTTAAGACGAGTTTAAGTTCGCTACTTCTACTACTATTGTCTGATCTGATTAATATACAGTGATTAACTAGAAATATATGGACTGAAAATCTTCCACACAGAAAAGTTTCTTACACTGTCTTGTTATATTGAATAGGGACACACACATGACTTGTAGTAGTGAACACAGGGAAACAGGACAGGTGAAACTCCCTCATGCACAACAGTGGAGGACATGTCAATGGAAGACGGTTGTAGCAGCAACACCAAGCACATATATGTATGGTACACTATGGACTGTACATTAAAAATGTGCTGTCTGTGACTGTCTCATAAGGTGACGTAACAGTGGAGAGGATGTCTGTCTGAGATAAGCATCCTTACCTGAGTAATGCAGAGGACATTTATCAGGGATCTGACATACAATTTGGGCAGGGTGCATATTGTGAAGCTATGCAAACTGATATGCCTGAATATGAATATACTCTCAGTGGATGTCTCCAGCAAGGTGGGCAAAGGTAAAGGATCATGGAAAACATAACAATAACCAACCACAATCATGGACAATATCAGAATAATACCACCACTAATTCCAAGCCTCTGATATAACATATGTGATGTAGAGTGATAAGAGATGAGTCTGCACATACACACACACACACACACACACACACACACACACACACACACACACACACACACACACACACACACTTGAACAACTATTATAATACATCCACACTCTATGAGGGTAACCACACACACTGTCCTGGAACTGTAACATCTGCTGGATGTGTTAGGAGGGCTTTGTGTGCATGGCACAATCCATACTGTCACGACTGATATATTTATTTATTATTATTTTTTTTATTTATTTTACATTTGTTTACCAGGAAAGTCCGACTGGACACAGTTCCTTTTTCAGCAGAGGCCAGGGGAGAAAAGCTCCAAATACAGAGACTAGGTTTTACATAAAACAGGTAATGTTACATAATACATTTTGAATAGATAGTATCATACATAACATGCATGTATTCATACATATATAGTTTATAATAGTGAACAACTTAGATTACATTCACATACATACTTTAGTTTTAGACTATAGGAGTTTGTATATATTCTGTAATTTCCAGGGTAAGGATGAAGTACAAGTTAATAAACATGTGGATGAGGACAACTGTAAGTAAAGGGGAGAGAAAGGAAAAAAGGTATGGTAATCGGGAAACAATATGCTGAGAGAGCAGGAGTCGGTATAAGTAATCTAGTCTTTGACCATCACGTGTCTGCAGTGGTGAGGAAATCATTCTATGCTGCACAACTTATAAACAAAGATATGGCATCTAAGTCCAAGGAAGTCATTGTTCCACTGTAATCGGCATTCATCAGACCTGTCATTGAGTACAATGCCCCCTTTGGTATGTACCTAACCAGGCATATCTTACAATTGGAACATCCACAGAGGTTCCTCACTAAAAGAATACAGGGTGTAAGTAATATGTGCTATGCAGACTGCCTCAAGGCCCTGTCCCTGTATTCTGTCTACTACAGGTTTTTGAGGGGAGATCTATGCCTGGCATACAGGGCATTGTCAGAACCCACTCTGATGGACCTCCTGCATTTCCACAAAACAAACAGTACCAGAATTACCCATTCTAAAGACTTAAACCTAGCCTGTGATATAAATAGGACCTGCTAGAGAGATAGGTATGTATCCCAGAGACTACCCCATCTATGGGACAGGCTCCCATTCCATGTGAAGCAAAGTTCTCCCCTAACCCAATTTAAGTGCAACTTGGACAATTGGATGGGAAACCAGAAATGCATCCCTGGTTTGGCCCGTATGTCTCTAATGCAAACAGGTAACTTGTAAATGGTTCATCTTCCAGGCCCATACTTACACTTATCAAGGGAATCATAACTTGTCAGAGATTTGGGATGCATGTCTAGGCTTAAAAAGGCCCTTGTGGTCATTAACCTAGTAAACATCTATGAACCTATAAGCATAAGGAATAAAGAGCTAGAATGCAGAAGAGGGGTATTAGACTATGGATATGATAAATGTTAGCATAGGAAGGTGTGATGCAGAGGTAAATTCAGGTAGGATAGAGAAAGGAAGAGGTGCCTTAGTGGGAAAAGCAGACTGTTTTGAGAGAGAGAGAGGTGTTAGTGGAGTAGAAGTATGTATAAGAAACTAATCAAGGTCAAGTTCCACAAGATGATACTGTTGTCATCATGCATGCCCTCGATGACCTCTTTGAGGATATCTAACAGATGTAACAGGCTTGATGTAGCATTAACAACTCACACAGGTCTGTTGCACACACCTGGAATATTACTAGAATACATGTAGAAGGCATCCATGATGACATGTTGGTCTTCCTCACAGTCAAGGAGAGTCAGGATGTCACTATACATGCATGTATCAGGTGCTGTTCCCCCATTCCCCCCAACTCTGGTGGATGCATGTTGATGTACACCCTTGTATGGGAACATAGGCCATGTGGAAGGTGTGTTGAATGGTGTCTTCAACCGTATCAGGAAGGTGTATATGCTGAGTCATGTCATAGGTGATCTGTGATGTCACAGTCCATTGATTCCATGCGATAGGCCTGGATGAAGGTAAGACAGTGCATACTGCCTATTGTGATCTGTCCCATGCAGGTATCATTGAGAAAACCCCCACGCTGGGAATTAAACCATACGTCAGATGATGGGTAACCAACTGGCTCCCTGACAGAACACATAGTGTGAAATATGGTGAATCAACATGTACCAGTAGAGCTTTCACCACTGGCAAACCCCAGACATCTGTGCTTGGCACTTCAGTGTTTAAACTGCATTTCCTGACAATTCAGTCTAAAGTTTATGACCTTTGGCTTACCAAGTTTGCTGATTCTTTCATATTGTGTGCAATCATTGAGTTCACCAATGGTGATAACATAGTGCAGGAGAAGCTAACACACACAGCTGAATGGTGACAAAAGCACACTTTGTACAAATAAATGCAGAAGTGTGTGTTTGTAATGTTGTCCTTCTGCAAAGTGGAGTTCCATGTTAATCACAGCATTGACAACACTCCTGCTATGCAGAAACCCAGTGATGCAAGCACTGGGAACACATTTAGATAGCAATCTGAGCATTAATCATCCATATCTCCACACTGCTATTAAAAGCCTGTGTTGTGCACATCATAAGTTAAACCATCATATTGAGATCTTAAGATTGTATCACAGCACTGTAGTCAAACCTCATTGCAACACTAATAGAGTATAATGCTGTTTTTGACATGTATCTCACCAGACACATGTAGAAACTGAAGAGACCACAGGGCTTTCTCAGCAAGATAACACAGGGCCTACACATGTATGTGGATAGATTAAAAGCCATGTCACTGTAATCTGTATTGTATACAATGAGGCGAGGCCAGTCTCTGACCCTGCTGTGGTGGGAGTACTGCATATCCAAAAATGTGATATAGCTGATGACGTCAGCAGTGTATGTTGAGGACAAGATAGCAGTGTCCCACATGCTGGTGTATATGCTCTCTGTAATGTCAAGCATGAGCTCACACACACACACACACACACACACACACACACACACACACACACACACACACACACACACACACACACACACACACACACACACACCCAGATGACTGCAGTGAGAATAGAACCCTTACCTATCTAAGTACACAGACTACAAAACCCAGTACAGCAGAGGTATGACGACCCTGGTCTTAGATGTGATGTCCATATGTATTATGTGCACCGTGCAGAATGTGTGTGTCACTACTATGGGCACATAGTGATGAAAGTGTAGGTTGTTATCAACACGTGTTCTCAAGTCTCACAACACTATGTTTGAGCTTATGGGGGTGCTATATATATATCATAATTAGTAGGGGTACATCATTGACAAAGGGGACAATGCTTTAAGGTTCAGTCCAGGAATTTGGCACCAATTATTAGTCTGTGTCAGCCCCTTCTGTAATATGTTACAATTACTGGGGGACTCTATATAAGTGCATCCATTTAACTGTCATCTGCAGTCTTAGTAAACCACAGGCCATCTACTGTTGCCTGTGCTTCAGGGAAGTGTTTTCCAGACAGTTGAGGGCCCAGCGCAGACACTTGTGGTATTCCAGTGGTGAGTGGGCTAGTGGTAGAGCTGCAGTCCCCAATTTTAAGAGTGTGTGTTCTATTGTTGAGTCAGTTAGCTATCCATATAGTACTAAATAGCCTAATTTTCAGATGGGGAGATCTTCAGTATGACATGAATGGCTGATAGTGTCAAAGGCCTCAGATAACTCAACATAGATGTTATGTCCTGTTATCCCTCATCCATGTCCTTGGGATCAGTATCCAAGAAGTCCACAAGATTCAGTTAGTAAGACCTACCCTTGACAAAACCAAAATGGGTAGGGTCAAGTGTATTGAAGGTCAGCTAAGTCCCTGTGGATATGGTCCATGCTGATTTCTGCACTAGCCTTGCAGAAAAGGCTTTTTAGGTGTATGGGTCAATAGTTGTAGTTCTGCATGTTACCAGGTTGATGTGCATTGCATACCACACAGCATTTGATATTATATTTTGTAGTGTGGATGCTACATGTGTGACAAAAATAAGACAACCACAGGGTTGCAGTGCTTGGGGGGGGGTGCAAACACATGGATGTATTATAAATATGTGACATGCTGTTAGATAGGTCCCTTATTTAGTAATGTTTCCACATGTAATTTCATGTCACATACAGGAAATGGACAGTAAACAGCAGTAAAACAGCATAATATGTACATTTCCATAGTGTGGCTAGCAACAGGTTTGCCCGATGGTTAGCAAAGTGCATAGGCATGCGAGATACACACGTTTGTGTGTAGGTAAGCAGTGCACAAATGATGTATTGCTGAAGTCTGACAGTTTGTATTGAGTCTATAAAATACGCCTGCTGCTTAACTGACTCTGTGGCAGCATGTGTTAATGCATTGGTATGTTCCTTTTTGGGCCAGATGGTACTGGTTCAAATGCAGGTGTATCTAACACTTCAAAATACTTTTCATTACAGTGATAATGAAGTGACATGGATTATTTATAGGAGACGTGTTGCTGTGTGTTGGCATAGTGCAGTGGGGTTAAGCGGCATTGTGCAAAGATAACCACAGCATTTTGCCGTCGATCACTGTCTCTGCACATTGGTGGACAATGCTCACCTCCTCGCAAACATGGATCCCAAAAAGTGAAGCAATCTATTGCTTTTTCTGCTACTTATGTGTTTTGTGCGTGGTTCTATTTTTTGACCAGATTAAATGTGTTAAAAGAGGTAGATAGGAAACTGGTGAAATGGGGAGCAAGCAGGGGGGGGGGGACAAAGTCTGACAGTTAGTATTGGGTGCCTGGAATACACCTGCTACAAAACAAAAGGACAACAAGGCAGGAATGTGCAGGAGGAGGTAGGAAAGAACCATAGCTATCCATTTATTTAACAGTGTAAAGTGAACATATGTGCAAAATAGTAACTGAATTTGAACTGTCACCTCCAAAGAGAGAGGTGACCACAATACAATCATCTTGTATTACCAATTGGACTAAATCAAGTGTGTCAAGAAGGCACACATGTGAAATGGAGAGCTATATATGGGAACATTTATTTTTTTGTGTTACAGGTACCCATTTTTTTTTTTCTTGAGAGAGAGAGAGGAATGTTCATGAACAGACATAGGTATGTCTGGGTCAGGTAAGTTGGGTAGGTGAGGAAGCAACTGCAGACAGACAAGACAAACAAGACAAGAGGCAGGGATATGGTGATGGGCACAAAAGGTTGGGGGACAGCATGATTAGGGTGAGGGTGGGGATATCCAGAACCCATGGTCGTCAAGCTGGGTGACACTGAGAACTGAGTTGTCACCTACTGGATTGCCATCAATGTCACCACCACTCCTGACTGGAGTACTTGACATCTCCTTCTAGTGCATAAAATGAGGGAGAGCAGCCTCTCCACCTGGTGTAGGCATGCACCAGCTGTGCAATGCACAACCCTATGTACCATCCCTAGCATCTTGGTGCTGGTGATAAAAATCACCATCTCTGCTACTGCTCCAGGAGGGTACCGCAGGACAGTCCTCCAGTACAGGACTACCTGAGAGGGCAGATATTGCAGGGCAGCAGAGGTGGTGCTGCCAGATTAGCTCCCAGACATGCTGGGCAACAGTGCTGAAGCCTGTGGATGGAGGCAGGCAGATCCTGTGGGGCAGACCTACACTGCTGCACTGTGGAACATTTAGGGATGTGGTACATATGGAAGACATGGACACATTTTGACGACACATAATAAAATACAATAAAAAATAATAAAATAAAAAGAGAGATAAGGGCTGTTGTGAGAAGATGAAATGAGATAAGATTAGTACCATACTATGTGACACAATGCCTTAATACAATTATTTGACTCTACTATCTTAATCATTACTTTTAAGACTACCACCTCGTAACAGAGAACTTTTAACTTTAAGACTACCAGCTCCTAACAGATGCATAATATACTACAGATTGCAGCAAGTGCTCCTTGACATGTGCATACTTGTTTTTACAGTTAAGATATGCATGCTCAATTTCATACAGCTCTATAAAATACCAAAAAGGCTATCTTTAAGTTTTAATGCTACAGTAACAGTACTTTTCCACTGCATACATACCACATGCTTCCCTCATCCTTGCCAATCCATGGGTTCTTACAATAACCTCCTGGTCCATGGCAGCCGTGGAAAAAAACAGAACAGAATACCATTATGAATACAGGTCAAGCCTATATTCAGCTTTTAGGTCTTACAAGTACTCTCTGTAGTTGATACTTAACACAGCTGTGGGATGTCCACAGTCCTAAATTCCTCTCTAGAAGCATCAAGGGTATCCCTCTTCCTCTGCCTTAGGTCATTATAGTGATGCCTACATTGGTCACCAGTGCATAGAATACCAATGGCACTAGTTACAGCCCAAGCCAAACTATCCCAAGCTTCTGACTTATACTGGGAGCCAGAATAGTCCCCCTGCAGAAGCCTGGCACTGTGGTGTTTAATTAGGAGTCCAATATAAATCTTGGACTCCTGGACACCCCATCTCTGTGCCCTAAATCTGACACCTTCTTCAGAAATGCCTGCCCCTGTCATGTCTAACACAGATCAAGAGCAATGGAGGGTGATAGTTTCCCACTAATTCCAGTTATCATGTTTACAGGGAGTGTACAACACTGTTTGAAAATGTTGTGATCCAGTTACCATCATGCAAACACAATGCTCAGCACTGCGCACCTCCAAGCACTGTGTTTGCACGATGGAAAGAGGAGGGCAGCAGAGTAACAAGCAAACAAATTGAAGGTTATTG
This sequence comes from Protopterus annectens, assembly GCF_019279795.1. Classification (NCBI taxonomy): domain Eukaryota; kingdom Metazoa; phylum Chordata; order Ceratodontiformes; family Protopteridae; genus Protopterus; species Protopterus annectens. The sequence goes on from NC_056737.1 coordinate 1,223,028,705, forward strand.
GATGCACAGGCAGTTGTGATTGTGTGTTAGACAAATTTGAAGACCATGGCAGTCCAGATAACAGAAATATACTTACAGGAATAAAGTACACCATATACTCACAGTCATACATTTGGGAATAAATGTGACAGTAAATATATAAATTAATAAATAACTGACACAATACTAGTACCTCGGCCTCATAATTAATATCATCTGCACCTTGTTAACTGTTATAAGTGAGAGTGACTATAATGGGAAGTGGAACAACAGTAAAAGTGTATGGCATATGCTGTATTTGAACCCAGGACCATGTGTAAGGCAGTCCTACACTTAGACCTTTTTGTCACAAGATGGTTGAGAAAACATTTTTCTATGTTGCAGTTCATTGCTATAAACTGCAGTGTCACAACAGTAAAACAAAAGTTGCACACCCTGCACTAAAACACAGGACTATCTCCAGCCCTACACTAAACACCTGCTGCCACAGGATTAGTTACATTACATTCCCTATTTTACTAAACATTCTGAAGGTCTCTCTGTTAACCACAGCACACCATCACTTATCGGGTTTGTGTGGTGCCCATTAGTATTAATTGATTGCATCCGGTTTCTATTTTTGGCTGTCTGGATCCTGCCTGCTTCCTGAGTGGTCCAGTTGTCCAGTTTGCACACTGCTGTGCTTCTCACAAATGAGATAAGCACAGCCAAACCTGACATTCATTATTCTGCATCTCCCATGCTTGCACTAAGTAGCATATCATGCAAACACTGGCCAATAAAAACAAATAAATAAAAAGAAAAAAAGAAAGAAAAGGGAGGGGTAGTTGAAATGAGGAAAATCAACCTATGACATGCACAGTAGAAATGTTAGTACTCAGGAGATATTACATCTGAGCTTGAACTATCACTCTAGTGCACCTTCAGAACACAGGATGGGTGCCTTATCCTTCTTTGTCACACAAACAGCTTTGCAGCAAGGAACCTACCATGCCCACAACCAACTGCAACAGCATCTACAGTGATATCAAACCATGCAATTATTATTTTTATATTCAGTAGTGATCATACAACCTGTCATGATTATTGCTTGCAAATATACAGCTCTGTCTTACATTTTTGAGTTTATTGTCCATTCTTCATGTATCTTAGCAGTAATCTGAGACGTGCAGTGCGTAAGTTATTCTATATCATTGGCATTAAAATGTGTGAGGATATTAAGTAGAAATAACATCATATGCAGTTGCCAAAAATGATTGCCAGGTTGGATGTGAAGGAACACAACCTGTGACTTGTGTGCTGCTTGCTTACATTTCCAACCTTACATCTAACACTTTGTAGGCATGACCTGACACACCCACTCAAAGTAAGGCAGTCTGCAGTGTTGTTGTGTTTTCCTTCTCCCAAACACTAATCTGTCATAGTTGCAATCCATTAAAAACAAACACTGAGGGAGTGGGTGTACTATGTTTACATCCCTACATGGATCCATTTTTGGGATTCATCAAATTGTAATGAGTTCACACCTCATTTGCATCTTCACCATGCTGACAACCCTGAATCTATATCATAAAAAGGCAATAATGTAGCTGGGGATACTGAAAGTGAGGAGACTTGTTTATGTGGAGAAGGCTAAAGATACGCTATTACTTTGGGATATATCTTTACAGAAGAGTATTGAGCTTCAGAAGGTATGATTCTATTTGTTCAGCTACATCCTGCATATGCTGGAATGTATTTAAGAAAATTCTAAAGCAAAGGATTTTGCACTTTTATCTGTATGCATTACTTAGAAGTGTACTGCCGGCATGGGCATGTTTGTCAAGCCATTTCAGAGGTATACATGATTGCCAATACAGGAAAATGGAATGCATTGTGATAAATATCCCCAAATGTTTCAGGGGCAGTTCCTGTGGTAGACCTTTTAGCATTTCAAAGATGGTTTATTAGCAAAATGTGTTACTTTTCCTGTTCTTTTTTGGGGTGGGGCAAAGGTGAGTTACTGTTATGGCACAAACAAGGCTAGACTATTCTTTTGTGGGTGGGGGAGCAAAGGTGAGTTACTGTTATGGCACAAACAAGGATAGATTGTTATTTTGTGGGTGGGGAAGCAAAGGTGATCTTCTGTTATGTCACAAACAAGGATAGACTGTTCTTTTGTCAGTAAGAGCAGCAAAGGTGAGTTACTGTTATGGCACAAACAATGATAGACTGTTCTTTTGTCGGTAAGAGCAGCAAAGGTGAGTTACTGTTATGGCACAAACAAGGATATGTTGCTCCTGTTACTCTCCTTGTTTTGCATCCTGCCTGTTTATATTTCACATCTGCAGATTGTTGTATGTTTCTACAGGGTTCATAGGTTCATAGGTTAGTACTAGGCTAACTGCTCTTGCGAGCCATTTTAAGCCTAGCCAATTATCCCTTGTGAGATTCAAACCTTGCACCTTGTGTTTGTAAGGCAAACACCTTAACCATTAGACCACCCTCCCAAGGGAGTATTACTGACTGGCTACCTTTTCTGTTTTATCTGGAAACAAGTAATCCTTACATATGTGATACTTATGTGTATTATCCTTCTATTGTCTTGTAGGACACCTAGGAGTATGCCACCCAGGCGTGTCAATCCTTGGAGACCCCCCCCTTCACTGATATCAAGAACCAGGTCATAGTAGATGGTTTTAGACAACATGGGTGGCCATGACAGGACATGTGAGTGGGTGCCGCATACAGCCACTGACATGATCCCATCTGCACAGAGGAGATCAGCTACAGTGGGCCATGACCTCGTGGGTACTGGGGGACGACCTGCTATGGAACCACCGCTAACACCCAATGAAGAGTTCCTGGCCAATATCAGGGATCCAGACAGCTCACAGGAGAGTGCAGTACAGCATGTTCTGTATGTGGGAGCAACAGTGTCAGAGACAGCAAGCATGTCCCAGAAGCAGCTTCCAGACAGGCTTTGCTATCTCAAATTTTGAATACTGTTGTATAGTTAAACAATTGAAGTCAATAAGTTGCTTCTGTGTCACATGTTTTTTTATGGGAGAGATAAAGATTGGTGTATATTAGCTGAGGTTTGAGTTGACAGCCATGTCCTTGTTGATTTTTGTTGTTGTTGTGTCTTTCAGCTTTTCCCGGGTAGGGGTCGCCATGGTCCACTAATGATTGGCAGTAGATTTGTACGTGCAGAGTTGCCAGCCCTGATGCACAACCTTCAACGAAGGTACACCTATTCATGCATGTCTCCAGACAGAAGACGCTCTAGCTGAGAATCGAACAGGACAATGTCTTACTGTGAGGCGACAACACTACCACGGCACCACCACTGCAGTCCTTGTTGATAATATAGTTAATGGACATATAAAGGGGGACAAGTATTTGGCACCTATTTTACTTTTAATTTTGATGATGTTGCCCTTACCTCATGCTTAACTTCTTCCAGGACCATCTGGTTTACAGAGGAGACTCTCTTCTGCAGATGGTAAGCCATACATTTTTTAGTCAGTACTGATGAGCAATTTAAAGAAATATTTTAGTGTGTGCTGTTGATGTCAGGCCTATTCTGTGTATTGCTGTAGTGTCTGTAACAGTGGTACCACTGTTAGTTTGTTAGCATATATTAGAATACAGTAGTGTAGGTATTAATATTGCCCTGTGATCCCTGCTTTTTATCACAGGTGATCATGACAGTGGGAGTGTGGACCCTTTGCCACCTGATGTCAGTGTATCATCAGACTCTGATGATGATGTTGGCCAAACTGAGGCACAGTCAGGGGTTGCAGAGGTTGAAGCTGACACTGAGGTTGATGTACAGCCATTCTATGCAATCCTATCAGACACAGCCAGTAGGCCTACATCTACCCATTCCAGTGACACCACAGGTGGAGGGCGAGGCTATTGATCAGGAAAGTGTAGTTATTGTGGCTTCAGTGTCTAAGGACTCTGGCCATAGCCAAAGTGTGGGTGGGGTGCCATGCAGGAGGGTTGATAGGACTGCTTGGAGAGGGCCTGCTGTCTCTCCTCCATCTGGTGCAGGTGTCTCTTCCCTTGCTACTCAAGGTATGTTTAGGGCCATCATGGAGGCACACGCACATTCTCATAGATACTCCAGACAAATGCTCAGGGTTGTAGATGTGGCTCAGACTGACATGTGTGACTGCCTCCACCATGTTGCCTCTTTCATGGATCTGGTGAATGATACATTGGAACATGGGGTGTCAGTCATGGAACATGCAGTATCTGTGATGGAACATCTGCTGTGAGGGGGACGGCATCTTCTTGGGTGTAGGTTAGGCACATCATCTGCTATTAGCCGATGTGGTCATGCTCCTTAATGCTCCCATAGTGGCAGTACTTCCACTGCACCATCATTGAGTGTATTGTCCACAGCCAGATGTGTTAGGCCATGGAGTTGTGGTCCTGGGTGTCTCCATGAAGGGAGCTTGTCCAGCAGACATTGATCATGTTCAGGAAGCAGCAGTGCATCTCATCATAGGTGTAGATGTGCCAGTGCAACTCCTGGCTGAGCCAGTTCTCATTGTCAAAGATGACAATGATGAACTGCCACCTCTACCATGCATGGCTCCCACCTGTCTGACATACCAAGATGTAGAGCCAGCACAGAGCTTAGCGGTGTCCTTGCAGTCTCTCACACATCAATTTCACCTGGAGGACCCCTACAGATACACACATAACAGTTACATGTTTCAGCTGTGCAGCTTCAAACTCATTTTGTTTCACTGGCCATTTGTTGGTTTATCCAGATGTCTGCCGGCTTTTCTTTCTTACTCACACACACTCACTGACCTTTGGTGTTAGCCTAGGTCTCCTGCTCCACCATACAACACCCTGTGCAAGTGATGATAACTGTGCCACATCTCTGTTTTGTTTCTTTTTGAATCAGGGATGCATAAACATTGTGTCTGATGCTCAGGGTGCAGACCTGACTTAAAGTACTTACGATATCTGCATTTGTGGCGTTGAACTGGTAATTTAACCTTTGACATATATTGGACTTGGAAAGTTACACAACTGATAGCATCAGAATTTCCCAAATGTATTGTGAATGATCTTGTGAGGGTTGTGAAGTTAGAAACTGCAATGTGTATCATTACTTTCTAACTTCTCTCATTAATTAATTTCCATTACAAATGTATTGTGTTAAACTAGGTCATGCAGTGATGATCACTATTTTTCAGGGGTATGACTGTGTAAATCTTTGATGCTTGAGGTCTACTACTTACGATTGAACACATACAAGTCACATAGAGCTCTGCTGTCACATTTTAAGATCATTACTGTACCAATCCCTCATGGTCTTACTTGCTTACAGTACCAATTAGTGTGATACAAGGATATACCACTCATTCATATTATTGCAAAATACACTCCAGGTTAGAGACATACCTTGCAAAAGCAGCAGTTGACATGGTTGTAGTTCAGGGCTGACTTTGTTGGATGCAAACAGTACACAGTCAATACATGGGAAGGTAATGGGTGTCTGAGTTGCCTTGCATCAATGTTACTATATGTATCTGTGTAGCAGGAAGCTTTTAGGCCCATAGGTGATGAGTGATTTTGCTATGTGCTTTCTCTTAGCCAATGCAAGGTCATACTGAGCATGCCTATGCCTGCCTACACCCACAGCAGCTGTTGGTTCCCATCCTGACTCCTTATCTGCCTATGTCTGTGGTGACTTTGGCATTGGTGCTGGGATGTGTGCCTCTTCCCCTTGCTGATCCTGCTGAAGATATTTCCTCAGGATTATGTTGTGTAACATGGCACATACTGTGAACATTTCTGTACATGTCCTTGGATTGTACTGCAGGGCTTGCCCAGATGCATCTAGGCATAGGAACTGTGACTTCAGCAGCCCAAACACATGCTTTACGATATTTCTGATTTGAACATGTGCCTCATTATGGCATTCTTCTGTGGGTTTGTGTGCATTTCTGATGGGTGTCATCAGCCATGGCACATGCCCAGGTAAATGACCTTGTTGGATAGGTTTACCTTCATACTATCGGAAATTACACTATCGATCGTGCATTTGGATGAACCAAATGCACGAAATTTAGGTTCATAGGTTCATAGGTAGGTACTAGGCTATCTGCCTGCATTTATAAGCCTAGCCAGAATGTGTTGGCTTTCGCCGCCCCCTTAAATTAGTTCCCTGTGCCTCTGTCCAGCAGAGCCACTGAAGTGATCCCCGGGGTAAACTTTCTGTTTCCCATCCACTCGTCAAGGTTTCTCTTGAAGAGTGTTAGCAAGGAACTCTGCCTAAAGTAGATTGGAATCTTGTTCCAATGCATGGGAAGTCTCTGGTAAAGGAATCTATCCCTCCAGCATGTCCTATTTATTATTGTGGTGAGGTTTATATCCCTAGAGCATGTGGCCCGTGGGGATAAGGTTTTCTTTAGGTGGAGCATGTCCATCAATTCTGGGTTGGACATGGCCTTGTATGTCAGGCAGAGATCACCTCTGAGTAGGCAGTATGCAACTGAGTACAGCTGGAGTTTCTTCAGTTGAGCTGCATAGGGCATCTGTTTGAGGCCAGTGATCCTCTTGTTAAGGTACTTCTGTGGTCTTTCCAGCTGTTGCAGGTGTCTTGTAAGGTACATCACAAATGGGTCTGATGAGTGATTAGTAGAGGGGCACACTGACCTCTTGATCTGGATTAGAACATTTTTGTGATCAGGTGGGCCACATAGAAGGATTTTCTAATCACTTTGGCAATGTGATTATCAAAGGAGAGATTACTATCTACTTGGGTCCCCAGATCCCTTATTACATCTTCTGTATTTAGGGGACTACCACCTATGTGGTAGTTTGTGGGTACTATTTTTTTTTCCAAAGGGGATGACTATGCACTTTTTTGCCATTTAGCCCGAGGCCATGATTTTGACACCAGGTATCCGCCTCAGTGAGTCCTTTTTGGAGAATGTCTGTGTCAGCTGGAGAGTCAGTTATAGCCCCTAGGTTGCAGTCATCTGTGAACTTAGTCAACCATAGTCCTCCTGTGCTTGCCTATACCTCTGAGAAGTATATGCTGAACAGGAGGGTTTCTAGGACTGAGCCCTGCAGAATGCCACTAGTAACCGGTTTAGAGTCAGACCTAGGTTTTGCAACTCTCACCATGTGGGTTCTGTCCATGAGCCAGTTGGCAACCCATCTTGTGATGTAGGGGTTTATGTTCAGGCTGTTGAGCTTGTCTATAATACCAGAATGGGGAATGGTGTCAAAAGCCTTTTTGAGGTCTAGGTAGGCTGTGTGTACCACCTTTCCCTTGTCTATAGCCTTGGTAACTGTCTCAAAGAAGTCCACCAGGTTTAGGAGGCATGATCTGCCCTTAACAAAGCCGAACTGGGTAGGGTCCAGTGGAGGTTCCCAACATCTCTGTTAATGAGTTCCATGATGATGCGCTCCATAGCATTGCAGACCAAGCTAGTCAGGCTTATAGGGTGATAGTTCCCAGGGTCTGTTGTGGCTCCACCTTTGTGGAGCGGAATAACCATTGCTGTGCACCACTCTATAGGTATGTAGCCTGTGGAGAGGCTGAGTTTGAATAGTGTGTTTAGGTGAGGGGTTAATTCATTTTGAGCTCATGTAGGATGCAGAATGGGACACCGTCTGGTCCCATTGATGCTGTGTTTTTGGCTTTGGAGAGGGCTGTTTTATCCTGAGTGTCTGTGATTTTATGGGCTCTACATTCTTCTGGTATGGTTATGGGCCCTTTTGTAGGTGAGAGGCAGGTGACGTTTGCACTGAACTTGTCTTCCAGGATGTTGGTGATATCGATCGGTTCAGTGTAATTTGTGCTATTCTGCAATAACTTCGAGCAGATCTGAGCATTGCCACTTAGATTCTTGACATAGCTAAAGAATGCCTTGTGGTTATCTTTGGAGTCCTTGGCAATTTTTCTTTCGAAGCTCACCTTGGCTGATTTTATGAGGGATCGTAGTTTCTTGCTGATACTGATCAGGGATGCCTTCTCTTCTTGAGATTTTACTGTTTTCTGTACTAGTTTCCTCCTTTACATTCTCAGTAGGGTTACTACTCTATCAACTACCAAGCTGTGTGTAATGCCATTCTACTGACATTCACAGTAGTTCAAAAATCAGGAAATCAAACAGCAGATTCACTGATTTTCAAACTAAGATGTTGAAGACACATAGTAATGCCCCCTGCACCCCCCATGTGGGGGGGGCTACATGCCCCCCCCTCTACTTTAATATACTAACTCCAAGATCGCACTTCAGTGGGGAAAGGGATCATTTCCCAATCTCTGCTATAGTGCAATCTGCACTCACAATGTCAAATCTGCAATGAGTGATTGCTAATGTGAATTCACCCATTGCACATTCGGACAATTTTTTGAGGTTTTGCCAATTTGGAAACTTTCTTTTGCACAAAGTGCATTTACCCAAGTGCATAATGCACTTATGAAAGTAAACCTGTTGGATATCTCCCCTTGTAAACATCTGATACAGTTAGGAGGTGTGCCAGATATGCAAGTCATGGTAACTGCCAGGGCTGTCAGCACACACATTCAAGATGATTGCCCTGGCATTACACACAACTTGGTAGTTGATAGAGTGGTAGCCCTCTCTGTTAAGGTAGAGCTTACTCTCTTCCCCAGGTGGTGCCTTCATTTCTATATGTGTGCAATGTGTGGCAGCCAGTACTTCAGGGTAGTGTACTGCATGGTAAAACTCCTGCATATTTCTGGCCCTCTACTAAGAACTATGGGGAAAATATATGTGGTCACTGGCATGTGAGAGCATAGCATTCAGGAATTGGTGGAGGATATTGAATGCTGATGCTTATGACACCCCCAGCATGTCCCCTGTTAGTCACTGAAAGGTACCTGTAGCTAAGATTCTAAGGGCTACACATACCTTTGTCTCCACTGGGATGGGTCTAGTTCTGAGTTGAGGACTGCAGAGATTGCAGAGTTCCTGTAGTGTGTTCCTGTCCACCCTATATCACTCTACAATTTCCACATCATGTAGGCTCTGAAAACTCAAATGAGGCCTGAAAACTCTTCTCCTTCTTGGCCTAGGCCTAATACCAGCCGAAGCAGCATTGGTTTCAGCCTGTAGCACATGCAAATGAATTAAAGCAGCAGCAGCCCCTAACATTTTCTTGGCTGTATTCCAAAAGTTTTGGAATTCGCTGGGAAAACCAGCATGGTGTCTAGTTCTACCATGTTAGATTGGAAAATTAGAATGTAATTCAGCTGCTTATGCAGTAATTAGCATGTCACAGTGTTTACCTTGTTTGGGTAGGGGTGCATGCCTCTACATGGTGCATATTGACTCTAAAAGCACACGGTGAAAAATGACTCTGTAGGCTTTATTGAATCCTGACAAGTATCTATCACATTGATTAATGATGTTTTTATTAGTATTCTCCAGCTCAATAAATACTTCTAATTTGTAATGCATGAGATATTCTAAGCTCTGCTGCACTGATCACTGTATCATAGGCATTATTGGATGTAGCTTTGACCTCTGACCCTCAGTGCTACAAAATTTCATAACTGACACAGCTTTTTATATGTATGCCAAAGTGGCATTCAGCAGCACTCAGTGTAATATTTTATGCTATACCATCACAGGTCACTTCAATAACCTAATGACAAAGGTTAACACCTTAGGTCAGTACAGCTCTTCCATTTAATGCAAAAGTATTTTTTTTATATTCTATAAGAGTTACTTGAGTAGCATAAGACTTCTACAGTTAATGCCACTGCTTTTACTGGACATAACTGTTGACCATAAACTACTGCAACTCCCTTTGTGTACAAATCCAGTGATAACCATAAAATAAAAAAATAGTAACTTGTATCAAATAAATCAAGAAAAACAGTTTTGGTGCTTCATCTGAGTTACACATCTTCAAATTCCTTTGGACTGTGAGAAACAGTTCTGGTCCTGGCTGCTAGCACTGGCAAAGTTCTCTGCAGAGTAACCTTTATGACAGCTTTGGCCATGTATATAATGGCCATATCACTGCATCAGTTATACAGTGGTCACATTGTTGCATCATGTAGACAGTGGACACCACTTCATTTTGTACACAGTGGCCACATCACTGGATCATGTATACAGTCTATGCATCACTGCATCATATATACAGGTGGCTGCTTCACCACATCGTGTGTATTGTAGTCACATCACCATATCCTGTATGCAATGGCCACATCATTGTATCCTGTATGCAATGGCCACACCACTGCATCATGCATACAGTGGCCAAATCAATGCATCTTGTACACAGTGGATACATCACTGTATTCTGTACACAGTTGCCACATCATTGCATCATGCCTACAGTGGCTGTATCACTGTTTCATGTACACTGATGGCTGCTTCACCACATCATATATAGAGTGGTCACATCATTGCACTCTGTATGCAGTGGCCACATCACTACATTCTGTATACAGTGATCACATCACTGCATTCTGTATAAAGTAGCTGAATCACTGCATCATATATACAGCAGTTGCATCACAGCAGAGGAGTAATCTTGCATATATAGTGCATGGCTGCACTTTTAGTAGGAGTAGGCTTCTTGTCCTGCTTTTCATTAGTTTGTGAGGAGGGGTACCTATTCCAGATCTATTGATATGAACATGGAGACATCAATTTGGTAACCACTTGAGATGTAGGGACCCTCTAAAGCGAGTCATAAAATATGGAGACTGAATGGCCAAAACTTTGAATTTAGATATAGTAAATCTGAGATGACATTTCTCAGAATATTCCCTTATCTCCAAGGTATGCCAATCTCAGAGTTGGTATATAAATTTGGGGCAGTGGGCAGGATTTTTGAAATTTGCTCTTAAGTGTTTTCAGTCCTTTTTTTCCATCTTATTGCCACTCATCATTTTGAATACTGACAGTTAAATATGGAGGCCATAAATTTACTCAATACACCTGCATTCTTTTCAGATAAAACTAAAGCTACAAATGCAACAGGAAATGCACTATACTGCTTTGATATGCAAAAACTGGCTGTGAAAATGTAGCAACTCATGAAAAAAATCTATCCAGCTAATTGTAGCGTGCACAGGAATTCCCCCCATGCAGAACCAATGCAGAAAAATACTGAATCAAAGAAATAATTGCAAGTGAGTTTAATGCAGTAAAGCTACAGGATGCATCTAGGCATGAAGCCCATATGTATTACAATCACCACAGTGATAAACAGCTTAAGTGCACTGGATGGTGAGTAAGCCATTCCTCACAGTCTGAGAAACGGTGGCATTCTGGGTATTATTGGTTAGACAGCGAGATGTAAGACAGCATCTGTAAACCAAAATTACTTTGGTTGGCATTCCAGGATGGTCACAGATGGGTGAGCTCATTAAATGCTGACATATCTACACACTGTACACATTGGTTACATGGACCTTCCGAATGTTAAGTGGTGATATTGGGAATGATTCAGACCTAATTATCCAGGTTTATTTGCACTTCCATGAAGTTTTCAAGGAAAATAGGATCCACACTGAAAAAAATGATGCATAACCTGATGAGAGCAAGCTGAATGAGTGAAACTCAACAAACGATATACCTGCCAACATGGTGGGCGACAACATAAATAAAACATCTTCTGCATTGTACACAGGCCTCCTTGCAAACATAACCCCATAAAACTGTTTCAGTCACATGCTGTCTTTCCTATATGTACACTACCCCCAAAGTCACACAGCTCTGGGGAAAACAGAAACACCATGCTAGGGGAAATACTCAGAACATCTGACTAATGTTAAAAAATGGAGACTATTGAATTGCATGGAGTTATGATCAGAGAGAACGCATTCAATCACTTATACTTATCTCTTTTTTGATTGTTAAACAGCACTACCAGTGAAGAGAAGATTCCTTATGTAAAACAAACAGTAGCTAACTATTTAAACAGCAGTATCAAATACAAATTAAATCTAAATAGTGGTAATGCTGAACAAGCCAACTAAATATGCATCGATGGGTCCTGACAATTTCCCTGGATGCATCACAAATAGCATGAAGCATGATTTAGCCACACCCCTAACAACACTGTTCAGTCTCAGCCACACCCCTAACAGCACTGTTCAATCTCAGTCTCCATACAAGTTTTGTACAGAGTAAATGAAGAACAGCTACAGTAATTGCCCTGCATAAGGGAGGATCTTCCACAGACCCAGGCAATTACAGACCCATAAGTCTGATGGGTCTCATATGCAAAGCTGTAGAAAGACTTATCATGGAACTAGTCGATCAGGGCAAAAAGAAATTCCAAACAGTGGACACGTTTCAGTTTGGATATGTCAAGGTCAGGTCATACATAATCAGCCTGGTGGATCTTTTTGAAAAAGTTGCTAAAGCAATGGATGAAGGCAAAATGGTATGCACCACATACCTCAACCTGAACAAAGGTTTTGAGACAATTCCCCACCCAGACATAGCAGAAAAGCTAAATATACTGGAAATAAAACCCTATGCCACCCACTAGATTGACAAATGGCTCACAGATAGGGTGTAGGAAATCAAAATAGGGGAAGTTAAAATCACAAAGAGACCAATCGCCAGTGGAGTCTCCCTAGGGACCTGTGCTGGGACCTCTCCTGTTTTCATCTAGTTTTCTGAAGTAAAAACTAATACTAAAGGGGTCTGCCTGACTAAATTTGCAGGTGACTGCAAACTAGGAGCAGTCATTGATTCCCCAAATGACTTAGCCATCCTGGAATAAGGATTGTCACAATTAAATAACTGATGCCGAAATCATGAACTGAAACTAAATGCAAAAAAAATGCATTGCTGTATCCTTTGTGAAATCATCTATCCCAGGGAACTACAAAATTGGCAATACACCCCTAAGAGCTGACCCAGCTATTCGAGATTTGGGGACTTATGTAGACAGTGACCTAACTTTTGACCATCATGTTTCCATTGTTGTAAGAAAGTCTGTCTATATTGCATAGATTATAAACAAACATTATGTCTAGATCTTGGAATGTCATTAATTTCTGAATTTTAGAGAACCACTGATTGGACACAGGAGCAAGGATATGTCATTAAACTTAAAATACTTTAGGGAAAATATTTTTAATGCATTAATCCTGTCTAGTAAGGAAAAGTGAAGTTTATTCCAAAAGTGGACATAAATAAATAAATCTCTCCATAGCTTTTTAAGGGTTTACTATCAAAATGCCGTACCTGAGTTACTTGAAATTGTTTTATCGAAAGTATATTTTCAAAAGTTCACATTTCTGAAAAAAACATGTTAAAAGTAAGTAATGCGAATGAACAGTTAGTTTTGCACAGTTATGTTTCATCCTTTAATGTGCAACATTCTGATGCATACATAGAAACACATGTTTCAAGCACGGGCATTGATGCCCTTCTAGCTTGGCAATATACCAAAACACTTGTTCCCATAATAAATGTCCAGGCTTTCATAAAAATATCTAAATTAGTACTTGCATTAATGTAATTTGGTAGTCTGTTCCAATTAGTACACTTCTCATTCCTATCGAATCTTCTACATAGGTTATCTGATGATTCTCTAGTACTTTTTCATAACCCCAAACATTCCCAGAGGTAGTTGTTCCTAAATGCCCTATATACCTGAATAAGATCTCCTCTTAAATATCTGTAAGAGACACTGTACAAGTTCAGATATTTTAGTCTTTCATAATAACTTAGATTTTCACATCCATGGATGCCCTTGGCATATTTTCCGCTGTACTCTTTCCCATTTATTCATGCTTGTTTTCCTATAGGGTTTCCATATTGTTATTCCATATTCAAGTTTGGGTCTCATGTAACTAACAAACAATGACTTTATTATGTTTGATTTCCTAGACTTTATAAATCTTTTTATACAACCTATAGTTCTATAACTATCATTAGCCAATTGGTTGATATGATTAAAAAAACTCATGGCTGAATCTACCCATATACACAGGTCCTTAAATGAGTCTACAGTTTCAATCACTGTGTGCTGTATTAAATATTCACCTTTTAGTTTATGTCTCCCAAATCTCAAATGCTTAGTTTTTGATGTATTTATCAACATGTTATTCTCCTGTGCCCAAATGGTCAATTTAGTCAAATTATTTTGCAGACATGCCTTATCTGTAACACTTGTAATCAGGTTACCCAATTTCAGGTCATCAGCATATAGACTATAGAACACCTCAGTTGAAAAAGTAAGGTCTGAAAGATGCAATATAAACAAGTAAGGGCCTACGACAGAACCCTGTGGGACACATTGACTGTAACCAAAGATTTCGCCTGTCCAGCTGCTGTACGATACTTACCATGCCCTATTTGCAAGCCATGCAGCTATCCATCTTATCAAGAGTACATCAATACCTAGTTGTACTAATTTATTGATCAGTGTTTTGTGTATGACCCTGTCAAATGCTGAAGTTAAATCTATATAAATTACATCACAGCACAATTTTTCATTCATAGCAGTTATCATATCGTTAGAGAACCTCATTTTACAGTTGGTAATAGCTCTATTTTCAACATATGCATGCTAATATATGGTTTCAAGTCCCAATCTATCCAGTTCTGATAATAACTTATCCAGTATTACCTTCTCCATTATTTTTCCACAACATGAAAGTAGACTTAAGGGTCTATATGATTCTGGTTTTCTCCTACTCCCCTTTCCTTTAAAGACAGGTTTAATAAGTGCATGTCTCCAATCCTGAGGAATCTCCCCATGTTTATATGACTTAGTGAATAATAGATATAATGGTAGTGTAAGTTCTTGATGAAGTGTTCTCAGGACATTGTTACTTATTCCGTCTCCTCCCTGTGCTTTGTTTGGATCCAGTTTGCACAGTTCTTTTTCAATATAATCTAATTTGATTCCAGTATCTGGGGTCTGACTGGTAGCCATAACTAACACGTGCAGCCATATACTCCACATCGAGAAAGCTTGGCTGCAGTGCACTACTTGGCATATGAAAGGAATTACTATCTTCAGAAATTGTGATTTTTTGTTGGATTTGTAATATTGTTGAACAGTCTATAATGCAAGTAAGATACATGCTGGGACATTTTGGTATGTTAACATCAGTGTTGTTGGTTTGCAGATTTACAGAGTGATAATGTTAAGTATATATGTACTTGCAGATTAAAGAGGCAGATGCGACTAAGTTTGCACCTGGATGACTTGGATTAATGTATTCAACTGTAAAAACACAAAAAAGTCATGACATGCTTATTAGAGATGGGTAACAGTTAAAGAAGAGTAAAGGTTGTAGAAAGCATTGATGCTGTTGTGTGCATAAGACTAAACACAGTCGTAAGGGAAGGTGTATCACAGAAAGTGTTACTGAAGGGAATGCATTAAAAAAAAGTTATTGTCATTACCATGCCCCAGATGTGGTTAAGTTAGAAGTGTTTAAGGTCCATGAGACTATCTTACACAGCAATCCATCTGTAGAGTTATAAAACCTGGAAGCAGTCACTGTAAAGTATTAAAGTTAAATTGTTTTAAGTCTTCAGCATTTATAGTTATGAAATAAATAAAAATAGAAAAAAAACTGCAGGTATTAAAATGGATTTTTTTAATGTAAATGCATATATATATATATATATATATATATATATATATATATATATATATTGATAGATAGATAGAGATAGATCTATATTTTATCTAACTATAAAAATAGACAGATATAGATCAATAATATAAATTAATACCTATACCTATGTTTATTTTTTCCAAGTCTATTTGGTTTCTAATACCATGACAGGAATGGACCCCATTTCCAAGTCAAGGTATGATTAAAGTCCATGTAATTAGTATTGTTTCGATCACTGATGTTATCCAAAAGTACTCTTCACAGCACCTTCGGTGTTCCAAGAATTATCTCCATCTGTAATTCAGATGCAGTTACATGTATCAATAGAATATCTAAATAAAGTAGTAAATTCTTTTTTTATGAAACCCATTGATCCTACTACTATTGGAACTGTCTGGGTATCCTTTTTTTATATTGCCATAATTTCTGCCTGCAAATCCTGATATTTTATGACTTTGTGTCTCTCTGTATGTAAGACAATGTAGTCACTACTCACAATCACCCTCCACAAGTATCTTTAGCCTCCTATTCTTCTGGGATCTGTTATAGGAAATCTTCTCTGCAGCTTCAAAGAGAACACATAAAGGATGGTTGTTTAAATCTCTCAGATTTATGTTTCACAATATTTTTTGACAAAATTACATTTATAATTTTGTAAGACGCTGAAGTTGTTCTGCACTTGTTTAAGATCTATGCGTACTACTGTACGTCTAATGATTTTTGCAATATGCTTTCATTTTTAAGCAAAAAGAAAGAATTTCATATTTTCATTGCATCTAATCCATCTGTGATAACCAATATTTCTTCTTCAGTGCAAATTCATTTAAATTGACTGCATGACTTCTTTCCAATTGTTATATTTTTATGCCACTGCACAGCTTGCCTGTTTGGGGTATGGGTACTCTCTTCAAACTTTTTGTACAATTTTTTGTAGTTTCTACTTTCCATTATACTCTACATTCAGTTTTTAAGTAATATCATGTCAGTTTCATCTAAGCAACATATTTTTACCTTTCCTTCAAGCATACAAGCTGTATTGAATCTGTACAAACCATGACTTGGTGTACTGGCTAACTGAGTTCAGCCATCTTGTTCGTGCAGTTAATATCTTGGAAGAAATGGCTGTCTTATACAATTACCTTAGTAATAAATAGTTTCTGGCTTACAAAAAACAAATCTTTTTATCCAAAAATTGTCTTACTTCAGTAAAATTAATTACTAAGCTAATATTGATGCAGCAATTCAAATATGTTTTCTATTTGAGTATAAGTACATATGTTTATATCCTTTAAGTGTGTGTGTGTGCTTGTGTGCATGTGTGCGTGTGTGTGTGTGTGTGTGTGTGTGTGTGTGTGTGTGTGTGTGTGTGTGTGTGTGTGTGTGTGTGTGTGTGTGTGTGCGCGTGCATGTGTGTGTGTGTCTGTCTGTCTGTGTGCACAGCTTGCCTGTTTGGGGTATGGGTACTCTCTTCAAACTTTTTGTACAATTTTTTGTAGTTTCTACTTTCCACTATACTCTACATTCAGTTTTTAAGTAATATCATGTCAGTTTGATATAAGCAACATACTTTAAACTTTACTTCAACAGACAAGCTGTATAGAAGCTATAAATACCATGACTTGATGTTCTGGCTAACTGAGTTCAGCCATCTTGTATGTGCAGTTAATATCTTGGAAGAAATGAGTGTCCTATACAATTACCTTATTAATAAATAGTTTGTGGCTTACACAAGCCAAATCTTTTTATCCAACAAGTGTCTTACTGCAGTACAATTAATTACTAAGCTAATATTTATGTGGCAATTCAAATATGTTCTTTTCTATTTGAGTATAAGTACATATGACTATATCCTTTGTGAGTGTGTGTGTGTGTGTGTGTGTGTGCGCGTGTGTGTGTGTATATATATATATATATATATATATATATATATATATATATATATGTATGTATATATACAGATCTATATAGATATAGATATATACATATATACTTGAAAAAATATTCGTGTATATGTATGCAAATTTACATCTGCCTTTTATAGCGATACATATGTATACTTACGTATATTTCTTTTCTCATACATATACATTTGTATTTAGACAAAAAAGCATGTCAGCACATAGGCTTGCCATATTTGTATAGAGATGCATTTCTGTTTACTGATATGTCTGTGCCTAGTCACGCCTTTGGATTATTGGATTACACATCAATATGTATTTGTAGTTGCAAATGCATTTCTTGCATTTAGGTTCATAGATTTGCATTTATGCCATACTTATCTAGCATGCTTTTAAACTTATTTCTGACAAGATGAAAAAAAATTAAAAATACTTATTATAGAATTCTGGCCTTCTCAGCATCATCTAGTCAACCCAATCAGCCATCCAGTTAAGGCTGCTCTCTTGTAGGCCATTTTACTTGTGGTTATATTGGGGACAGAGTTGTTGATCCCTGTCAAGGATGACAAGTGCTCACCCAGCATTTGCCAGATGTCACATTTTTCCAGTTCAGCCCAAGTATAAAGGATTCTATTTTCTCCAGGTATGAATCCTTAAAAAGGTTAATCATAATTATGGTCTGTTTACCAGGCCAGCTAGGAGCTTGATCTTGTACCTTGTGCTCAGCTATTTCCATCTTCTGAAGTGCCAGTACCAGAATAAACAATGTTAAGTGCAAGGCTGTGATTTACAGATTTGGAACTACACCCTATGGGTTGTGACATCACCAAAATCAAACCCAACTTTGATGTTGGGACATTAGTTATGGAACTGCTATTACTGGCAAGTCTAGTTTTAGCAAACTGCAATGACACATTTTTTTTAATAAAGGAATGCATTCACATTTCATTTTCATGATGACTAAATTCAGTTATAAAGATTTTACTTTTTAAGTTGCTTAAAGTGGTTTCTACTTCTGTGCTTTACTTATTTGAACAAAACATGAATATCATGCATTAATCATGTCTTTAAGAATACCTTTTATAGCATTTATTAGCAGAAATATATATATATATATATTTGGGCGGCGCAGTGGTGCAGCGGTTAATGCTGTCGCCTCACAGCAAGAGGTTCTCTGGTTCAATTCTCGGCTGGGATACCTTCTGTGTGGAGTTTGCATGTTCTCCCTGCGTTCACATGGGTTTCCTCTGGGTACTCCAGTTTCCTCCCACATTCTAAAGACATGCTTCTGGAGCATTTCTCCCCGGGCCTCTGCTGAAAACAGGATCTGTGGAACCTAGTCGGACTTTCCCGGTCAACAAATGTTAAATAAATAAAAATAAATAAATAAAAAAATAAATATATATATTTATATAGTTTTTCTGTATAAATTAATCTTCCTGTATGTGTCATTATGAACTTATATTAGCTATTGAGTGATTTGAGGTGATGACGTGTGTCAGAGTATGCTGGATGGGTATGGATTATGTTTCATGATTATGCAGACTCAGCTGTATCTGACTAAATTTTCCTCTTTCTAATCATAGGGACAGTAGTGAATTACTAGGGTTGTTCACACAGTCAGATGGACAGCTGACATCTGCTGAGGTCTGTGCAGCTCAGCACAGTGTGTGCATATCCACTCAATCCCCGATTGCATGAATTTGTTGACTTACCCACTCATGTATTACTGCAGTGTGTTTACAACCACCATATTAAATTGTGATCACTTGTAGTAAATGATTTAGGAAACAACAAACTCAATCAAGTAAGAAATAAATAGTAAAAATGTTAGAAATTTTAGGGGCACTTAACATTGATGTTTGATAACGGTGTTCACTAGGAAAATTCTATCTTTTATTGATCTAATGTTCAGATGACAATGATTCATGTAAACAATGATGAAATGAGTGTCATTTATGAATGGGAATTCCTGTCAGCAACACTGGAAATATATGTGGAAGTAATCATAATAACAATGTGAAAGATATTTTAGAAATTCATTTTAGTAGCATTTAATGATTATGTCACACAGGATATAAGTGCATACTTTGAATTGTCAGTAGTCTGATATACTGCATTAATGTCTGATGTACTGCAGTAATACATTGTTGCATTAACAGGCATGCTGCTTTACTTGGGGATTTCAGAGTGTCACTCCTGAATGAAAAATTACATTATATACACAGGAAAGTATCAGGGGAAGGATGCATGTTTGTTAGCAAAGTGCTTCCAATAGTAGTACGAATGTACTGCTGATACTTCACAGATCACTGCAGCATAAAGTTAGCTTGCTGGACTGCGACTTTGTATGTGTATGTGAATATGGGTGCTATGCTATAAAACCTGGTTTTGTACTCAGATCTTTGATTTAGTTTTGATGAAAGCAGGTGAGCTTTCATTGCTGTGTTATTTGGCTGATGAGTGGACAGAAAGTTTCAACATAACACCTTGGCATGTTGTTTTAGGTACAGGGAAAGGACAATTTTAGCCATGAGTAGAACTGCATCCTTATGGCAGCCCTTAGAACATATAGCAAATGGCTTTTTGGAAAAGGTGAACCTAAACAAGCTGAGAGGGCATGGGCTTGGAACCAAATGGTTACAGATAAATGTTCTGTTGGTGGAAGGAACTGCATATTAATGCAGTGCAGGAAGAGGGACAAAGATATGGTAGGATGTGCCAGAGCATAGGCAAGGCAGAATGTAATTGCCTTTAGCACTACTTGTGTGGTGCATCTCAAGCACTTACTCCTTTAACACCTGATGGTGAGTACCTCGTCTCCAATGTGTGACACAGATAACAATGTCACTGGCATAATCAGAAATGGTGTGGACACTGACTATTATCCATGTCTGGAGCATCAACAGACATCTGCTCAGGATGATTAGTTTGAGAATGTAACATATTTATATAGAGAACTGAATGCTGAAATGTAATGATTACATGTAACACATAATAATTACTATTAACAGGTGACCTCTTCACTTTTGCACATAATAATATTGAATAAAGTGTGCATGGAAAGTGTCCCCCATACCTACTTATACAGCACATAGTGGCATACGTCAGTATCTGAGTAGTAACATAGTCAACTAATTCTTTACAAGATCAGCAGTAGAAACAAGTTGTTGTACCAGACTTATAAATTCAGGCAATATCAGTAGCAGAATGGCTGCTAATGATTATGATGATGATGATTATGATGATCCTATCTAACCTACTTCTTCTGTTCCTCTCACTTTTTCCTTGGGATCTCACTATATTTTGAGTTTCTACTACTTACCTATGGTCTTGGTATATTTATTTTGGTCTGCTCTGAAATACTACTGCATATTAGGGACAAGATTAATGTTCTTATCTCTTTTGAATATTTTTGTCTCTCTCAACTTTGGTACTTAGCAATGTTAACTTTTATTATTTAATTATATATAATTTGCAATCTCCTACTCAGTGGTGGTCGGTGACTTCATAGGTTCATAGGTTCATAGGATGATACTAGGCTATTTGCCCAGAGGCTCTTATAAGCCTAGCCAAGAATTTTGCCCATGTTCCGTCAAAGTCAACACCTGTTTCCACTGTCCAGCAGGGACACAGGTGGGATCCCAGGTGTATATTTTCTGTTTCCCATCCAGTCGTGAGGTTCGAACCATGAACCATAAATTTTTAATGAATGACAGGAACAGTGACTGTTGTTAATATTGTGCTCCACCAGCTATACTTTTTGCAGGCAATAAATTCTATATGTGCATATTGTGTGTCTCCAGATTTATACATTATTTATATAAATCTGGTTGACATACCAGGTATTTATGCATTTATTAATAAAATCAATGATGTAATCTTTGTGTTTGTTGTATAAGGCATGATGTGGTAATATTTCATCTAGCCACCTAAATGCCTCTTTCAATGGATGAATTTAGGTTAGGCTCTTCAAAATTAGTAACTTATTCCTCTATCCCACAGATAAAAAGTCCTTGGCCATAACCAACATTTACTGAGGGACCTTTTTCCTTCATAGCCCATCATCCAGACTATATCATGATCTCAGTTTAACATTTTGTCTCCCCTTCCTTTTTTCTTTCACCGACCTGCTCTTTTCATTCCACATATGCCGGTGGTTTATATTTTCTTTGAAGTTCTTTATTTTCATGGTCCTTAGTCCAGATTGAAGCCACAATATATAACCACCCTCTTCTCTTGTTTGTAATGTCGGTGTCTTGATATCATTTGTGACAGTTATTTCATGCTACTAGAAAACAAATGGCATTTGATAAACTTCAGTGAGACAATTACAGTAACAGAGGCACATGTGTGAAAATGGCAAAAGGCCAAAAGGCCTGAAAATGTAAAATGCAATCAAAGGCAGAACAGTTTCTCAGTCATGTACTGATGTGATTAACAGTAATGTATGGCCTCTTCAGGCTTCAGAATTGCACTTCAAGACCTGGAGAAATAGACCACGTATACAGGAGAGTATGTTTTATTTAATTCATATTAGGAGCAAGCTTTTGCTTATGTGATTTTTTTTCTTACTTTTCTTTTGACATGATAATCCTTGTTACTCTAACGTAGTGAGAAGAAAACAGAATTGATAGGTAAAAATCAGAAAAAAAGATGATTACTGTTAAATATTTCAAGGGTAATGCAATAGCTGTTTAACTACTATCATATATTAAAAAATACCAGTCCTTCATATTTTTATTTAAGATTTTTAATTCTCTAACATTTCTAATTGAACTACTTTCTGTTTACCTTCTTAAGAATAACTAGTAAGTGCTTCTGCAATCTCCCCACTGACTATATTGGTACCTCTGTCAGATTTTAAGCTATATATATTTACAGATTCTATGGCAATATTTCATTCTCAACTTCAAATCAAAGGGGAGCTGCAGGAGAGAATTTAATGGGTGGGGCCAATGGGAAGGGGTGTGACCAACTACAAAGGGGTGGAGCTATGCTCAAAACCACAAAAACTAGGATTTTAATTAAATACGCTGCCCTAGGTGCCAAACCATCATTATGAGAGTCCAATCAAGACAAAATGAAGTTTAGAAGAAAACATATTTCAATGCACTGGCTACATGACAGCTTACTTAATATCTAGAGGGAAATGAAAAGGTTGTGAGGCATGAAAAAATAAATTATTTTTAAATAGATTACTGGAATGCCAGTCAAAATCAAGTATAAAAAAAACAACTAGCACTCAGCTCAAACCACTACTCCTTGCACTGCAGTTCTAATTATAATTTATATTCAGCTTTATAAAAGTACCAAGCAACATGCTGAAAGTAGCAATCTATGTGATACTCCTACTTGTAAAAATGTTTCTTGTCCAAAAAAGACCTACTGCCTGGCAACAACTATCTACTTGTTTCATGGGGAAAACATGATCAAAGTAAAAAATGAGCAGCAAACAAAAAACAAGCTCAAGATAAATTGCTTAAAGGATTACTGCACAGGTTATGGGCCACACATGATAGACTGGCATTCTGTTTCGTTTTCTGGTAAAGCCTGCAAAGATGACTGCAAGTTTCCAACAAATGTAGTGAGCTTCTGAAAATACTGCATTTCTGTCCTTTATTACAAATATTGCCATATGCATTTCAATAACTTAGGCTTATACATTATCTAGTTATGTAAATATCTGCATGGCAACAACAAAAAGGCTTTCAATGTTGGTAATTCTTTAACAGTATGCTTATTAAAGCTTACTTGCATCTTACAATCTCAGGCAAGCTTACCTGATGGTCATTAAAGCATTGCTACTTAAACACAGAGCAACAGGCACTGCAACAGCATGCATTTTCTGAATAATAAGAAGCATAAATCAACAGTATAAAAATATGACAGAAAAACAGAACATTCTGCAAAATCAAGTACAGATGAAAAGCCACTGTAGTACTTGTGTCTACCTTGGATGGGGGATACTCTGCACACTTACACTGCATAACTGCTCCTTGCCTTGCTTGGACAGATCCAGAGTAACCACATGGGGGAGTGGGGTGCAATAAGCATGTCACAATTTGAAATGTTTCTGGCTGATGGTGATGGTCCTGACACATTTGTCATACCTCTCAACCACAGAGCAAGAAATCTGGACAAAGCCATTAATAAAAGTGGGACAAAGTCCAAACAATAAGGACAATTCTTAAATATTGCTCTTATAAATCTAGAAAGATAAGTAGGTCTTGCATTAGTATGAATTTTGTGAAGGGTACGGAATCTAAAACTCAAATGCCTGTCATTATTTTCTAACTTCACTCTTTAATGATTTGCCACTAATTTGCCAGAAAACTACAATTTTAATAAAAATGTCTAAAAATGTGATGCAGAAATATAAAATAACCACACAATACAGCTGGGAACTCATTAAAGAAGGGAAAATGTTTAATATTAGTACTGTTAAGTTGAGCAGCTCACAAAATAAGAGAATCTGCATGCATTTCTGAAATAAACATAATCTATAACTCAGATCATTACAATTATTTATTAATTGTAAACCCTCTACATTTCTTCCAAAATTGCAATTTTGCAGAGGGATTATTAGGAGGAGAGAAACATTTTGAGCCAAAGTTGAGGAGAGCTGAGAGGTCTGGGTCTACCTAATTCTATAAAGCGATTTAGTTGTGCGTACCTCTCAACTTCTTAATGCAGGAAATCTGGACAAGACCAAATATATTGGGGTAACATAAAGACAGTACTAAAAATTGCTCTTGTATAAACTTAGACAGTTGATAGAATAACAGGTCTTGCTTTAGCATGCATTTTTCTGAAAGTATGAAGTCTGAAACTCAATGTCTGTCATTATTTAGTGACTTCATTCCTAAATGAATTGCCAGAAAACCACAAATTCTATGAGGAACAAATCAAAGAAGCAAAAATCTATTCATTCTGTGAAAATCTGGACAGTTGAGAGGTATAGTTCAGCTGGGGATGTCTTTAGTTTGCCACCCTCCCCCCCTCACAAAAACATGGTCAAATGGGGCCTCCCCCTGCAGCCATTCCAATGTCCTGTTACTTGGCTATTTCACCCCATTTACCATAAACACTGTAATGTGCATACTACTTTACTTCTATGATGATTTGGATTTCATTTAAAAGTTTTATTTTACATTTTACAGCACAAATACTAATAGACATCTGCTAAACAAAGCAATGCAGTCTCACAATGTAAATAGACTTAGCATTAAAACGTCTCTTCCGAAACTCACATTCATTGAAAAAGCATTGAATCCCACATTCAAAGAAAATACATCTGGCCAGTGGCAGATAAAGATTAATTTTGGGCTGTTTTCAAATCATAGGCTCCTTGCACATGAAACCTACATGTGTTCTTTGATACACCTTCCTGATTGTATTAAATTATATTCCTTGTATAATACACTACAGTTGTTAGAAGGCATTTTAAATTTATTGTTTTGAACATTTTTCCAGTAAACAATGAAACAAAATGCATGCATTGATAATGACAGAACTGCCCAATTCAGAACATTTCCATCATAAAAGTCTACTCAAACATCTACAATCCACCAGTATCAGTAAATATGCACAATCTCTGTAGAAGTAAATTTCATCTAAATAATTCCACATTAAAGAGATCTGTAACTAATGAAAAGGTTGCTGCTAGCAAACAACTTTATATTTCATTGTTTCATCTACAAATAAATTGCTTGTTGCCCTTGAGGCATAAATTGCCCATGTTAAATTAAAAATGATAAGATAGCAATATTGCAATATGGAATGGATGGCAAACTGATAACAGGTTCATAGTTACTAGGTATCTCTGCCAAAGCGGACATTCTCAGGACTGCAGCATCCACATCCTTTAAAAGTACAACACAGTACAGTATCAGCAATGCATCTACATACTGTGGGAGTAGATCCCACAGCCTTCTGTACAGAAAGCAAATACACTTCCTGTTGTGCTATTAACAATGCAAGCATACTCAGCATAAGCAGAACTAAACTTGTCTTCCCTTGAAGCTCTTAGGTTCATATGTTTATAGATTCAATAGTGTGTACTAGGCTAATGGCCATGGAGCCTTTATAAGCCTAGCCCATAGGATTACCATGGCATCATGTCACCTGACCTTAGTTCCCAGTACCTCTGTCGAGTAAAGCTACTGGAGTGATCCCTGGGGTGAATTTTTTATTTACCATCTACTCATCAAGATTTCTCTTGAAGAGGGCCAGTAAGGTGCTCTGTTTGACATGTAAGGGAAGTTTATTCCATAGCATAGGCAGACTCTGGGTTATGAACCTGTCTGTCCAGCATGTTCTGTTGATTGTGGCAATGAGTTTGACGTCTCTGGAGCATGTGGTGCAGAGGGATTGGGATTTCTTTAGATATAGCATTTCTCACAGAGCTGGGTCAGACATGACTTTGTAAGTCAAGCAGAGATTGCCTCTAAGTAGGTGATATGAGACAAAGAATAGTTGGAATTTTTTGACTCTGTCCATATAGGACAAATGTTAAAGGTTTAGGATCCTCTTTGTGAGGTACTTTTGTGGCCTCTCCAGTTGTTGCAGGTGTTTAGTGAGGTACATGCCAAATGGGGCATTGTACTCAATGATTGGCCTAATGAGGGAAGAGTAGAGGGAGACAATGACCTCTTTCTTCCTGGATGCAAAACCCTTAGTAATGAGATGTGCCACATAGAAGGACTTTCTGACCACAGTGGCAATGTGGTGGTCAAAAGAGAGGTTGCTGTCAACCGGTGTTCCCTGATCTCTTATAACACCGTCTGTGTTCAGTGGACTACCATTGATGTGGTAATTCATGGGAACCATGTTTTTCCCAAAGGGGATGACGACACATTTTTTGGCATTGAGCTTAAGGCCATTGTTCTGACACCAGTCGTTGGTCTCAGTGAGGCCTTTCTGTAGGATGTCAACATCAATTGGGGAGTTAATAATAGCTCCGAACTTGCAGTTGTCTGTGAACCTTGTCAGCCAGAGTCCCTTTGTGTTGGCCTGGACTTCAAAGAAGTTGATATCAAACAGGGGAAGAC
This sequence comes from Protopterus annectens, assembly GCF_019279795.1. NCBI lineage: Eukaryota > Metazoa > Chordata > Ceratodontiformes > Protopteridae > Protopterus > Protopterus annectens. The sequence goes on from NC_056737.1 coordinate 1,223,055,239, forward strand.
CCAGGACCAAACCCTGAGTGACTCCACTCATGACTGGTCAGCAGTCTGACTTGGAGTCAGCTACTTTCACACTGTGGGTTCTACCTGTGAGCCAGTTTGCAACCCACCTAGTGCTATAGGGGTTGATGCCTAGCTTAGTGAGTTTTTATATGATTCCTGAGTGGGAATGGTATCAAATGGCTTGGCCAGATCAAGGTAGGCTGTATGAACCACCTTGCCTTCACCCACAGCTCTGGTGACTGACTCAAAGAAGTCAATCAGGTTGAGCAGGCATGATCTACCCTCCAAAAAACCAAACTGTGTGGGATCCAGAGTTTGGAGATTCCCTATATCCCTGTTTATTAGATCCATGATGATGCGTTCCATAGCTTTACATATCAGACTCGTCAGGCTAATTGGACAATAGTTCCCAGGGTCTGTAGATGCTCCTCCTTTGTGGAGAGGGATGACTGCAACAGTGTGCCACTTGGTAGGGACAAAGCCTGAGGTGAGGCTGTGACTGAACACAGGATACAGGTGCGGTGCCAGTTCACTCTGTAGGTCATGTAGAACACAGCCAGGAATATTGACAGGTCCCATAGAAGCTGCATTTTTGGCCTTGGACAATGCTGTTTTAACCTGTGTAGCAGTAATACTGGGTGCCTGGCAGTCTTCTAGTATTGTAATTGGTCCTTTGGGGAGGGGTAAAGTTGGCACTGAATCTGTCGGCCAGTATATTGGCAATGTCTGTAGGCTTGGTATAGGAGGTACCATTCTGCAGTAGCTCAGAGCAAATCTAGGTATTGCTGTAGAGATTCTTTACATAATACTATAGAAGGCCTTATGGTTGTCTTTACTATCTGCTACAATTATGTTTTCATAGCTATAGATATGTGAAAATATGAGGGGGGAATCATCAGGATTAAAACAGAAGCATGTGAACAAAAATGGATTTTGTATTTTCAGGCAGAAAAAGTGCCTGCTATAAATGAAGCTGTTTCCTTGAAACCTTTTTTGTATACATGTCCTTTTAAGCATTAGCTTGTGCTGTTTTTTTAAGAGTTAATTAGTTTTAGCAGCTGATTAATTTGCTACTAGCAGCTTTCTGGTTGGATGTTATTTTTTTATATCCGTGTGATTTTGTACTATGCTAGTGTCTGAAGAAGCGGGCTTGAACCATGAAAGCGCTTACCTCGTTATATTAATGTTCTTGTGCTTCTGTCTACTTGGGTCTTGGCATTGTTTTTACTTTTTTGGATTTATTTTGCACTATTGCCTTGGCCTATAGTTCAGTTGCATTTTACTTCTCTGTAATCTAGGTATTGTATGAAATTGCCTTTTAACAATATTAGGGAAAATATACCTGGGATGCTTGCTTTCATTAACTAAAAGTCCATTTCTCCATCAGTCTTTGCAATATAAGGAGGTAGTGATGCCTCCATTTAACTGACTTTTAACTAAAACATCCCAAAAGTCAATTTCAATAGATGAATATTTCAGGGTAAATTTTAAGAAATTAGTAGTAGATTCTAAAGAGTAGATTCTAAATGTGAAATAATCTTCACCCCCTGACATAATAAAAAGACATTGTCAACAAAACATGTATAGAATTTAATATGGCCTGAAAGTTCAACACAAAAAAAGATGCTTATCCTCCCAAAAATACATAACCAAATTGACATATGAATCCGCACATGGGGTGCTCATAGCGACACTCCATTTTTGCAATTATAGTTGTTGGTTAAATATGAAAACATTGTGCTCTAAAATCAGGTCCAAGAATGTGCAAATCAAGTTAACAATGTTATTAGTAAAAGCACGTTCAACAGTTAAAATCTCCCTTATGGTTTCTATGCCATAAGCATTAGGAATGGATGTAAACAAATTCTTCATGTCTAAAGTAACCATCAAATATGAACCATGATCTAAATCATGAAAGGAATCTGTTAAATCCTTAAAAAATGTGGAGTATCTTGTCTGTTCCTTGCATCCTCCAGTTTTGGCATCTTGGAATTGTTTGGTGGTTTTGTTCTGCAGTATTTTATAATTAAAATGAGTTATGCCCAGCATGATAACAACATTCATCATTCTCTAAACAAATAAGTAAACAAAAAACAACAGACAGCATACTGGAAAACCAATAAAACAAACAAACAAACAAACAAACAAACAAACAAAAAAACGCTGCTCGGGAAGAAACCACCAGATTTTATTACAAAACTTAAAAGGTTTAAGCACTTTCATTCAAAAAAGAATTGAACTTCATCAGAAACACAAATCTACATACAAAATCTCCTTAAATAATCTTTCTTTAAACATGGCACCAAAAAGGCTCTTCAGTTTCTTAAAGTGATATACTTTTTTTTTTTAAGTTTTTAAAAGCCTGCCAACTAAACCAAGTAAAGCAAGAACACTTAATAAAATTGTTAATGCATAGATAACTTTAAATAATATGTACTAAACATGTTGCAAGAGAGAAAATAGAAATAGATTGTTAAATTGGGTGAAATATACCACTACTAAATTCTTAAAATAACAAATAAGGTGCTCATGATGAAAGAAAATAAAATATCCATACTAATGAAATGAAAAATATAAATAAAATTAACTAATACATAGTGATCTCACCTTTAAAACAGGTTTTAGAGAGATCAAGTTGTTAATTCCTGGGGGACTGGTGGAGTCTAACAAAAACTGCCAATACAACTCCCTTCATTCAGGCAAGTTTTCCCAGTCACCACCTAAGGGTTTCTGTTCAAACTTCTCCAGATTGGAAAAGGCAAATATTTTAAAAACTTGACATTGCAAAGAAGCTTATACAAACAAACAATTAAAAGGAAAAATTAAGTTTACTAAGTCAAATCTGTGATAAAGATAGCCTCCCAGACAAAGGACAACCACAAGGCTTTGTTTAACTATGTCGGAAACCTCAAAGGCAGCATACAGCAGTATGCAGAACTGATTGTAAATGAAGCTACCTACATGAAACCAGAATAGGTGAGAAATGAAATGTCCTACAAATGCTGCTCCAGTTTTACTCCTCACCCCCTGGCTGTCTCCTAGGAAATACCATAAAACATAACCTCTCTATCACTAGGGAGCAGATCCTTGATGCACTGACTAAGCCCAAGAACATCACATTGATGGGCCCCAGTAATATGCAGGATGCCTCCTAAATACCATGAAAGATGATCTATTGGGAGCACCGGAGTCACTGTTTAAACATAGCCTCCAGACAGGCTTTGGGTCATGTGATTGGAGAACTGTAATGGTCATCCCTCTACACAAGGGTGGGTCATCAACGCCCTCCAGGAGCTACAGTTCCGTGAGTCTGACTAGTCTCATATGCAAAGCCGTGGGAAGAATCATCATGGAAATGACATAGAAAACATTCAAATATCCAACCCAGTTTGGTTACACCAAGGGCAGATTATGACTACTCAACCTGGTGGGCTTCTTTAAGAAGGTCATCAAGGCAATGGAGGAGGGCAAAATGATATATGCTGCTTACCTAGACCTGACTAAAGTATTTGATACAATACCACACTCGGGCATTGTAAACAAACACAGATATAGGCATACACCCCTATGCTACATCCCGGATACCTAGATGGCTCTCAGATAGGATCCAGGAAGTTAGGATTAGGGAGACAACCAGCACAAATAGGCCAGTCACTAGTAGAGTCCTGCAGGGCTCTGTGCTGAGACAGCTCCTTTTTGTTATTTACTTCTCATGATTGCAAACTATGAGCGGTCATTGAATCTTCACAACAAGCTAATATCCTACAGGAAGAACTAAGATGGACAAATGACTGGTGTCCAAAGCTATGACTTTTAAAACTCAGTGTTAAGAAATGCATAATAGTACACTTTGGGAAGTCAGTCACCCAAGGAAATGACCTCATTGATAGCACTCATCTGAGAATAGAAGGAGTAGTCCAGGATTTGGGTAGATATTTAGAGAGTAACTTGGCTGTCAGCCAACATGTGTATAATCTAGTAAGGAAATCATTCTATGTTGCTCAATTTATAAGCAAGGTCATAGCATCCAGTTCCAAAGAAGTCATTGTTCCACTGCATTTGGCCATCATCAGGCCTATCATGTACAACATACCCTTCTTTGGTATATAACTGACCAGGCAAATTCAGCAACTGAAATGTCCACAAAGGCTGCCTGACAAGGCAAATTCAGCAACTGAAATATCCACAAAGGCTGCTCAGAAAAAGCACACAAAGTGTAAAGGGCATGTGCTATGCAGGACATCTCAAAGCCCTATCTCTGTACTCTTTTTCCTACAGACTATCGAGAGGCTATTTATGCCAGGCATACAAGGCATCCCTGGATCTCACTCTGATGGACTTTTTGCATATCTGTAAATCAAATGGTTTCAGAATTACTCAATCTATTTAAAATTTGTTTGGAGGGCCAGGCATGTGTCTTAGACAATTCCTCTTCTCTGTTAGAGGCTTCTCATCCACATGAAGCAGAACTCTTCCCTAACCCTATTAAAGGGAAACCTGTACCAGTGGATGAGAAATAGGAACTATACCCTGGGTTTAGCACTTAAGTCTCTAATATACAGAAGCAGCCTACAAATCTTGGCCTAGCTTACAAATGCTCTTTAAAATAACCTCTAAGGCACGTAAACTTGTGGGATACATTTTGGATGCTTGGCTAGGCATATAAAGGCTTTTTACAAACTACATTAGGCAGAGCCCCTCACTAAGACTCTTCAAGAGAACCTTGACCAGTGGATGGGTAACAGAAAATACACCCTTGGGATCATTTTATTGGCTCTGCTTGACAGAGGATCAGTTCATTAATCAATGGGGCAGTGGAAGCCGACACACTCTGGCTAGGCTTATAAATGCCCTCGGGCAGATAGCCTAGTATCTACCTATGAACCTATGAACCTAAAGGCCCCATTGGTTATTAGACTAGTATACACTTATGAACTCATGGTACAGCAATTCAGCAAGAAGGATGCACAGAAAAAGCACTCTGTATTATTCCTAAAGTTGCAAAAGAAACAGCTTCTCATTGGAGGTTTGTTTCTGATGTGTCTGTAGTTAGAGTTTCCAATACTGAAAATGGTTTTGATATTAACTTAGTCTTTTTTAATGCTGTAGGAGTAATCACACAGCTCTGTGACAGAGTTTGTAAATTAAATAATGATCTCTCCAATAAAATACATCCTCAGTAGACCTGTTTAACTCCCCCCCTCCCAAAAAAGCCTGGCTGTTAAAGTCATGTCCTTGCAGTGATTTGTCAGACATGAAGAAAACACATCCTTAGACCTAATATCTGACAAAGTTGAAAGTACTGAACATTGATGAAATGAGCCTAGCAAAATACATATTAACAGAATAGTAAAGGAGTGATGGAACCAACCTACACGTTAGCTATACTAATTAATCGTCAGTGTTTGGTGAGTATCAAACAGAGCCTCAGTAGAGACATTAAATGAACTTACCGGTTGTTACTAAGGACTATAAACCCTATTGCCAAACCAATGGTCAATAAGTGTTTTAAATATGTTGAAATTACAGGCCTTCCTGATTTCTGTTGGAAGATCATTCCAAAATTTCTAACTCTGTGATGAAAGGAGCTTCTCCCCAAAGAAGATTGTCAGACAGACATATTTACAAAAAAATATATTATTTTTGGTACCCTGACTTTGCTGACTGAATTTGAGACCCAATCTGCCTGATAATACCACATTATTTAAACTTTTATATACAAGAATGAGGTCCCCCTGTAAAGAATCTCTAACACAGGAATACAGTGATAGCCGTTTCAGTCTGTTTTCTGTAACTATAATTGTTAACACCATCGAACTGTCTCTTAAAATATTTTTGAATTGATTCCAGTCTGGATATTTGGACACAGATGTAAACACAGGCAGCACCACAATATTCTATATTTGGTTGTACTCCATATTTGATGTGGTAAGGGCACACAGGTCATAGGCAATCAGGAAGATGGAGTGAATAAATGTAAGAAAAACTTTGGGGGGATCCATAGCCACATGCTTACAGGGGTGTGTGTAGCTCAGAAAGGGTTGCAAAGATGGATGACTGAAGACAGGGCTCAGGTACAGATGGGATTAGATCACAAATATATTGGCTATGAAACTGTGGGAGGCATAATATGACCCCAGGTGTCCATCTCAGATAGAGGAGGCTGTGTTCTGATTCACTACTTCTGCACCTTTAGGTAAGGTATAGAACAATGTGAACAGAGTAAGGCACAAACAGCACTCCAGATGACCAATATTGTACAGAAGGAGTACGTGGAACACATTATAGCTGTACGTTATTGGTCACAAATAAGTTTATACTGTTGCCAGGATTCTGGTCACACAACAGTCCCACCCCATAATGCCTTACTTGAACACTATACAGACCTGTGATACTGGGTTATGGTAATCATGGCACCTCATGTTGACTCAGTCACTCCTGTGATCAGTACAGGTGTACAGGTGTTATTACACATCTGATGTGGTTGCTCATTGATCATAGACTTATGTCCACATTTACAGGTTGAGTCATGGTACCCAGGGAAAAGATGAGCCTAAAGCAGCTCTTCCAGGCAGAGACCAAAATTCTACAGCAGACCTTCCACTATCATGGGCAGTAGATACTGGACACTGAAAAGAAAGGGAAAGTACTGTATGATAGTGTGTGGAATAAACTGGTGGTAGATGTGAGTGCAGTTGGTGGCTGCAAAGCAGTTCCTCGGGTCTATAGCAGAGACACTGATATGATCCTGCATACCTGTTAGAAGACCCACTACATTGCACAAAAAAGGATGGCTACAGGTAGGAGTCCATCATTACAGACCACCCTTACTGCTTTCCCTAAGAACAATGAAAGGATTATAACAGCTGGTGGAGGATTGGGTTTTGAGGATGAACTGCATGCATCAACCTGTGTCTCTATTGGGGATGCTTCTGGTTGGCATTATAGTATGTCAGTAACACAGATTAGGCACATGTCTGTATTCTAAGGATGTGGTAGTCAATACCCCCATACATCCTGTACAGACAGATCTGGGATGCATTTACATAGGAATACCATGCAGGGAACATTTGTTTACATACTTTGCTAATCAGATATTGGTACAAATGATGCATCAGAGGGTGGTGGGATTGTCAAGTACCAGTACTCTTCACAAGCATGTTCATCGGTCCACTTCTGCAGGTGCTAGACTCATACAATCCTTTGACATGGAACAGGGCATACCTGATATCAGTGCTGCATTGGAAATTGATGGTGACAACAGCATTATGGTAACACAGCCTGAGGACACAGTGTCAATGTTGGCAACAGTCACTGTGGAAATCACAATGTCACAGACATCCATTAACATAGATCTGTTACCTAAGGAACCCACAATAACCTCTCCAGAGCCCATTAAAAGACAAGTCATGCCCTGCACCTCTACTGAGGTAACATTCTTGTCCCATGTACAGTGGGTGACAAAGCAACCATAGAATGTGTGGACAGGGTTCAGGATCAGTGGACAGGTGACTGCGCCCACTAAACCTAATGGTCACTTGCTAACATGGGTATCACAATAGGCATTACAAAATGGAAGTGCAGGACCATATTTTGCCATAGGTAGATAATTTTTGAAATGTGTGGACTGCATATTGAAGTATGGAATGGCTGTGAATACTTGCCTCAAATGACTGGTGTGCAGGACAGGCACCTAAATACCACCACTGTCACCCTGGATACATCTGCCTACATTTACTGAGGTTTTATTTTTTATTATTTATTTTATTTTTGTTGACCGGGATTGTCTGACTGAGCTGAAGAGCCCTTTTTCAGTGGAGGCCCAGGGTTAACATCATTCTTCTGGCTTTACTCATCTGCCCCTATTGAGGGGCAGACAGGTCATGTTCACATACTGCTGATTGTTTCAAGCCACCAACTATTGGTGTGCCTGGTGAATCATAGTGTGGCCTCCTGCACATAACCTGACCTTCATGGCAGTCAGACCCATGGCACTGCCAGGTGGTCAAGGTTTTAAGGATTGCCAATGTCTTTGCAGCAGTTGTTGGAGCCAGTGCCACTACTCAGAGAGGACGCAGCTATGGCCAAGTGCATTCATGGTCTGCATTTTTTCCGTCTGAAGTTTCACAACACATCTGTATCACACACATATACCCACACACACACACACACACACACACACACACACACACACACACACACACACACACACACACACACACACACACACACACACACATGCTAGCATGTCCAGACAGTGCAATCACAGCTACAGGAGTTGTATCCCCAGCACCCATTTGGAGCACAGCTTAGTGCTACTGGACCCAACCTGTCTCAGGAAGCATTACCAATTCCCTACACAGTATATTCAGCTCCCTAATCCTTGGTCATATCACAGTCTCCTTTCTACATCCTTAGTTATCCCACCCAATGCTGTACCCATTGCTGATTACTATCACTGTGCATCTCCACACTTAATCATACGATGACTGCTGCACCCAACCCTCACAACTCTGTTATATAGGTAGGTGATGTCCGAAGCACTGTAGAGCATTGACTGCATATAGTACTTTGAACCAGGCATTGTCTCTTTGCCCCCTACCACAGTATATTGCACCATCCTCTGTCTCACTTGTTCTTCTTCTGCAGTTGGGTGCACCAGCAGCTCCTTTACAGCAACTCCTCATCTGCTGGCTCTAGTCTGCTTCATTCTCTAATTGCAATTTCATGCTGTATGCATTTGTGAACCATCATGTTTTATAAAAATTGCTCAGATAACCAATATCTTGCTGCAAGTCTGCAAGAAATACTATGTCATACAACCAGAGGAATCAAGGCAATAAAAACAGATCTTCCTTAGTCCAAACTCATTGATAATGTTTTGGATCTGTGACATTGCAGTAATATATCTCAACCATGATCTTTGGGTTGTTAAGGATGCCACAAGCCCCCTGCCCATCTATATTAATAAATGTGAACTCTAATCCTAACCATGTGCTGGCTCCTAACCCTAAGCATACACCTTATTTTAGAAAACAAAAATAAACTTTCCATAACACTAGCACTATTCAGGAATAGCGTGGCTGAATTTAGTAGTAGAGTTTTGATAAATCAATAGCAAAAGAAAATGATTTTTCATTTTACATTCAAATTTTGTTTCAGTGTTATTTTTTTTTTATAGTAAGTACATTTTCAATATGCTGCATTGATCAGATCAACATTCCCAATATAACTTATAAACTGTGTAGTCGTTGGTGCTCAGAAATTAAATGCTGGTGATGAGGATCTGATTTTTAACATCTACTTGAGCCAATGGCTATGATGGGCATCATTGAAAATATATTTTGATTATTTTTTTAACAAATATTTAAAAAATAATCTACCTGTGAGTATCGTGTAGTTTTATTGAAGGTAATTTAAAACAATCCTTTATTCGTTAAACAGAATTGTCAAGATCCTATAAAGTTAAATATAGAATCTCAGCTCTGATCCTTGTATTGCCATAGGAATTATTTTGATTTTGAAATTTGTTTTGATTCTCATTGTAATTGAATATTTACATTTTGTATTTTAAAATTTTCTTCTAGGCTGAGACTGAAATTGGTCATGTGTGATCAGTTCTCTACCCTGGTTAACAAATTCAGAATAACATTAAACACAAAATGTTTGTTCCATATTAGCTTGTTTTCATGACATATGTTTCACTTTTAATTATATTTTATTTTCCGTTTTTGGTAGAATTGCTCAACGTTTTTGATGACTATTTCTGGTATAATGGTAGAGGTGTTTATTTCAGAATCTCAAGATACAAGGTTTGATTCTCACTTTGTAAAGGGGAAAATGGCTAGGCTTGAAATGACTCATAAGGACAGTTAACCCAGTACTCACCTATGATTCTATTTATTTATTTGTTAGACAGGTGTCACAATCCAATGTTGGATATATATATATATATATATATATATATATATATATATATATATATATATTTTTTTTTTTTTTTACTTTATTTCTTTTTTTTTTTACCTGTACTATGTGCTTCTGTATTTGTGAAATTAGTATATTTCTGCAAGGGGGTAAGAATGACTAAAACTCTAAAAATACTGACTTAGGTCTCTGTTGTGTAGAACACATTCCTTTTTAGCTCTCTAGTAAGAAGAAGAATTAGCTTTCCAACATTTCTATGGTTTCAGATTGCTTAAACAATAAACACTTCAACATGTGAATAAACGCTTCTATATGGGTTCATAAATACTAGGCAATCAATCTACAAACCATTATATACCTAAATCATAACTTATATTCAAAATTTCCTTCCAGCCTTAAGGAGGACAGTAAATAGTAGAGCTGGGGAGAATTTGAGTTTCCCCATCCACTTATCTAGGTCTACCTTGAAGGTGGCAAGGGTGTTACACTGCTTGGCACATAACACAAGTTTGTCCCCAAGGTTGGGATTTGTTGTGACATGAATCTAGTCCACCAGTGTGCTTTATTAATTTGTTTGATTAAGATTTAGTTCCTGTAGCAAGCAATTGTTCTGTGAAGGAACAAGAAGGGAAATTGAGTTGGATCTTTTATGGATCAAAGGGCTGGACACAGCTCTCTGTATGGGCGTCTTAAAGAAACTGAGATGGCTGCCAGTATGTCTTAATAAGTCAGATTGTGAAGCTAATATATATATTTTTTCTAGTGACAAACTTCTGTGGTCTCTCAATTTGAGCTATATGTTTATGTAAATACATGCCAAAATGGGTATTATATTTATTATATTCTATAAAGGGTTTGATGACATATGAGTAAAAGGGAACCAGGACTTCTCTGGATCTAGAGGACATGCCCTTGTAAATGAGATGGGGCAGGTAGAAGGATTTCCTGATGCTCTGGTGATGTGATGGTCAAAAGATAAGGAATTATTAAAAATATTATATACAACTGGATATGACAACAGTGTCTAATTTAGAAGGATATGCTGACTAGATGGCATGGGAATTTTTTTTTACCAAAATTAAATATATTACATTTTTTTAATATTTAGTTTGAGACCATTGTCTGGTTACCAATCATTAACATGATCTAATTAATGGCGAAAACAAAACCACTGCACCAGATAAAGTCCAGACCAGGCTCCATGAATATAATGAAAGAAATCCAAGCAGGCAAAGGACATGAATCCAGTCCACCAGTGTGCTTTATTAATTTTTTTGATTAAGATTTACTTCCTGTAGCAAGCAATTGTTCTGTGAAGGAACAAGAAGGCAAATCGTGTTGGATCTTTCATGGATCAAAGGGCTGGACACAGCTCTCTGTATGAGCATCTTAAAGAAACTGAGATGGCTGCCAGTATGTCTTAATGAGTCAGATTGTGAAGCTAATATATATATTTGTTTCTAGTGACGAACCTCTGTGGTCTCTCAAGTTGAGCTATATGTTTAGGTAAATACATGCCAAAATGTGTATTATATTTATTATATTCAATAAAGGTTTTGATGACATATGAGTAAAAGGGAATCAGGACTTCTCTGGATCTAGAGGACATGCCCTTGTAAATGAGATGAGGCAGGTAGAAGGATTTCCTGATGTTCTGGTGATGATGGTCAAAACATAACGAATTATTAAAAATATTATATACAACTGGATATTACAACAGTGTTTAATTTAGAAGGGTATGCCGACTAGATGGCATGGACATTTTTTTTTAACCAAAATTAAATATATTACATTTTTTAATATTTAGTTTGAGACCATTGTCCAGTTACCAATCATTAACATGATCTAATTAATGGCAAAAACAAAACCACTGCACCAGATAAAGTCCAGACCAGGCTCCAAAAATATAATGAAAGAAATCCAAGCAGGCAAAGGACATGAATCTAGTCCACCAGTGTGCTTTATTAATTTTTTTGATTAATTCCTGTAACAAACAATTGTTCTGTGAAGGAACAAGAAGACAAATCGAGTCGGATCTTTCATGGATCAAAGGGCTGGACACAGCTCTCCATATGGGAGTCTTAAAGAAACTGAGATGGCTGCCAGTATGTCTTAATAAGTCAGATTGTGAAGCTAATATATATATTTTTTTCTAGTGACGAACCTCTGTGGTTTCTCAAGTTGAGCTATATGTTTAGGTAAATACATGCCAAAATGGGTATTATATTTATTATATTCAATAAAGGGTTTGATGACATATGAGTAAAAGGGAATCAGGACTTCTCTGGATCTAGAGGACATGCCCTTGCAAATGAGATGAGGCAGGTAGAAGGAGTTCCTGATGCTCTGGTGATGTAATGGTCAATAGATAAGGAATTATTAAAAATATTATATACAACTGGATATTACAACAGTGTCTAATTTAAAAGGATATGCCAACTAGATGGCATGGGAATTTTGTTTTTTTACCAACATTAAATATATTACATTTTTTTAATATTTAGTTTGAGACCATTGTCTGGTTACCAATCATTAACATGATCTAATTAATGGCAAACACAAAACCACTGTACCAGATAAAGTCCAGACCAGGCTCCAAAAATATAATGAAAGAAATCCAAGCAGGCAAAGGACATGTACGGCATATAACCAAATGATTTATTTAGTAAAAAAAGATGTAAGCTCTTTCACGTAGTACTCCTACACTTCATCAGGCATAAAATTCTATCACAAGCCTAAACATTTTAAACCAATCACTGCTAGCAATCTTTTTCCTCCAGTTAAGTAATTAGTGGAAACCAAGTGATTAAGAGTAACCTAACACTTTAGCAAAACAAGTACATTTGTAGTATGTTCCAACCACAGCTTATATAATAGATCTCACATATAATAAATTAGACATATAGTACAGATATCCAAACAAAATAATACGCATCATACATAAAACATTTTATCATGGTGTTGCAAATATACTGATGTTTTGGAAAATCTAATGCAGAACTGCACCAACAAAGACTGAAATAGTCCTGCCATCCACATAGTTAGCTAGGTATATACCTTATGTGAAGTTTACAATAGAAAAACCTGAACTGCTACATGGACACTAATCAATCTACTTAAATGTTCAAAAAACAAACACATAAACAAACAGAAAATATATGAAAAATAAATATAAACAAAACCAAGCATCATAGCAAAATTCTGCTAATATAATACATATATATATATATATATATATATATATATATGTGTGTGTGTGTGTGTGTGTGTGTGTGTGTGTGTGTATGTGTGCACTTCAGATGATCAAGTTGCTGAAATCTCGAAATGCATATCGTCGAGACCATATGATCGAGTTTCAGAAACTCGAAAATCTGAAGGGGGGTAAAAAACATTGTGGAAATACCTTAACTGAGGGATTCTGCAGGGGGCAAGCTCCACTGTAGCCCTGCTACTTAAATATACAAACTCCGACATTGTGCTACAGTGGGGAACAGGGAAATCTCCCATTCTGTACTGTCTGCTGAAGCACAGAATTGGAGATTTCCCATTTCCCCACAGTAGTGCGATCTCGGAGTTAGTATATTTAAGTTGGTGGGTGTGGGGGGGGTGCAGTGGGGCTTTCCCCCCCTACAAAAATGTTTGTACATGTTTTATTTTTCTTGTATGTGTTCACTTCTGATATTCGAGTTTTTGAAACTTGAACATATAGTCTCGAGCATATGCATTTCGAGATTTCAGCAACTTGAGTGTGTGTGTGTGTGTGTGTGTGTGTGTGTGTGTGTGTGTGTGTGTGTGTGTGTGTATAAAAACACAATAAAAACAGAAAATATATGCATAAATAAATAAATAATATATGAGGAATATATGTGTATATATATATATATATATATATATATATATATATATATATATATATATAAGCAGACACACCTACAACTACTATGAAAAGATGCATATCTAACAGCCAAGGCAAAGAGAGAAGGTTAGCAAATATAACTAAGCCATTTGTCCCTTAAAAAGGGTTTGAGTGACAAAGCTTCATTCAAACCCATACCCTTGTCAGCTTGTAGCAAAATAATCCAATTTTACTCAGTCTTATCAAGTGTGTTCCTATTATTCCCCAACCGTATAGTGCTTGGCAATATCTCTATGATGAAAAATACAAATTTATGAATGGGGCCTTCTTCAACAATATGTTTGGCAACAGCACTTCTGGTGTCTCCAGTGTTACTGTAATATATATACTTCCTGATCCTGTCCCTCAATGGTCTAGTAATCATGCCAACATAGAACTTATAACATTGAACACATTGAGCTAAATATATAACATTAGCAGATGAACAGTCAGCATAATACCTAAAAATATATTTTTTATATGTATCAGAATGTATAAAAATGTTCTTATTGGCAATATACTTGCAAAAATGTCAATGTCTACAACCAAATGTTCCTTGTCGCTTAAAAATAGTTTTGCTGGTTACCATGCCAGTTCTATAACAAAGCCTAAGTTTTAGTGATTTCAAATTTTTAAAAGTAACTTTTGGATATGTCTCCACAAATTGCTCTATCCCACTATTTGCAGTTAAGACATGCCAGTTCTTACGTATAATATCTATAACTTTCTTATTGTCAGAGGTATAAGATAGACATAATCTACATTCTTTTTTGTGATAACCATCCATCCTGTTAACCAGTGGCATATTCCTTTCTGAGAAATAAGGTTTGCCTCTTTCTTTAATAAGGCTACTTGCTGGAACACTGTACTATCATTGGTGGTAAGTCTAGAACTATGCAGAGCCTATCATTTCAAAATGTTTTTGAATACGTATGCAGGATGCATACTAGAGTATGATAAGAGGCTATTCTTCCTACATTCGTTCCTATAAACCTGAGTGTGTAGAACATGCCCTTCTTTTGTTATTTTGACATCTAAAAAATCAATCTCATAAAGAGATGTACATGTAGTAAACTTCAAGAAGGAGGTAATCTCATTTAAAAAAGGAACAAACTGCTCAAATAGTTCTGTGGAAGCTCTCCAGATAAAAATATATATCATCCACAAAATGACTATAATGTAACACATTTCTACTATAAGTAACATTATTCAACAGCACAGTATCTTCCCATTGTGCCATTACAATATTAGCGTAGCAGCTGGCACATGGTGTGCTCATGGCCATCCATATTGTCGAATATAAAATTTCCCTTCCAACACAAATACATTATTGTTAAGCACCAATTTCATCAACATAGTATGCATCCATTGTCAAAATCACTATGACTTTGCAAGAAATCTCTCAAATATTGGATGCCTACATCATTTGGCTGTTGTTGTTGTGTCTTTCGGCTTTTAGGGGTCGCCACAGCGGAACTCCGGTCCGCTAATGATTGGTAGTTGATTTTTACATGCCCAGTTACCAGCCCTGATGCACAACCTTCAACGAAGGTACGCCCATTCATGCATGTCTCCGCGCAGAAGACGCTATAGCTGAGAATCGAACCGGACAGCATCTTACTGTGAGGCGACAAAGCTACCGCAGCACCACCACCATTTGATATTCATGTAAATAATGAATGTACATCCATAGTAACTAACATATCTGTAGCACACAATGGCACCTTCTGTAACGTATCATATAGCATAGTAAAAAAATGCTGTGAGTCTTTTAAAAACAGTGGATGACTTCATTAATAAAGGATGTAGAGTTTTTTCTAAATAAATGGATATGGGCTCTGTACCCCAACCTCACCATGCCACAACTGGCCTACTGGTCAGATAAAGATTTATGGATTTTAGGCAAGCCCTTTGTATGGGGTATTAAGGGTTTCTCAAGAATACAGAAGTCCTATAACTCCTTACTAATATACCCGGAAGACAAACAGTCAAGTAACTCATAATAAATATTATTTAAAGGTTTTGTATCTCTGTAAGATTAGTAAGCCTGTAAGTACTACTATCTGACAACATTAAAGCCATATTTTTTATATAATCTTTACAGCTGAGAATCGCTATAGCTCCTCCTTTATCAGATGGGGAAATAGTAATGTCCTCATTGGGTTTGTAACTCCCATAGAGCAGATGTAGGGTTATAAAATCTGTTACATTTATTTATTGGATCATTCTAATACTGTAATAAATCATCACACATCCACAAAAATGCTTCTTTTAAAGAATGAAAATCAGGACAAAATACATTTGGTTTCCTCAATGCTGAAGGTTGCATAGCAGAATAAGAAAACATATAAAAGGAAAAACGTTGCTAGCAGTGATTGGTTTAACGGGGTTTAAAATGTTTAGTCTTGTGATAGAACTTTATGTCTGTTGACCGTAGGAGTACTACACAAAAGTGTTTACATGTTTATTACTAAATAAATTGTTTGGTTTTATGCTGTGCATGTCCTTTGCCTGCTTGGATTTCTTGCATTATATTTTTGGAGCCTGGTCTGGACTTCATCTGGTACAGTAGTTTTATTTTTGCCTGTGGTTACTTTTGATCCTTCTGCCCAGGTGCATGGCTGAAGGTTTGAATATCGAGTTGGATTTTAATCCTATTGCTGGTGCATCTTCCAGAGAGGACTGTTTCAGTAATCTGCTACACAATGAAGGTAATCCACTTTTATTTCTTGAGATGAAGGAGGCGAATGGAAATGATTAATTTCATGGTGTAAATTTACATGAATATCTAAAAGTTCATAGAGAGCTTGAAGAAGCCTTTGTCAAACTAAAGAAATGGCAGTGGCAAAGGAAATATCTTGAAGCATGTTTACATTTTAAAATAGTACCATGAGGATTATATGTGACAAAAATGCAGGCGATATTGAAATGTATTAACCCACCCGATGCACAGTAGCAAGCCACGACCAAACCCCACCTGTGACAGCGATGTCCGTACACTGCCCACCTTTTGATTGAAAGCTGCCAAGTCAGTTTCCCTAGGTCAGAATGTCCAAAGGTAAAATACACATAATCACCAGAGAACAATTTGACTTCAAAATGAGATTAGAAAGAAAAACATTCATGACTAAAGATATGAAATCAAATCATGACTTTATTTAACGAAGTTAATCGGCACACATGTCCAAAGCCTTCCTTTTGTCTATTGTGTGGAGAAAAGGCAAAATGTTGCACTGCAACTTATTTAAAGTTTTTATTCCCTTTAGAGTAGCATGCCACAACCACCCTACAGAACATAATTAGAAATAAACGAACCATGCTGAACAGGGAATGTATGCTTACCCTGCTTAGTGTCTAGCGGGAATATTTATTAACCAGCACAGCGGGTCAGCTTTTCTAACTCAGCTGCCTGACTATGGTACATTTACTGACTAAAAATTCTGTTGCATTTACTAACCCCACAACGAAAACTACACATAAAAATACACAGAAGGTCGCTTTCAGACATTCCCGCTAATTGAATATATGTGCATTATTTTCTATGCATATGTACTGCTTCATAAAGTACTTTGCAAGCTGTCAGATACAGCAAGCACTTCTTGGATGGTGGTAGGCTGGCATGTCTGTACAAATGCACCCATTGGGGGGCGATTAACTATTCCCTTAGTTTATGAGACTAATAACCACATATTTAGTTTTTGTGAGGTTGCTCTTCCCTCTCCCCTGCCCTCAGTATGAAAGCTGTTAAACAGATTCCATACCTCTCAACTGACCAGATTTTCACAGAATATCCAGGTTTTTGCCTCATATTATTGGTCTGTTCTTCATAAAATCTATGACTTTCTGGCAAATAATTGAGAATTGAAGTCACAAAATGATGACACACATTTGAGTGACTGACTTCATATCTGTCAGAAAATACATGCTAATTTAAAACTTGTTTATTGTAGCAAATTCTAATTCATGACATGGAATTACAGTGTGCATTCCGTGTCAATCACGGCAAATTATCGTTCTTAATCACCGCCCTCCGGCAAGACAATCATGATGGCCACGCCCATTCCTGCACGAACTAACTGATGGGTTAATATACTTCAATATCGCCAAAATGCCTACATATGGCCAGTTTGTCCAGATTTACTATCTAAATGGCAAAGACTGAACTTGGAAACTAGTTATGGCTATATGCAGTTGTTGATACAAAATTCTGTTCAAGTTGAAGACAATTTTGTGACTGAACTTCACTTGACTAAAAAGAAACTGTGTGGACTGCTACCTAGAGCTGTAGTAGATAAAGCCATAAAGGAGGTTACAAATTTTGTAACTTCCTTTGAACTTAAAGTAGAGCAACAAAAAATGGCCAAGCTAAAGAGAGATTTGAGAGATTTTAAAGCAGGCAATGTTTTTTCCTGGCCTAATGGCAAGGCACACAAGTCTGTTATATCTGTAAGTGCTGCAAGTGGTCCATCTAAAGACTCTAATTCTGTTCAAGAATCTACTGGGGCAGTGCCAGAAATACCTTTGACTACTAATGTTCATTTTTCTTCTTCTTTGGATGCAGCCAGCCTTCTTAATGACAATGGCATGGCTGCTGTGTCTAACTCACAAGTTCTGAGACCTAAGACCACAATATCCTTGCCCAATGATAAATTTGTTACTTTAAACTTGCCTCTTCCCATAGGGAATATCAGAAGGAGACAGAGATCACCCAGTCAAGGGAAGAAGCATCAGAAACATTCAAGTGGACAACTGAACATTCCTTCAATCAAACAGTTTTTGGAGCACAGCAAAGGACAATTAGTATATGATTTATCAGATGTTTCAATGACTGATGTTCAATTACGAGTCCCTGACAAAGGACTTTCTTTTATACAT